>NW_028289617.1:734671-1102007 GCF_059628265.1 Tinamus guttatus
AAGGGATCTTGACCTCACACGGCAAGTTCAGCAGCTCAGTTGAAATTCTCTGAGTTGCTGCCTGCTGCGTGTGGGCTCCAAGACAGAGGCGCTTCTGGGCCTTTGGAGCGCAGGCTGCAGAGCCTTCCTGCAGAGCAGCTCCCAGGAGTGTTGCCGTTCAAGCGGCGTGGCGACCTGGTTCAGGAACGGCACGGCGACCACCCCGAAACCGCTTGGACCATGAGCTCGCTAACACCAATGTGGTGGAGGGCAAATGGTGTTTATTGATGGGTAACAAGGTGTTATATAGCTAAGGGTTACAACGTCACATCCGTCTGCTTACATCATAAACTAACACTATTGGCTATTAGGGGCTCTACCTTTCCGTACAGCGCGATATCTTCCGGCCGCCGGACCCTAACTATCTGCAACATTTCCCCCCTCCCTATGCATAACAAAACTAGCTAAAATACAACTATCTTATTCTTACTTATTCTTATCTTATTCTAATTACTTATTCTTATTATTATCTTATTCTTATTACTATCTTATTCTATTCTTATAGTTTATAACAATCTTAAAATTATATATCATAAACTTGACATAAAAACATAGGCACAAAGAAGAAGGCACGTAGAAGGTAGGGGATGACAGGTAATACCGGGGTGTAGGAATAGGGTGTACCTTGGGATAACTTGGGGATAATACTGAGTGGATATATTCTTAAAGCAGTTGTCGGCGTTCCACTAACATGATGTTAACCTTCTCTAGCCGACTCTTGACAAACGGCATGAGCTTATTCAATATACAGGGTCCAAAGATCAGTGTCATCATGATCATTGTGATCGGTCCTATCACAGTGGATATCAGGGTGGTTAACCACGGCGAACCGGTGAACAAATTTTCGTACCAGCTGCGTTTGGAACAGGGTTCAATGGGTGCTAGTTGGCAAGGCGTAGCACTGAAAACTGGTGACCCTGTAGTTACTTTTGTACTAATTGCTCGAGATTGTTCCATCTGTTCAAGTACTCATTTAAAGGGCTGATGTGACTCTACCTGTCCTATAGTGACAAGCTCCAAAATTAAGATAACGCAAAGGCATCGCGGCCTCCTCTTGCGGAGGCTGTTTTGTTGTTTTCTGGATTCGGTCGGCGTGGAACTCACAGGCTCGGGCGGGACGCCTGTCACCGGGGCGTCCGATGATCCGGTCCTGTGAACAGAAACTCACAATTTTCATTAGTTTTATTTTGAAGGTCTGGTTTAATAGACTTAAGCGGGCACCACTTGACTCTGCCATCTTTCCTGACAGTGACCTTTGGGTCGATCTTGGCGTGGGGGGAGCGCTGCCAGCGAGTCCCCCAGCCAAGGGCAGTTTACTGCAACGTGGCCTGCCTGGCCACATTTAGAACATGCCATTACGTTGGCTATTGCGGCGTGAACAGACACCTGAATTGGGGTCAGATGCTCTTCCTTTGCAACATGCTTAATCATGTCTGCGATACTTGACCCCGCCGGCAATGATCCCAGGATTTCTTTGGTTGCCGAATTGCATTGTTGGCGTAAACATTCCGCCTTTTGCCTCCGTGAGCAGGGACGAAGAGTCGACCGCTGCTTGGAGACGATCTACAAATTGTGTAAAGCTCTCACTTTCACTTTGCTTTATTGTGGACCATGGTGATGGTCTGGCAACAACTCTACAGGCTGTGCGAATGGCTTCTCTGGCCGCACGAGTAGTTGTCATAACTTCATGGGCCCGCAGGCCATGGGCCTGCGCCTGGGGGGTGATCATTGTTGGATCTGCACCCATTAACCGCTGCAGGCTGGAGCCGTGTAATGGATGATCTGCCCCAGTTACTTGGGATAAACACTTTGTACAGTTGTCTTCCCATTCTTGTTTGAAAACGATCATCCTTGCTCCATCAAAGATCAGCCTACAAGTTTGTTTTATATCGAACGGGAGCAGATCGTCCCCCCCGAAGATACCATCTATGAGGGCTGAGACCATGGCAGAATTAGTCCCTTTATCTGCAATTGCTTTAACAATCGCTTGTACGCCCTTAGATTTTATCGGCGAGTGGACCCTCTGTCCCCCCTCCGTCACCCGGACCGGGAACGCTAGCGCGGCTGATGGGGCCCACTCGGCACACGCGATCTTTATTTCCCTCCAGTCCGTGAGAGGGGTTTCTTCCCTTCGCGGTTTTTCTTTAATTCGGATGGGAATATTTTGGCTCTTAGCTCTGTTTACCTTCATTTCCTCCTCCCTTAAGTTTGAATCAGTTGTGACCCACTCGTCCTCACTAGTGTCTGATCCGCAGTCGGAACTCGACTGACTGGTCACTTCCGGGCTCCGGTACTTTCTCGTTGGGCTCCGGCCCCGCCTACTTCCGTCCCGCCTACTTCCGTTGCGGGCGGGCTGTTCCCCCCTCCTTGGCTCGCCCCGCCTCCTACTCACAGAGGCGTTTTGTGAAATGGCCGCTCTGATCGGTTCTCAGCGCCTCACTCGGGCCTCCCTCACCTGGCCGGTCAACCGAACCACCTTTCTCCTCCTTGTTCTCCTCCCCCTCCTGTTTGTATGCGCTTGTTAGTTCTAATGGTTCCTGCCCGTTCCTGCCGGGGGCATCCTCGCCCCGGCCTTCCCCTTGCGGCTCAGCGCCATTTTGGGGGGCATAGGGTAGTGGCCTGGCCCAGACGTCCCCAAGCTCTGACTTCTTTTCAATGTTCCTAGCTTCCTCAGCTAGCTCGCTCCAAACAGATTTCGGCTGTTTTTGCTCCTCTGTAAGCGGAACGGGGTTCAGGGATTGAGGGGATGTATCACCCTCTTGCAGATCTTTAGACTCAGCAGCATCGCCATCATATGGGGGGTGCAAAGTCTGTGCGGCTGCCCCGACTCCCATTTTCGGGGTGGCCAACAAACAGTCCCTTACCGCCACCCAGGTCTCCTGCTCCTTTATAGCCTTCTGCAACACCTGTACAACTTTTCCCCAAGCCTTCAGGTTTTTCCCACAACCCGAAGACATCGTCTCCTCAGCTAACGCCTTAGTACATTTGTCCCACAGTTTAGGGACACACTTCAGGGACTTCAGAATACCCACCGACCGGTCTATAACCTTAATTTTTAAAAGCCTCGCAACAGCGAGAGTAAAATCTTTTGGCTTACAATCAATCCCCCAATATTTATGTAATTGCGATACGACCTTCACAAGGGCTTCCATCCTCCTTGTTGCTCTGGTAGCGTCCTCCCCGCCGGGCTGGTCCAGCCGCTCTGGCCGCCGTTCACCCGTCCAGGCGATGATTCCCGGGTTTCGGCACCACTTGTTGCCGCTCAAGCGGCGTGGCGACCTGGTTCAGGAACGGCACGGCGACCACCCCCAGGCCGCTCGGGCCATCAGCTCGCTGACACCAATGTGGTAGACGGCAAATGGTGTTTATTGATAGTTACACGGTGTTATATAGCTAAGGTTTACAACGTCACATCCGTCTGCTTATGTCATAAACTAAACGCTATTGGCTATTAGGGGCCCTATCTTTCCGTACAGCGCGATATCTTCCGGCCGCTGGACCCTAACTATCTGCTGTCAGAGCGTGAGGATGAACAAAGTCTCTGAAGGCCCTTTCCAATCAGCCATCCTGGAGTGTTTAAAGCTAGAATATATCCTTCATGCAGGCAATGTGGAACTTCAGTGTTTCAGAGTGAAACTGATACCTGAGCTCCTGCGTTGGTATTTGTTCAGTGTAAGATGGTTATTGCAATCTATCTTATGACCTTGGAATTTGCAAATGTTTTGTTCTTTTATTTATTTATTTACTTATTTTTCTTCGCTGCGTCTTTCTACGTTGTATGCACTACCCCTTAGAAAACTCCTGATAGTCCATGAAAATGCAAACATTATTTTCTAGGAGTTCTCTGTAACATAACGAGTTCTACAGTTTTTTTTTTTTTTTCTCCTTGCACTGACCAAGAAAGCCAGAAGAATTTTGACTGTTTCCTTTAGGAGGCCAAGGCAGGATGCCCCACACTGTCCCTTGAGGAGCTCTTAAATCTACTCAAACTGTCTCCTTATGTCCGCTGTGCAGCCCTTGAGTAGCTACTGCCCAAGAAGCAGCTTGATATTCCTGACAGGACAGAACATGCCTGCATGTCCTGGATGGAACCTGCCTCAGTGGGTGGGTTCACATGCCGCACTTGCCACCATGTGCTCTGCTGGTCACTGACTCCTTGAGAGATGTTCTGCAGGTGTCCTCACTACTCCTCTAACTGCATCAGCGGGGAAAGGAAACAACGGAATCCTACCAAGCAATTAACCTGAGCAAACTCTGTGTCTCCTGGAAGTCAGGACACCGAACAGCTTCGGCATAAGGTCTTCTGCTGTGCTGGAGAAGCAGATGGTGCCTACAGTGATGATCTGGAAATCACAAGAGCACTAGGACCTGCCATAGTCCCTGTTCCCCAAGGGGCTGAGGGACAGAGCAGCCTCCATCGTGGTCCCCAGCACGGGGCCCTTCCTGGCAGCAGCCCCTTTCTGCACCAGCTGCCTCCGGGGACACTGCCCCCCGTGACATGGTCCCTGAGCGTGTCCCAGCCCTGCAGGGCCCTGTGTCCCCCAGGGACTCGGGGAGTTCGGCCCTGCATCTCCAGGCCCCGTATCTCTGGGACGGGACAGCTTCCCTTTGGCTGTGGCTTGCGCCCTGCGGGGACACGTTGTGTGCGGCAACCTGAGAGTTGAGAGCTGCCCCACAGTGGGGCTGGGGCTTCTTCCCCTTTGGGCATCCTGTGGGACATGTGTGCAGGTCAGGTGAAGGAAGGCCCTACACCTAGGGATTAATAGCAGGTTGATTTTTAATTGTCCTTGGTATAAGAATCTAATTTGACACATTTTGAGGATGCCCTGAGGCCTTCCCAAATCTCGTACACAGAATTGCTAGCATCATACATGAGGGAAGCACTACTTGTACATGGTAAATGCTAGGACATTTCTTCCTGAATGTTCAGAGGATTCTCATCCTTGCAAGCAGTTTCCTTTAGTGCAGGGTGCCGGGTTAAGGGTAAGGGAGGGATTCTCACGGTCCAGCCATAAGTGTTGGCCAGGTGTCATTCCCGATCCCTGCTCCGCTTATCAGTGCTAGGCCCTGTCATTTATACTATTAGGTGGAAGAAGACACGCCCATGATATGGTCATCCTCATAAGGTGATCCTTCCAGAATCTGCAGACAAGTTGTGTAAGATTCTCTGCTCCCTGCAGCATGAGTGAGTGGCATTGTGCACTGCCAGTGGGTGCCTCTGCAAGACTTTCCAGATCCTTATTTGAGCAGTCCTTGAAAAGTGCATGCAAACTCCAGCATATGTTCTTGCTGCATCAGTGTCTGTGAGTGCCTTTTTGCTTGCCCATTCCATATGTATTGTTGGAGGGTGGTATTTGAGTAGGGCAAGTGGATTACTCTAGGCCTGAAGAGAAAAGTGTATTGTTGACAGAGATTTTATGTGGAATGTGTGGGTGTTGGGGACAGCTTTTTAGTAGGGAAATGCTGCAAAGGGAAATGCAGCTGTGGTGCCCGTGCTGGGTAGGGATGAAAGGAAGCAGGGGCAATGTTTGGAGGCTTCGCTAAGCATGCAGTGGCTAGTGATTTTAGCTGGGAGGCCTGTCTTTTGTGGGAGGTGATTGAGCAGGGTGACCATGCTGGTAGCAAGGTGTGAGAATTGTGGTGTAATGGTTGGGAGGGAATGAAGCAGAGCAAGCAGGTGTTGTGAGGCTGCCCTCCTCATAGAGAGTGAAGGCTTTGTTCTGTCAGTCATTTACATATAAATCCCCCTTGCCGGTGCACATGTGCAGCATGAACAAAGAAATGTGTGAATGAAGCATGCAGCTTCCTGAGTGCATGAATGAAGCATGCAGCAACATGAATGAAGGGCAGCATGAATGAAGGACTACCATCTCTACATGTGCTTTGGTGAAATCCTGGCTCCAGAAATGACTTCTCAAGCAAATTCTCTTAAGCAGCTCTGTGGAGGGGAGTTTGGGAGGTCTGCTTGACAACAGGTCAAGCAGGAGGCAGCAATGTGCCCTTGTGTCAAGGATGGCCAGAGGGATGCTGGCCTTCACGAGGAGGAGTGTTGGCAGCAGGTGGAGGGGGCTGATCGTGCCCCTCAGCTCTGCTCAGGCCACACCTGGACTCTTGTGTGCAGAAATATTGTGGGCTGCTCAGGACAAGAGGGATGTGGAACTTGCAGAGTGTGACCAGCTTAGTGCCACAAAGATGATGAAGGAACTGGAGCGTCTATCTTATGAGGAAAGAGTAAGCGATTTGGGCCTGTTTATCCTGGAAAAGACAAGAGTGAGAGGGGAACGTATCAACAGGTACAATCGGCTGAGGGGAGGATGTAAAAAGGACAGGACCAAACTCGTTCTCAGTGGCACCCAGCAATAGCCCAAGGACTAAAGAGTACAAATTGCAACACAGTTTCAATGGGCACAAATTGCAACACACTTTCAAGGTGCATATGAGGAAGAGCTTTTTGACAGTTACGGTGACGGAGCACTGGAAGCGGGTGTCCAGCGAGGTTGTGCAGGCTCCTCTTTGGAGCTCTTCCAAAGCCTCCTGGGTGTGATCCTGTGCAACGCGCTGTAGGAGTCCCTGCTTGTGCAGAGGGGGTTGGACTGATGATTTTGAGAGGTCCCTTCCAAAGTCAACCCCTGTGTGACTGTGTGACTTAGGAGGGCTCCGTGGGCACCCAAGACGGCAGTGATGTTGGAAGGGCAGCGGTGGGGTTTTGTCAGGCCGTAAGGCCTCTTCTCCTGTAGCAGCGAGTTGTCACCATGAGCAGCTGGCAGATGGCCCTGCAGACGGCAGAGGGACAGAGCAGCCTCCATCGTGGTCCCCAGCACGGGGCCCTTCCTGGCAGCAGCCCATTTCTGCACCAGCTGCCTCCAGGGACACTGTCCCCCATGATGCCGTCCCTGAGTGTGTCCCAGCCCTGCAGGGCCCTGTGTCCCCCAGGGGCTCGTGGAGCTCGGCCCTGCATCTCCAGGCCCCGTGTCCCTGGGGCGCGACAGCTTCCCTTTGGCTGTGGTTTGGGCACTGTGGGGACACGTTGTGTGCGGCACCCGGAGAGTTGAGAGCTGCCCCACAGTGGGGCTGGGGGTTCTTCCCCAGGGCCACATGTGAATGGAATTCCAGGAAGGAATTTTTTGCTGTTGCTCACGTGCCCCTGGTACACACAGGGCTCCACACACAGACCTGCGGTGGGGATGTTTTTTTGTGCCTGAGTTCACTTGGAAAAAACTGGCAACATATGAGCAATGATACAGGAATATATATTTAAACAAGAACAAGAAAGACTAACAAAAACAATAATAACGACAACAATATCAATAACATTAACAACAATATCAAAAACAATATAAACAATATCAACAACAACCAAAAACTACTGTGACATTACATAGAAAAAAATCCACAAAAGAGTCCAGGGCCGGAGTCCTCATGCCCAGCGTTTCCTGGCAGAAACCACGGTGAAGGGGAGCTTGGTCTGCAAGGGAAAAGGAGGCATCAGCAGGGCCGAGGAGCGGCTCGGGGGCTCCCGTGGAGCAGAGGCTCTTTGGCGGCTGCGCGGGCTCTTTGGCAGCAGCGCTGCCGTCATTGGTGCCCTGGCAGAGGCTTGGCGTGGCCAGCGCAGCCCAGAGGCCGGCAGAGGGGCTGAGGCAGCAGGTGCCCAGGCCTTGGGCGCTCCTGCGCCCTGTGCAGCTCTGCCCCGGCGCCGCGGCCCGCCAGAGCGCCCGCACACCTGGGCCAGGCTCCCGCGCGGCTGCTCCCCAAAGGCAGCGCGGAGCAGCGCCAAGGGGCCGGGCACAGCCCCAGCTCTGCCCGTGCAGCCGGCAGCAGGGACCATACCTGGGGGCTGCAGCCGGAGCTCTCCCAGTCCATGGGCTCCTCCGTGCTGCAGCCGACCAGGCCACTGCTCCCCATCATCTGGAAGAGAGCAAGAGACCTTGGTGGGGACAGTGTGTGGGGAAGAGGAAGGAGAAGGGAAACCTCTGGCTGCAAGGACTGTACCTGGCTGCTGCCAGAACTGAGCCACTCCATTGGCTCTGCCTGGTCCCCTGCAGAGCTCCCATTCATGCATGCAGCCTGCAAGACAGCAAGAGACCTTTGCAGCGCAGGTCCCAGAGCCGGCGGTCCCTGGTCCCAGGACCTCTCTTCCTGATTTGGGAAACAGGAAAGTGTCAAGGGGCCAGGCCCAGGCCCAGCTCTCCTCCTGCTGCCAGAAGCAGGGGCAATACCTGGATGCCACAGCTGGAGCTCTCCCACTCCATTGGCTCCTCCTCGCAACTGCAGCTGTCCAGCCTGTGGGTTCCCAGAGTCTGGAAGAGAGCAGCAGAGCTTGTGGGGACGGTCATGGTGGCAGATCTGGCTCTGTGCGTGGGGCCTCGTGTTCCCTGCGTGCGCGGGGCAGGCGGTGCACAGAGCCAGGGCGCCAGGCTCAGGCAGCAGCCCCCGAGGCCTTGGCCGCTCCTGACCCTGGCGCAGCTCTGCCCCAGCACCCAGGCCTGCCAGAGCTCCCTGCCACCTCTGCCACCAGCCCTGTGGCTGCTCTCGCAGAGCCAAGCACCAGCCGTCCCCACGCAGCCTCTGCCTGCGCACACACTACCTGCACCGAGCTCTCCCACTCCATCTCTTCAACTTCATCTTTTTCCATTTTTTTCACTCTACTGACTCTGCAATGGAATGGAAATGTTTACTTTTGCAGCCATGAGCACCGTGTCGCACGGTGGCTTTGGGGCCTCCCCTGGAAGGCAGCGCCCAGGCTGCCCTGCAGCCCCGCAGCTCCCCTGCATCTTGTGGGCACCATGGGTGGCCCCTGGTGCTGCGCGGCCCTGCTGCTCACCTGGCCTTGCTGCTGCGTGGCCAGCACTGGGGCCACTGTGAGGCGCAGCCCTGGGAAGCATCCGTGTTCCCGTGGCGATAACTGCCCCTCTGGGATGTTCCACTGCTGCGTGGGGGGAGGAGGGCAGTGGCAGGGGCCAGGGGGGCCACCGTGAGGAAGGGTCTGCGTGTGCTGGACTCCCCCTGGCACTGCTGAGCCTGGCGGCAGAGAGCAGTGCGTGGCCTTGGGCTTGCTGGGTGCCAAAGAGGGCTCCTCACACAGCCCCATGGTGCTGCTGGTGGCTGCCTGCCCAGAGGCCGGGTTGCACCTGGGGCTCTGCTTCCATCCCTGCAAACAGCTTTGAATGCCTTCATCTTTCTTCCCTGCTCCACTCCTGCCCTTACAGCCCTATTTCCTAAAGAAGATTTTGTTTTCCATGGTCGAGACGTGTTCCTTGGTAGTGCAATGATCACGAAGGGCAGTTGTGCCCTGGGGCCAGGTGTACATGTCCTCAGCAGAGCCCTTGTGAGTTGGTGGTGGCCTGGGAGCCCCTGGTGCTGCTGGGCTCCTTCTCTTGTCCTGCCATGCACCTTGCAGGCCCCATGTGCTGTGGCTGAGAGCAGCCTTGGTGCAGCTCCTGCACTGCTGCCCCTGCCACAGCTTCCTAGGGCTGCAGAGGGCAGAGCAGGCACAAATGTGCCCTCAGCAGCAGCAGGGACCTGCAGCTGCTGCAGCTCTGCCCAGCACAGGGCTACAATGCTCCCTTGCTAACGGAGATAAATTCCTTACACTCAGGTATGAACGGTAAAGCCAGGAGCAGATCGAGCAGGAGATCCTACTCACGCAGGGGAAAACCCTCCAAAAGCAAGCAGCGCAATCCCTGCCACCAAAATGCTGGAGCCCAAAGGAGCATCTTGCTGCTCGCCAAGCTTGCTTGCTGGCATGCCACAAGGGGCTGCTGCTGGACAGAGAAACCTCCATCCTGGTCCCCAGATCTTGGCATCACTCATTCCAACGGAAATGCTCTTCGCATCTCTGACATCACAAGCTCAGAAACAAGAACCCTGCTGATCCAGTGTCACCTTTTTCTAATTAAAGACCAAACTTCGTAAATATATTTTAAGTGACTGACTTTCCCAAGTATGGAAACCTGTGCTGTGCTTGCTGAAGCCAAGGCACCCTCTCCTTTGACACTTTTGGTGCTCGGAATGCGATTGCATGCTGTGTGTTTGGGTCCAGTTTTATCCGGGGCGATGGGCCAGGGATTATAGAGCAGAGGGGATTTACCCTCCTCTCCCTCTGCCTCCCCCTTCCCCAAACACAGTCTCAGAATACGCAATTGGGATCGTGTCAAACCCTGGTTCCTTTGGTTCCAACAGCAGTTCAGCGGCACACAAAGAGTTAATTTATGGCATGAGAGTTTGGCCATGTGTGAAGAGGCCACTTGGCTTTTAGCGGAGGATCTCTAAGCCGTGTGCCTGTTCCTGTGCTGCTCACGGCGGCATCAGGGAGGCCGGTGCGCAGGACAGGAGCTGCTCCCTGGGGCAGTGCAGCCCCGCGGCGCAGGGGACAGGGACACTGCATCCTGGGCACCTGTGCAGAGCAGGGGGGGTCTTTCCTCCCCTTTGGAAGCAGCTTGGGAAACAGCCAGATACAGGGGTGGAAAGCAGGTTTGGTTGAACTTCCCAGCAAGTGAACAAACTCCCAAGAGCTGAGTGCTTAGCTCTAGGTTAGGGGATCAAGTGCAGCACGGGCAGCTACCAGGACACGTAGCCCCTCTTCCCCCGCACACCTCAGCCCCAGCCCAGCGCCCTCCTGCCAGCAGCCCGTGTGCTTGCGGTGCGCTCCGCGAGCCGCCGTGCCGGCCTCTTGTGCAAGCGCTGTGGCCTCCAGGGCCTCCACTCCAAGGAGCCCCATCTCTATTGAAGCCATGGATGAGAAGCAGTGGCCTGGTTGGCTGCAGCACAGAGGAGCCCATGGACTGGGAGAGCTCCGGCTGCAGCCCCCAGGTATGGTCCCTGCTGCCGGCTGCACGGGCAGAGCTGGGGCTGTGCCCGGCCCCTTGGCGCTGCTCCGCGCTGCCTTTGGGGAGCAGCCGCGCGGGAGCCTGGCCCAGGTGTGCGGGCGCTCTGGCGGGCCGCGGCGCCGGGGCAGAGCTGCACAGGGCGCAGGAGCGCCCAAGGCCTGGGCACCTGCTGCCTCAGCCCCTCTGCCGGCCTCTGGGCTGCGCTGGCCACGCCAAGCCTCTGCCAGGGCACCAATGACGGCAGCGCTGCTGCCAAAGAGCCCGCGCAGCCGCCAAAGAGCCTCTGCTCCACGGGAGCCCCCGAGCCGCTCCTCAGCCCTGCTGATGCCTCCTTTTCCCTTGCAGACCAAGCTCCCCTTCACCCTGGCTGCTGCCAGGAACCGCTGGGCATGAGGACTCCAGCCCTGGACTCTTTTGTGGATTTTTTTCTATGTAGTGTCACAGTAGTTCTTAGTTGTTGATATTGTTTATATTATTTTTGATATTGTTGTTACTGTTGTTGTTGTCGTTATTGTTGTTGTTATTGTTGTTCTTTTTTGTTGTTGTTTAAATATATATTCCTGTATCATTGTTCATATGCTGCTTTTTTTTTCCAAGCAAACTCAGGCACAAAAAACCATCCCCACTGCATGTGTCTGTGTGGAGCCCTGTGTGCACCAGGGGCACGGGAGCAACAGCAAAAAATTCCTTCCGGCACTTCCATTCATGCGTGGCCCTGGGGATGCCTAAAGGGGAAGGAGCCCCAGCCCCACCGCGGGGCAGCTCTCAACTCTCCGAGTACCGCACACAACGTGTCCCCACAGTGCCGAAGCCACAGCCAAAGGGAAGCTGTCGCGCCCCAGGGACACGGGGCCTGGAGATGCAGGAGCGAACTCCACGAGCCCCTGGGGGACACAGGGCCCTGCAGGGCTGGGACCCGCTCAGGGACGGCATCATGGGGGACAGTGTCCCTGGAGGCAGCTGGTGCAGAAATGGGCTGCTGCCAGGAAGGGCCCCGTGCTGGGGACCACGATGGAGGCTGCTCTGTCCCTCAGCCCCTTGGGGAACAGGGGCTATGGCAGGTCCTAGTGCTCTTGTGATTTCCAGATCATCACTGTAGGCATCATCTGCTTCTCCAGCACAGCAGAAGACCTTATGCTGAAGCTGTTCAATGTCCTGACTTCCAGGAGACACAGAGTTTGCTCAGCTTAAGTGCTTGGTAGGATTCTGTTGTTTCCTTTCCCCCCTGATGCAGTTAGAGGAGTAGTGAGGACACCTGCAGAACATCTCTCAAGGAGTCAGTGACCAGCAGAGCACACGGTGGCAAGTGTGGCATGTGAACCCACCCACTGAGGCAGGTTCCATCCGGGACATGCAGGCATGTTCTTTTCTGTCAGGAATATCAAGATGCTTCTTGGGAAGTAGCTCCTCAAGCGTTGCACAGCGGACATAAGGAGACAGTTCGAGTAGATTTGAGAGCTCCTCAGGAGACAGTGTGGGGCATCCTGCCTTGGCCTCCTAAAGAAAAGTCAAAACACTTCAGGGTTTCTTGGTCAGTGTAAGGAAAAAAAAATAAGCAAAAAAAAATAAAAAAAAATGTAGAACTTGTCATGTTACAGAGAACTCCTAGAAAATAATATTTGCATTTTCATGGACTGTAAGGAGTTTTCTAAGAGGTAGAGCATACATCATAGACAGATGTGGCCAGAAAAAATAAGTAAATAAATAAATAAAAGAACAAAACATTTGCAAACGCCAAAGTCATAAGATAGATTGCAATAACCATCTTACACTGGACAAATACCAACGCAGGAGCTCGGGTATCAGTTTCACTCTGAAACACTGAAGTTCCACATTGCCTGCATGAAGGATATATTCTAGCTTTAAACATTCCAGGATGGCTCAGATTGGAAAGGGCCTTCAGAGACCTTGTTCATCCTCACGCTTTGACAGGGCTACCTCCAGCAGGCGGCCCAAGACCCTGCCCAGACACCTGTTCAGTATTGCCAGGGCTGGAAATTCCACTGCCTTCCTCTGCAGCCTGTTCCTATGCTCAGACACCTTCCTTATTTTCAGAAAAACCTTCCTGTGTTTCAATTTGTGCCCATTACCTTTCATCATTGTCACTGAGCATCACTGAAAAATATCTGGACCTGTCCTTATCACAGCCTCCCTTTGGATACTTAAGCACATTGATAAAACTCTCCTCCGTCCTCTCTTCTCCAGGCTATGCAGCCCCAGCTCACTCAGCTACACCTCATATGAGAGAGGCTCCAGTCCCCTAATCGTCTAAGGGGCCCTTAGCTGGACTTACTCCAATAACACCATGTCTCTTCTACACTGGATCACCCTCCTTCAAACTGCTACAAGATGCTTTTGTCCAAGAATCAATGCATAAGTTTCACACATAACTCATCATTTCTTAACTGCCAGCAGCTGAAGTTTGGTGAATATCCTAAACACCTCCACCTGCTTCTCAAGAGGGGGCAGCTGCAGTTCAAGGCATCACCTGGCCGGTCCCAGCCCTGCGTTGGGCGCCAGGAATGGGTTAGAGTGACAGCAGCTCCTGACACTCCTGGCCTGCTTAAGTCGTAGTGTTTTGGTTAGAAATGCTGCTATGGTGGTTAATAACCTGGCTCTTTTAAGCTCAAGGAATTAGGAACTTTGCAAAGAGATCGTTAAGCTCCACAAAAAACATTTACACCAGGTTGTTTTCCACTGAAATGTCACCAAACCCCTGCAATTGAAATGGGTGGGAAGGAACGAGTGGCAGCTGCATCCCGGGCTTGGCCTGACCGTGGTGGCGGCAGTTGGTACCAGGCCATGCCCCGGTGCTCCTGCAGAGAGGCGCTGCGCGAGGGCGCCTGCCTTGGCTGGCAGACGGGTGCGTTTGGCCGCACACCTTGCTGCGCTGCTCCAGCAGCCCCACACTGCCCCTTGCAGAGGCTGTGGGGAGCGGGTGCTGCAGCCCCTTGTGGGGACTCTGTTTGGTGAGGGCAGCGTGTCCCTGTGCTGTCCAAGGAGAGCAACGGCTTCCCATGGACGTCCACGTGGACAGGGACACAGGGCTTCTCATCCATGGCTTCAATAGAGATGGGGCTCCTTGGAGCGGAGGCCCTGGAGGCCACAGCGCTTGCACAAGAGGCCGGCACGGCGGCTCGCAGAGCGCACCGCAAGCACACGGGCTGCTGGCAGGAGGGCGCTGGGCTGGGGCTGAGGT
The DNA here is from genome assembly GCF_059628265.1 of Tinamus guttatus. NCBI lineage: Eukaryota > Metazoa > Chordata > Aves > Tinamiformes > Tinamidae > Tinamus > Tinamus guttatus. The sequence continues at coordinate 748,736 of NW_028289617.1, forward strand.
GTGCGGGGGAAGAGGGGCTACGTGTCCTGGTAGCTGCCCGTGCTGCACTTGATCCCCTAACCTAGAGCTAAGCACTCAGCTCTTGGGAGTTTGTTCACTTGCTGGGAAGTTCAACCAAACCTGCTTTCCACCCCTGTATCTGGCTGTTTCCCAAGCTGCTTCCAAAGGGGAGAAAAGACCCCCCCTGCTCTGCACAGGTGCCCAGGATGCAGTGTCCCTGTCCCCTGCGCCGCGGGGCTGCACTGCCCCAGGGAGCAGCTCCTGTCCTGCGCACCGGCCTCCCTGATGCCGCCGTGAGCAGCACAGGAACAGGCGCACGGCTTAGAGATCCTCTGCTAAAAGCCAAGTGGCCTCTTCACACATGGCCAAACTCTCATGCCATAAATTAACTCTTTGTGTGCCGCTGAACTGCTGTTGGAACCAAAGGAACCAGGGTTTGACACGATCCCAATTGCGTATTCTGAGACTGTGTTTGGGGAAGGGGGAGGCAGAGGGAGAGGAGGGTAAATCCCCTCTGCTCTATAATCCCTGGCCCATCGCCCCGGATAAAACTGGACCCAAACACTCAGCATGCAATCGCATTCCCAGCACCAAAAGTGTCAAAGGAGAGGGTGCCTTGGCTTCAGCAAGCACAGCACAGGTTTCCATACTTGGGAAAGTCACTCACTTAAAACATATTTACGAAGTTTGGTCTTTACCTAGAAAAAGGTGACACTGGATAAGCAGGGTTCTTGTTTCTGAGCTTGTGATGTCAGAGATGCGAAGAGCATTTCCGTTGGAATGAGTGATGCCAAGATCTGGGGACCAGGATGGAGGTTTCTCTGTCCAGCAGCAGCCCCTTGTGGCATGCCAGCAAGCAAGCTTGGCCAGCAGCAAGATGCTCCTCTGGGCTCCAGCATTTTGGTGGCAGGGATTGCGCTGCTTGCTTTTGGAGGGTTTTCCCCTGCGTGAGGAGGATCTCCTGCTCCATCTGCTCCTGGCTTTGCCGTTCAGACCTGAGTGTAAGGAATTTATCTCCATTAGCAAGTGAGCATTGTAGCCAAGTGCTGGGCAGAGATGCAGCAGCTGCAGGTCCCTGCTGCTGCTGAGGGCACATTTGTGCCTGCTCTGCTCTCTGCAGCCCTAGGAAGCCCTGGCAGGGGCAGCAGTGCAGGAGCTGCACCAAGGCTGCTCTCAGCCACAGCACATGGCGCCTGCAAGGTGCATGGCAGGACAAGAGAAGGAGCCCAGCAGCACCAGGGGCTCCCAGGCCACCACCAACTCACAAGGGCTCTGCTGAGGACATGTACACCTGGCCCCAGGGCACAACTGCCCTTCGTGATCATTGCACTACCAAGGAACACGTCTCGACCATGGAAAACAAAATCTTCTTTAGGAAATAGGGCTGTAAGGGCAGGAGTGGAGCAGGGAAGAAAGATGAAGGCATTCAAGGCTGCTTGCAGAGGTGGAAGCAGAGCCCCAAGTGGAGCCTGGTCTCTGGGCAGGCAGCCGCCAGCAACGCCATGGGGCTGCGTGAGGAGCCCTCCTTGGCACCCAGCAAGCCCAAGGCCACGCACTGCTCTCTGCTGCCAGGCTCAGCAGTGCCAGGGGGAGTCCAGCACACGCAGACCCTTCCTCACGGCGGCCCCCCTGGCCCCTGCCGCTGCCCTCCTCCCCCCACGCAGCAGTGGAACATCCCAGAGGGGCAGTTATCGCCACGGGAACACGGAAGCTTCCCAGGGCTGCGCCTCACAGTGACCCCAGTGCTGGCCACGCAGCAGCAAGGCCAGGTGAGCAGCAGGGCCGCGCAGCACCAGGGGCCACCCGTGGTGCCCACAAGATGCAGGGGAGCTGCGGGGCTGCAGGGCAGCCTGCGCGATGCCTCCCAGGGGAGGCTCCAAAGCCACCGCGCGACACTTGGCGCTCACACCTCTCACATTGCCCTTTTCTCTCCTCCACTTCTCACTGGGCTCCCCACTTGCTAAAGGGGCTGCTGGGGACAGGGAGGCTGCTGTGCCCAGTGCTGGACCTGCCTGCTCCGTGTCCCATCGCTCCCATGCACGTAGACACCAAGAGGCTCCTGGGACAGAGACCCCTGCTCTCAGGGCTGCAAATGACAGTGACTCCCTTTCTCTTGCAGTCACTCTAGACATTAAAAATGGATAATTCAGTAGAAGAGATGGAGTGGGAGAGCTCTATTTGCAGCATACAGGTACTGTGTGCGCAGGCAGAAGCTGCGCAGGGACGGCTGGTGCTTGGCTCTGCGAGAGCAGCCGCAGGGCTGGTGGCAGAGGTGGCAGGGAGCTCTGGCAGGCCTGGGTGCTGGGGCAGAGCTGCACCAGGGCCAGGAGCGGCCAAGGCCTCGGGGGCTGCTGCCTGAGCCTGGCGCCCTGGCTCTGTGCACCGCCTGCCCCGCACATGCAGGGTACACGAGGCCCCGTGCACAGAGCCAGCGCTGCCACCATGACCGTCCACACAAGCTCTGCTGCTCTCTTCCAGACTCTGGGAACCCACAGGCTGGACAGCTGCAGTTGCGAGAAGGAGCCTATGGAGTGGGAGAGCTCCAGCTGCGGCATGCAGGTATTGCCCCTGCTTCTGGCAGCATGAGGAGAGCTGGGCCTGGGCCTGGCCCCTTGCCACTTTCCTGTTTCCCAAATCAGGAAGAGAGGTCCTGGGACCAGGGACCGCGGGCTCTGGGACCTGCCCTGCAAAGGTCTCTTGCTGTCTTGCAGGCTGCATGCATGAATGGGAGCTCTGCAGGGGACCAGCCAGAGCCAATGGAGTGGCTCAGTTTTGGTAGCAGCCAGGTACAGTCCTTGCAGCCAGAGGTTTCCCTTATCCTTCCTCTTTCCCACACACCGTCCCCACCAAGGTCTCTTGCTCTCTTCCAGATGATGGGGAGCAGTGGCCTGGTCGGCTGGAGCACGGAGGAGCCCATGGACTGGGAGAGCTCCGGCTGCAGCCCCCAGGTATGGTCCCTGCTGCCGGCTGCACGGGCAGAGCTGGGGCTGTGCCCGGCCCCTTGGCGCTGCTCCGCGCTGCCTTTGGGGAGCAGCCGCGCGGGAGCCTGGCCCAGGTGTGCGGGCGCTCTGGCGGGCCGCGGCGCCGGGGCAGAGCTGCACAGGGCGCAGGAGCGCCCAAGGCCTGGGCACCTGCTGCCTCAGCCCCTCTGCCGGCCTCTGGGCTGCGCTGGCCACGCCAAGCCTCTGCCAGGGCACCAATGACGGCAGCGCTGCTGCCAAAGAGCCCGCGCAGCCGCCAAAGAGCCTCTGCTCCACGGGAGCCCCCGAGCCGCTCCTCGGCCCTGCTGATGCCTCCTTTTCCCTTGCAGACCAAGCTCCCCTTCACTCTGGCTGCTGCCAGGAAACGCTGGGCATGAGGACTCCGGCCCTGGACTCTTTTGTGGATTTTTTTCTATGTAGCGTCACAGTAGTTTTTGGTTGTTGTTGATATTGTTTATATTGGTTTTGATATTGTTGTTGTTACTGTTATTGATATTGTTGTCGTTATTGTTGTTTTTGTTATTCTTTCTTGTTCTTGTTTAAATATATATTCCTGTATCATTGTTCATATGTTGCCAGTTTTTTCCAAGCGAGCTCAGGCACAAAAAACCATCCCCACCGCAGGTCTGTGTGTGGAGCCCTGTGTGCACCAGGGGCACGGGAGCAACAGCAATAAATTCCTTCCTGGACTTCCATTCACATGTGGCCCTGGGGATGTGCAAAGGGAAAGAAGCCTCAGCCCCACCATGGGGCAGGTGTCAAGTTCTCCGGATGCCGCACACTACGTGTCTCCATAAGGCCCAAGCCACAGGCAAAGGGAAGCTGTTGTGCCCCAGGGACATGGGCTCTGGACATGCAGGGCCGACCTCTCCGAGCCCCTGGGGGACACACTTGGCAGCCCGAGGAACAGGGACCAGGTCATCAAGGAAGGTCCTCCAGCTCCACAGTGACTCTGGCATTTCCTGTGCAGGGCCCATTTGCTCTGCTCATACTGTGGGACACTCATGTCCTTGCGCTGCCTACAGCCTTTCCCAGCTTTTCCCTGTCCTGAGCGACTTGCCATTTCCAGCACAAAGAGCTCCGGGAAGGCCCGTGCTGAGCACTGCATGTGAGCGCTGGGCCAGAGGAGCTGCCCTTGCCAAGGGGCCGTCCCTGTGCGCAGGGCTCAGAGCGCAGCAAAGCAAGCTGCAAGCTCCCTGCCACGCAGAGAAGGCAGGAGCTGCCAAGAGCAGGGCCCCGCGCTGCAGGGCCGCACGAGGGCAGAGCGTCTCCCACAGCTGCTCTCTGCCCTGCACCAGCTTCCAGAGGCACCTTTGTCCCCAGGGTGCAGCTGGGCCCTGCGTGCAGCAGCCGCCCAGGTGTCCACATGCAGGGGGAAGGTGTCCTTCCCTCAGCACCACAGAGAACACGTTTGCCCCATCCTCTTTACATTCTAACCTAGATGTCCATGTGGAGAAGATCTCATCTCATTCTTCTCGCTTAGTCTTTCCTCATAAGAGAGAAGCTCGAGGCCCTTAATCACACGGTCACCTTCCGTATGGAACTGGTCGGCTCTGGGCTCCTGGCTCTGGAGAGCCCGGGAGAGGTGAAACGGCCTCCCAGGCCCTTGGGGCCATTGTGATGTTGACCAGCTGTGTGGACACAAGAGTCTGGGTCACTGTGGCCATCTGCTGCTGTTCACTCCTCAGTCTGGATGCCAGAAGGAAATTGATGCACGGCAGTTTTGAGCACGTATTTGGTCATAGATTATTATAAAAACTCTCATATTTCACTAGGGTTGCTCATTCTTTTTCTCCATTCCTTTTTCTTTTTCTTTTTCTTTTTCTTTTTCTTTTTCTTTTTCTCTTTCTTTTCCTTTCTCTTTTACTTTTTCTTCTTTTCTTTCTCTTTCTCTTTCTCATTCTCTTTCTCTTTCTCTTTCTCTTTCTCTTTCTCTTTCTCTTTCTCTTTCTCTTTCTCCTTCTCTTTCCGTTTCTCTTTTCTGTTCTTGTTCTCATTCTTGTTCTCGTTCTCTTTTCCTTTCTATTTTCCATTCTCTTTTCCTTTCTTTTTCTCTTTTTCCTACTATTTTCTTTTTTTTATTTGTATCCTTTTTATTATTATTCTGTTTTTCTTCCTTTTTTTCCATTACTTTCATTACTCTTCTTTCCATTCCTTCCTTTCATTTGTTCCATCACTCTCTGGACACGAAGGGAACCTCTGAAGCCACACCCAGAAAGGAACAATGTTTCTTTTGTAGAAATGTGTATCCATTCCAGTGCCAGGCAGTGGAGTTTCTTGCTCCCTTCTGGAGTTGGGAATGAGAGTGTGGTGTCTGGCAAAACCAGACATGTAAAGAGGAAGAGGAGGAGGTTGTTGGCAGATTGCAGCATATGATGCACGTGGAATCCAGTGTAATGTACCAAAGACCTTCTCTTGAGCAACAAATACAACTTATATACCGTACTGTCCTCGATATAATTCCTTATTTGCAAAAAGCACGTGAAGATGGTTGTTAAATGAGCCAACAGTCTAACTAATTACATGCAAGGTTATCCCATCAGCTATGCATTTGTGGCCTTGCAGATGCCAGTAATCAGCTGGCTCCGTGCCATCTCCAATTACTCCCTGCAGTAAGTTTTGCATGGGAACAGCGAAGGGAGGTCCAGTATTCACTGGTCCTTCAAGGTCATGGGAGAGCGCTGTTCCATCTCAAGCTGCACCGTCTGCCACGGCTCCCCCTGTTTTGTTTAGCCAGGCCGCTGACAAAAGGAGCTGACCTGATTTGGGCTTCAGCCTTTTGCAGTCTTCTCATCTAGGCCTGCATATTTCATGGATATGAGTAATTATATTTATTCATATGTATTCACATATATATTCATATCTATTCATATATGATTTACATATATATGAATATATATATTTTCATATATATTTTCTCATATCTCCATATACATACCCATATATATATACCTTATTTATATATGTACACTTGCATTTATATATGTATATATCTTCATACTCATGAAGTATATATATTCATAGTATATATGTTTTATATTAATAGTTATATTTATCCATATATTCATACATATATATTCGTAATATATGTTTCATGTTAATAATAAAATTTATTCATAATGTATATGTTTATATTAATAATTATATTTGTCCATATATATCAAACATCTATTCATAATATATATGCCTCATATGAATAATAATATTTATTCACATACACATTGTTCACTTTTTTATGATTAATACTTACTTGTTACACAAAAAAATACATTACAATTTGTGATACTCAGATTAGGCACTAATAAAAAAAAATGCATGGATGTGAAATGTATACCATAACCTTCTGAGTGTGAAGAATGCTCAAATTAGCCTCAGAATGGTTGCTATTAGTCAATAATTAAGAAAATTTTTCTTTTTTTTTTTTTTTTTTGATCCATATGCCATCATTGTCAATTGGAGAGGATAGATCCCACTATGAATCCAGCAAATTTGTGTGAAGGTTATAGGTATACTCATCACACATACAAATATCCATAATATTCTATATTGGATATCCATATTAATCATACAGGTTAAAAGCATAAACTACTAATTATATAGGTTGAGACCAATGCACATACATAAAAGCATAAGCTGTTAATTATATAGTTTAAGATCAATGTACATAACAGAATAAAACTGCAACATCACCACATCTATTCCCTACTGCACCAAATGTTGAAAAATGATTCATGATTCACTCCAATGGCTCATTGGTTTTCGACTCCTGTGCTTGGCTGCAATTCTCCTGTGGCTGTGACTCCTCTGTCGTCAAGTAAGGCTTTACAGTTTTTGCTGGTAACCAGCGAGGACCTGTGGGAAGAAGAACACATCCATATCCCCTTCCCCATGTTATTAGTTCTACGGGGCCAGTCCATTGCGACTCCCCACATTCTTTATACCATACCTTTGGTTGAGCCACAAATGGAGGGACCCTCCCAAATTGCCGGGCAGCTGCTGTTGTAAATAACTGATGATCAGAACGATTCAAAAAATTAAGCACTTATAATGCTTTGCCTAACTGTTCCTGTGGAGTAACATGGTCCATAGGATTCCTTCTTTTTTGTTTATTTATCGTAGCCTCGAGAGTCCCATGGACACATTTGATAATGGCTTTTCCAGTGAGAGAATGCAGGATACCAGTAACATTTTGTATACCCCAGTGTTGTAGTAAAGTAGATATCGTTTGTAAAACATAAGCAAGGCCATTATCATTTTTAATTCTTTTCAGAAGGCCCATAGCAGCAAAAAATCAGTGGTGTTTCACAAAGTGTGCCTCTTCTCCTGTATATGCAGAGGCTACCAGACACCCTGAGAAGGTTTCCACGCTAACATGCACGTAATGCAGTCGGCCCCATGTCCATATATGTGTGATATCGCTCTGTCGCAACTCATTAGCTTGTAAACCTCAAGGGTTCACTCCTGTATGTGATGACCCTGGTGTAATACGTTGACAGTCAGGGCATGCATGGACAATTTCCAGGCTTGCTTTTGGGACAGTGGAAATTGTTTATGCAAGGAAGAGGTCTTTCGATGAAAGAAGTCGTGAGATAATTGGGCTTGCTCAAAACTGCATGGCAGTACTGCTGCCATAGCATTTCTTTCAGTTATTGCTCCTGGTAGAGTAGTATGGAACCGTATATCCGTTTTAAAATATAAACGTACACGATTTTAAAGCAACGTAGCTAATTTCAGTAGCAAGGGAAAAAGTTGTTTGTTAGTGACCTCTTTTATCATTGTATCTTCAATGTGTTGAGCAATAACTATAACATATGCAGAATCTGCAACAACATTGAGTGGTCCAGGTGAAAGCAATTCAGTGGCATGCAAGGCCGCTGATAGTTCAACAGTTTGTGTGGATCCTTCAAACATTAAAATAGATGATTGCCAGTATAACGAATCTGTTTGTCTCCATACAACCAGAGCTCTATGTGTTTTCCCTGATCCGTCCAGAAACAATGTATGTGCACCTTTAACGGGAACAGGAACACATCGGTTCCTTGGCTGCAATGCAGTTTGAGAGAGGGAACGTAAGAGCTTATGTCGTGGGGGTGTATAATGTATCTCATTTAAATAATCAGCCAGAGCGCTTGCATCCATAAGAATTTCCTATTTAATACCACAATGTCGTCTTTAGTTAGCCGCAAATAAACAGCACCAGGAAAGCTACAATAACTACATTGCAAGCACACATATTAGAGTCATTAAACACAGTCTGGTCATAAATTTCATTAATTAATTAGCAAGCATTTACACATTGGTCTACAACACACACATCCTTTCCCTGCATAAGCTAGTGCTGTTTTATTATTACTCTATGGATTGATCTCAAAATGACACACGCCCTCCTTGGTATCAAGGCAAACTTCGCTCGCCTTAAGGGCATCATCTTCGCATATGAACTCCAGCTCTGATACTAAAACACAGGCTTCTAAATCTATCAATTGCCGTTCTTTAGCATTTTTTATCAGACACACTTGCCCACATTCAGTGGTCCAGGGAATGGGGGGGAGAGAGGGACGGGGGTGTTTAGAGCACAGATTCGTTGGTGTTAATTTCCAGGGCTACAATGGGGTAAACCTTCTCAATGGTGACATCCGCCACTGTCCGTGCGTTAGTGATGACTGTGCTGAGGACCTGGTCATGGGTGAAGGTCACAGGTCTCCACCACGCTTGAAGCTGTTGTTCTTCCTCCAAGCCCTCAGAGCTAAGGTCAAATGGATCATCACTTGGGGGGTCAGCCACCCCCTCATATGGTGGTGCTCACGGTGGTGGTGTTTCTTTCTGGTCACTCTTATCACTCGAAGGGGCCCCCCGCTGCCTTCAGGGTAAGCATCATCTGCCACCAGGTGGTCACATGTTTTACTGCAGCTGCATCACCATCTGCCATTGCCTCCTTAAGGCAATTTCCGAGATCTTCCCACGCCTCTCGCTGGAATGGGCCTTCTTTCAGAAAGATAGGTACCTTATCCTGGATCCATTCTAGCAGAGTTGTTAGGTGTTTCCTGGAGACTTCCCGGTTCTGCTTGCACATCATGCGCTGCAGCACATCCAGGCTGTGTTTCTGCTCTTGAGACATTCCACCTCCCAGGGTTCCCAGGCCGCTCACGTGATGGGTGCACACTGCAGCTCTTTCTGCTCCGTTCTTGGTTCACCTGGGCTGTGCTGACGGGTTCAGACTGTGTGAGCTTCCTGTCTGTTCATGCCCCACATTGGGCTCCATTTGCAGCATATGATGTGCATGGACTCCAGTGTAATGCACCAGAGACCTTTTATTGAACATCAGATACAACTTACATACTGTACTCTCCTGGATATAATGCCTTATTTGCAAAAAGCATGCAAAGACGGTTGCTAAATGAGCCAGCATTCTAACTAATTACATGCAAGATCGTTCCATCAGCTATGGATTCGTGGCCTGACACGTGCCAGTAGCAGGCTGACTCCGTGCCATCTCCATTTACTCCCTGAATTAAGTTTTGCATTGGAATAGCGAAGGGAGAACAGTATACACTGGTCTTTCAAGGTCTTGGGAGAGCGCTGTTCCATCTCAAGCTGCACCGTCTGCCACAGCCGATGAGCTGGAAGGCAGCACTGCCAGGCCCAGCCGGAGTCACGCAGCACACGGGGAGCAGCTGAGTGCGCCCAACAGCCTGGCTCATTGCGACCAATGATCACCTGCAGGGACCAGCCCTCACGCACATGCTCACCCCAGTCCTGCTTCACTACTTTAGCCCTCTTTTCTGCTTCTCCCAAAGAAGATGTCCTGCTTCTGCTGCGTCTCTTCATGGCTCTTGCTTTGGGAGACAGACCAAGAGGACAGCCTCACATCCTGAAGGAACCACGAGTGTCCTGAGCAGGGCATGATGTTCACTCCTTCCAGCAGCCTGGAACATAGGGATACATTGGGCCATGGAAGCAAAGCACCAGCAGCACCTGCCCTGCAGGACCACCAAATCCAGGGGAAAGGAGGAGAGCAGCTTTGGCACAAACTGACCTCTCTCCAGACACTCCAAACACAAGAAAAGCCACTCATCCATATCCTCATCTTTCACAGCTGCAAGGAGCAAGGGCCTCCTTTGGCCCCTTTGCCATATGCAGCAAGCCAGCAGGGCTGCAGCTTCCCAAGCAAGGCCACTGCAGCCCTGCACGGACCACAACGGGCACCGCGCTCGCACCCGGCAGCAAGCAGTCCTGACACACAGTGCGAGCAGGCTCCTGCCGGCCTCTTGGCACAGCTTGCTGAGCACACCTCTGTGCTCACACACAAAATCTCTATCAACAACATTAATCTCTCTACCCTATTTTATCGTTCCCTTGCGAAGAGGACAATCCCCTTTCCTTCCAAATGGCCACAAGTGCATGCACAACCCCAAAGGTATATTGCAAGTCACATAGATATTGGCCAACTTTCCTTCAGGTAACTCCAGAGTCTGTGTTAAAACACGCAATTCAGCTTTCTGAGGTGATGTATTTATGGTCCATGGTCCTTGATTCTTTCTTCTTTGTTCAGATCATGGAGCTTTTTGTACATTTTCTACAACTAGATGTATATAAACCACTCTCTGAATGATAGCCCTTAGATCTTGTCCTCTGATTGTCTTTATCTTAAAGACTTTGCCCCTGCCTTTAATTCCACTCTTCCCGGTGAAACACCACTGGCCACAGGCCTTCAACTAGATTCAGCACCTCTGATAGCAACTCTTTAAGCTTTGCCATCCTGACAGTTCTTGATCGACACACTCTGCACTTAAGCAAACAAAACTGCCTGAGCCTCCCAGCATCCCTAGAACAATGTTACAGGAGACGATGGGAATGAGCAGCTTATTTCACAGCCCACCTTTTACAAACAAGCATTCTTGTATGTTTTTAAGAATTTCAGCTGATCACTGCAGAAAATAGCAGCTTCTCCGGCACAAGGGAGGTTACCTTCTCCATATCTCATTGACTTTACCAAAGGCGAAAACAGGGAGCACACGAGATTCTTCCCCTCCACTGCTCAGCCTGACTCCAGGCAGCACATCCCTCCTGCACCTGCAAACACCACTTCCCAGAAAGGGACCCAGTGGAGACACACATATGTAAAGCCGCTGACAAACACGCCAGGGCAACACAAGTGCTGAGAGAGGGCAGTAGCTGGGCACAGAATAAACACATTGCATGCAAGGACCTGTGTACCCAGGTCGAGGGGCAGAGGAGCCGCAGCTTCTCTGCAAGCAACCTGCATGGGGCAAGGGCTTCCCAGCACCTTTCCTGCCGATGGGAGCACTGCGCCCGCCTGGGCTCTGCAGGTGTCATGCGCACAGGCAAGGGGGCTCCCAGCACTTGCCCTCACAGCCACAGGGCTGAGCTGGCTGCCCAGCCCTCTGCTCGGGGCTCCCTGCAGGGAACACTGCTCTGCTTCACACTTCCCCTCCAGCATTCCCAGGGCAGCAGACAAATGCCTGCCGACAATTCCCCGTGCCACCAGCCCTGCGGCTGCTTGGGAGCCACCCAGAGCCCTCCGCGCACCTCTGGCACCAGCCCCTTCCCAGCAGATGCGCTCTGCCTCGCAGTGGCACTGGAGTGGAGCAGGGAAGAAAGATGAAGGCATTCAAGGCTGCTGGCAGGGGTGGAAGCAGAGCCCCAAGTGGAGTCCGGCCTCTGGGCAGGCAGCCGCCAGCAGCACCATGGGGCTGCGTGAGGAGACCTCCTTGGCACCCAGCAAGCCCAAGGCCACGCACTGCTCTCTGCCGCCAGGCTCATCAGTGCCAGGGGGAGTCCAGCACACGCAGACCCTTCCTCACGGCGGCCCCCCTGGCCCCTGCTACTGTCCTCCTCCCCCCACACAGCACTGGAACATCCCAGAGGGGCAGTTATCGCCACGGGAACACGGATGCTTCCCAGGGCTGCGCCTCACAGTGGCCCCAGTGCTGGCCACGCAGCAGCAAGGCCAGGTGAGCAGCAGGGCCGCGCAGCACCAGGGGCCCCCCGTGGTGCCCACAAGATGCAGGGGAGCTGCGGGGCTGCAGGGCAGCCTGCGCGATGCCTCCCAGGGAAGGCTCCAAAGCCACCACGCGCCACTTGGCGCTCACACCTCTCACATTGCTCTTTTCTCTTCTCCACTTGGCACTGGGCTCCCCACCTGCTAAAGCGGCTGCTGGGGGCAAGGAGTCTGCTGCGGGCAGGCCCAGCACTGCCTGCTCCTTGCCCCACCGCTCCCGCACTTAAAGACGCCAAAAGGCTCCTGGCACAGAAACCCGTACTCTCAGGGCTGCAAATGCCAACGACTCCTTTTCTCTTGCAGTCGCTGCAGCCATTTGAAAATGGACATCCCTGCAGTAGAGGATATGGACTGGGAGAGCTCGGTGCAGGTACTGTGCATGCAGGCAGAGGCTGTGCGGGGACGGCTGGCGCTTGGCTCTGCAAGAGCAGCCGCAGGGCTGGTGGCAGAGGTGGCAGGGAGCTCTGGCAGGCCTGGGTGCTGGGGCAGAGCTGCGCCAGGGCCAGGAGCGGCCAAGGCCTCGGGGGCTGCTGCCTGAGCCTGGCGCCCTGGCTCTGTGCACCGCCTGCCCTGCGCACGCAGGGAACATGAGGCCCCGCGCACAAAGCCAGATCTCCCACCATGACCGTCCCCCTATGCTCTCCTGCTCTCTACCAGACTCCGGGCACCCTCAATCTTGTTGGCTGCAATGATGAGGAGCCCATGGACTGGGAGCACTCAAGCTGCAACCTCCAGGTATTGCCCCTGTGCCAGCTGAACAGGGAGAGCTGGGGCTCAGCCCGGCCCCTTCCCACATTCCTGCTTCCCGCTGCAAGATGAACCACGGGACCAGAGCCACCCAGCTCTGTGACCTGCCCTGCAAATGCTTCCTTCTGTCTTAAAGGCTCCACATATGGATGGAGGGCTGACGGGGAATGAGTCTGAGCCGATGGAGTGGCTCAGTTACAGCAGCAGCCAGGTACAGTCCTCGCAGCCACTGGATGCCCTTATCCTTGTGCTTCCCCACGTACTGTTCCCACCAAAGTCTCTTGCTCTCTTCTAGATGATGGGGAGCAGCGGCCTGGTCGGCTGCAGCACGGAGGAGCCCATGGACTGGGAGAGCTCCGGCTGCAGCCCCCAGGTATGGTCCCTGCTGCCGGCTGCACGGGCAGAGCTGGGGCTGTGCCCGGCCCCTTGGCGCTGCTCCGCGCTGCCTTTGGGGAGCAGCCGCGCGGGAGCCTGGCCCAGGTGTGCGGGCGCTCTGGCGGGCCGCGGCGCCGGGGCAGAGCTGCACAGGGCGCAGGAGCGCCCAAGGCCTGGGCACCTGCTGCCTCAGCCCCTCTGCCGGCCTCTGGGCTGCGCTGGCCACGCCAAGCCTCTGCCAGGGCACCAATGACGGCAGCGCTGCTGCCAAAGAGCCCGCGCAGCCGCCAAAGAGCTTCTGCTCCATGGGAGCCCCCGAGCCGCTCCTCGGCCCTGCTGACGCCTCCTTTTCCCTTGCAGACCAAGCTCCCCTTCACTCTGGCTGCTGCCAGGAAGCGCTGGGCATGAGGACTCCTTCCCTAGACTATTTTGTGGATTTTTTTCTCTGTAGTGTCACAGTAGTTTTTGGTAGTTGTTGATATTGTTTATATTGTTTTTGATATTGTTGTTGTTACTGTTATTAATATTGTTGTCATTATTGTTTTTGTTAGTCTTTCTTGTTCTTGTTTAAATATATATTCCTGTATCATTGCTCATATGTTGCCAGTTTTTTCCAAGTGAGCTCAGGCACAAAAAACCATCCCCACCGCAGGTCTGTGTGTGAAGCCCTGTGTGCACCAGGGGCACGGGAGCAACAGCAAAAAATTCCTTCCTGGAATTCCATTCACATGTGGCCCTGGGGAAGAAGCTCCAGCCCCACTGTGGGGCAGCTCTCAACTCCCCGGGTGCCGCACACAACGTGTCCCCGCAGGGCCCAAGCCACAGCGAAAGGGAAGCTGTCCCGCCCCAGGGACACGGGGCCTGGAGATGCAGGGCTAAACTCCCCGATTCCCTGCGGGACACAGGGCCCTGCAGGGCTGGGACACACTCAGGGACCATGTCACGGGGGGCAGTGTCCCCGGAGGCAGCTGGTGCAGAAATGGGCTGCTGCCAGGAAGGGCCCCGTGCTGGGGACTACGATGGAGGCTGCTCTGTCCCTCTGCTGTCTGCAGGGCCATCTGCCAGCTGCTCATGGTGACAACTTGGTGCTACAGGAGAAGAGGCCTTACGGCCTGACAAAACCCCACCACTGCCCTTCTAACATCACTGCCGCCTTGGATGCCCGTGGAGCCCTCCCAAGTCACACAGTCACACAGGGGTTGACTTTGGAAGGGACCTCTCGAGATCATCAGTCCAACCCCCTCTGCACAAGCAGGGACCCCTACAGCGCGTTGCACAGGATCACACCCAGGAGGGTTTGGAAGATCTCCAAAGAAGGAGCCTGCACAACCTCGCTGGACACCCGCTTCCAGTGCTCCGTCACCCTAACTGTCAAAAAGCTCTTCCTCATATGCACATTGAAAGTGTGTTGCAATTTGTGCCCACTGAAACTGTGTTGCAATTTGTACTCTTTAGCCCTTGTGCTATTGCTGGGTGCCACTGAGAACGAGTTTGGCCCTGTCCTTTTTACATCCTCCCCTCAGCCGATTGTACCTGTTGATACGTTCCCCTCTCACTCTTGTCTTTTCCAGGATAAACAGGCCCAAATCGCTTACTCTTTCCTCATAAGATAGACGCTCCAGTTCCTTCATCATCTTTGTGGCACTAAGCTGGTCACACTCTGCAAATTCCACATCCCTCTTGTCCTGGGCAGCCCACAATATTTCTGCACACAAGAATCCAGGTGTGGCCTGAGCAGAGCTGAGGAGAGGGGCACGATCAGCCCCCTCCACCTGCTGCCAACACTCCTCCTCATGCAGGCCAGCATCCCTCTGGCCGTCCTTGACACAAGGGCGCATTGTTGCCTCCTGCTTGACCTGTTGGCAAGCAGACCTCCCAAACTCCCCTCCACAGAGCTGCTTAAGAGAGTTTGCTTGAGAAGTCATTTCTGGAGCCAGGATTTCACCAAAGCACATGTAGAGATGGTAGTCCTTCATTCATGCTGCCATTCATTCATGTTGCTGCATGCTTCATTCATGCATTCAGGAAGCTGCATGCTTCATTCACACAGTTCTTTGTTCATGCTGCACATGTGCACCGGCAAGGGGGATTTATATGTAAATGGCTGACAGAACAAAGCTTTCACTCTCTATGAGGAGGGCAGCCTCACAACACCTGCTTGCTCTGCTTCATTCCCTCCCAACCATTACACCACACTTCTCACACCTTGCTACCAGCATGGTCACCCTGCTCAATCACCTCCCACAAAAGACGGGCCTCACAGCTAAAATCACTAGCCACTGCATGCTGAGCGAAGCCTCCAAACATTGCCCCTGCTTCCTTTCATCCCTTCCCAGCACGGGCACCACAGCTACATTTCCCTTTGCAGCATTTCCCTACTAAAAAGCTGTCCCCAACACCCACACATTCCACATAAAATCTCTGTCAACAATACACTTTTCTCTTCAGGAGTAGAGTAATCCACCTGCTCTACTCAAATACCTCCCTCCAACAATACACATGGAATGGGCAAGCAAAAAGGCACACACAGACACTGATGCAGCACAAACATATGCTGGAGTTTGCATGCACTTTTCAAGGACTGCTCAAATAAGAATCTGGAAAGTCTTGCAGAGGCACCCACTGGCAGTGCACAACTCAACTCACTCATGCTGCAGGGAGCAGAGAATCTTACGCAACTTGTCTGCAGATTCTGGAAGGATCACCTTATGAGGATGACCATATCATGGGCGTGTCTTCTTCCACCTAATTGTATAAATGACAGCGCCTAGCACTGATAAGCGGAGCAGGGATCAGGAATGACACCTGACCAACACTTATGGCTGGACCGTGAGAATCCCTCCCTTACTCTTAACCCGGCACCCTGCACTAAAGGAAACTGCTTGCAAGGATGAGAATCCTCTGAACAGTCAGGAAGAAATGTCCTAGCATTTACCACGTACAAGTAGTGCTTCCCTCATGTATGATGCTAGCAATTCTGTGTATGAGATTTGGGAAGGCCTCAGGGCATCCTGAAAATGTGTCAAATTAGATTCTTATACCAAGGACAATTAAAAATCAACCTGCTATTAATCCCTAAGTGTAGGGCCTTCCTTCACCTGACATGCACACGTGTCCCACAGGATGCCCAAAGGGGTAGAAGCCCCAGCCCCACCGCGGGGCAGCTCTCAACTCTCCGGGTGACGCACACAATGGGTCCCCTCAGGGCGCAAGCCACAGGCAAAGGGAAGCTGTCCCGCCCCAGGGATACGGGGCCTGGAGATGCAGGGCCGAACTCCACGAGCCCCTGGGGGACACAGGGCCCAGCAGGGCTGGGACACACTCAGGGACCACGTCACGGGGGGCAGTGTCCCCGGAGGCAGTTGGTGCAGAAATGGGCTGCTGCCAGGAAGGGCCCCATGCTGGGGACCACGATGGAGGCTGCTCTGTCCCTCAGCCCCTTGGGGAACAGGGACTATGGCAGGTCCTAGTGCTCTTGTGATTTCCAGATCATCACTGTAGGCACCATCTGCTTCTCCAGCACAGCAGAAGACCTTATGCCGAAGCTGTTCGATGTCCTGACTTCCAGGAGACACAGAGTTTGCTCAGGTTAAGTGCTTGGTAGGATTCTGTTGTTTCCTTTCCCCTCTGATGCAGTTAGAGGAGTAGTGAGGACACCTGCAGAACATCTCTCAAGGAGTCAGTAACCAGCAGAGCACGTGGTGGCAAGTGCGACATGTGAATCCACCCACTGAGCCAGGTTCCATCCGGGACATGCAGGCATGTTCTTTTCTGTCAGGAATATCAAGCTGCTTCTTGGGAAGTAGCTACTCAAGCGCTGCACAGCGGACATAAGGAGACAGTTCGAGTAGATTTGAGAGCTCCTCAGGAGACAGTGTGGGGCATCCTGCCTTGGCGTCCTAAAGAAAAGCCAAAACACTTCAGGGTTTCTTGGTCAGTGTAAGGAAAAAAAAATAAGTAAATAAAAATAAAAAAAATGCAGAACTTGTCATGTTACAGAGAATTCCTAGGAAATAATATTTGCATTTTCATGGACTATAAGGAGTTTTCTAAGGGGTAGAGCATACATCATAGACAGACGTGGCCAGGAAAAATAAGTAAATAAATAAATAAAAGAACAAAACATTTGCAAACGCCAAAGTCATAAGATAGATTGCAATAACCATCTTACACTGGACAAATACCAACGCAGGAGCTCGGGTATCAGTTTCACTCTGAAACACTGAAGTTCCACATTGCCTGCATGAAGGATATATTCTAGCTTTAAACATTCCAGGATGGCTCAGATTGGAAAGGGCCTTCAGAGACCTTGTTCACCCTCATGCTTTGACAGGGCTACCTCCAGCAGGCGGCCCAAGACCCTGCCCAGACACCTGTTCAGTATTGCCAGGGCTGGAAACTCCACTGCCTTCCTCTGCAGCCTGTTCCTATGCTCAGACACCTTCCTTATTTTCAGAAAAACCTTCCTGTGTTTAAATTTGTGCCCGTTACCTTTCATCATTGTCACTGAGCATCACTGAAAAAAATCTGGACCTGTCCTTATCACAGCCTCCCTTTGGATACTTAAGCACATTGATAAAACTCTCCTCCGTCCTCTCTTCTCCACGCTATGCAGCCCCAGCTCGCTCAGCTACACCTCATATGAGAGAGGCTCCAGTCCCCTAATCGTCTAAGGGGCCCTTAGCTGGACTTACTCCAATAACACCATGTCTCTTCTACACTGGATCACCCTCCTTCAAACTGCTGCAAGATGCTTTTGTCCAAGAATCAATGCATAAGTTTCACACATAACTCATCATTTCTTAACTGTCAGGAGCTGTAGTTTGGTGAATATCCTAAACACCTCCACCTGCTTCTCAAGAGGGGGCAGCTGCAGTTCAAGGCATCACCTGGCCGGTCCCAGGCCTGCGTTGGGCACCAGGAACGGGTTAGAGTGACAGCAGCTCCTGGCACTCCTGGCCTGCTTAAGTCGTAGTGTTTTGGTTAGAAATGCTGCTATGGTGGTTAATAACCTGGCTCTTGTAAGCTCAAGGAATGAGGAACTTTGCAAAGAGATTGTTAAGCTCCACAAAAAACATTTACGCCAGGTTTGATTTCCACTGAAATGTCACCAAAACCCTGCAATTGAAATGGGTGGGAAGGAAGGAGTGGCAGCTGCATGCTGGGCTTGGCCTGGCCATGGTGGCGGCAGTTGGTACCAGGCCATGCCCCGGTGCTCCTGCAGAGAGGCGCTGCGCGAGGGCGCCTGCCTTGGCTGGCAGATGGGTGCGTTTGGCCGCACACCTTGCTGCGCTGCTCCAGCAGCCCCACACTGCCCCTTGCAGAGGCTGTGGGGAGCGGGTGCTGCGGCCCCTTGTGGGGACTCTGTTTGGTGAGGGCAGCGTGTCCCTGTGCTGTCCAAGGACAGCAACAGTTTCCCATGGACGTCCACGTGGACAGGGACACAGGGCTTCTCATCCATGGCTTCAATAGAGATGGGGCTCCTTGGAGAGGAGGCCCTGGAGGCCACAGCGCTTGCACAAGAGGCCGGCACGGCGGCTCGCGGAGCGCACCGCAAGCACACGGGCTGCTGGCAGGAGGGCGCTGGGCTGGGGCTGAGGTGTGCGGGGGAAGAGGGGCTACGTGTCCTGGTACCTGCCCGTGCTGCACTTGATCCCCTAACCTAGAGCTAAGCACTCAGCTCTTGGGAGTTTGTTCACTTGCTGGGAAGTTCAACCAAACCTGCTTTCCACCCCTGTATTTGGCTGTTTCCCAAGCTGCTTCCAAAGGGGAGAAAAGACCCCCCCTGCTCTGCACAGGTGCCCAGGATGCAGTGTCCCTGTCCCCTGCGCCGCGGGGCTGCACTGCCCCAGGGAGCAGCTCCTGTCCTGCGCATCGGCCTCCCTGATGCCGCCGTGAGCAGCACAGGAACAGGCGCACGGCTTAGAGATCCTCTGCTAAAAGCCAAGTGGCCTCTTCACACATGGCCAAACTCTCATGCCATAATTTAACTCTTTGTGTGCTGCTGAATTGCTGCTGGAACCAAAGCAACCAGGGTTTGACACGATCCCAATTCCGTATTCCGAGACTGTGTTTGGGGAAGGGGGAGGCAGAGGGTGAGGAGGGTAAATGCCCTTTGTCTATAATCCCTGACCCATCGCCCCGGATAAAACTGGAGCCAAACACTCAGCCTCCAATCGCGCTCCCAGCACCAACAGAGTCAAGGGAGAGGGTGCCTTGGCTTCAGCAAGCACAGCACAGCTTTTCCACACTTGGGAAAGTCAGTAATTTTAAAATATATTTACCAAGTTTGGTTTTTAATTAGAAAAAGGTGACACTGGATAAGCAGGGTTGTTGTTTCCGAGCTTGTGATGTCAGAGATGTGAAGAGAATTTCTGTTGGCATGGGAGATGCCAAGATCTGGGGACCAGGAAGGAGGTTACTCTGTCCAGCGGGAGCCCCTTTCGGCATGCCAGCAAGCAAGCTTGGCCACCAGCAAGACGATCCTCTTGACTCCAGCACTTTGGTGGCAGGGGTTGCACTACTTGCTTTTGGAGGGTTTTGCTCCGCATGAGGGGGATCTCCTGCTCCATCTACACTTGGTTTTCCTGTCCTTACCCAAAGGCTGGGAATTCACCTCCGTTAGCAAGTGAGCATTGTAGCCCAGTGCTGGGCAGAGCTGCAGCAGCTGCAGGTCCCTGCTGCTGCTGAGGGCACATTTGTGCCTGCTCTGCCCTCTGCAGCCCGAGGAGGCCGTGGCAGGGCCAGCAGTGCAGGAGCTGCACCAAGGCTGCTCTCAGCCACAGCACATGGTGCCTGCAAGGTGCATGTCAGGACAAGAGAACGAGCCCAGCAGCACACCAGGGGCTCCCAGGCAACCACCAACTCACAAGGGCTCTGCTGAGGACATGCACGCCTGGCCCGAGGGCACAACTGCCCTTCGCACTCATTGCACTACCAAGGAACATGTCTAGACCATGGAAAAGAAAGCTGTCTCGAGTCCATCAGGCTGTAAGGGCAAGAGTGGAGCAAGGAAGAAAGATGAAGGCATTCAAGGCTACTTGCAGGGGTGGAAGCAGAGCCCCAAGTGGAGTCCGGCCTCTGGGCAGGCAGCCACCAGCAGCACCATGGGGTTGCATGA
This sequence comes from Tinamus guttatus, assembly GCF_059628265.1. Lineage (NCBI taxonomy): Eukaryota > Metazoa > Chordata > Aves > Tinamiformes > Tinamidae > Tinamus > Tinamus guttatus. The sequence goes on from NW_028289617.1 coordinate 768,981, forward strand.
GGAGACCTCCTTGGCACCCAGCAAGCCCAAGGCCACGCACTGCTCTCTGCCGCCAGGCTCATCAGTGCCAGGGGGAGTCCAGCACACGCAGACCCTTCCTCACAGCGGCCCCCCTGGCCCTGCCACTGTCCTCCTCCCCCCACGCAGCAGTGGAACATCCCAGAGGGGCAGTTATCGCCACGGGAACACGGATGCTTCCCAGGGCTGCGCCTCACAGTGGCCCCAGTGCTGGCCACGCAGCAGCAAGGCCAGGTGAGCAGCAGGGCCGCGCAGCACCAGGGGCCACCCGTGGTGCCCACAAGATGCAGGGGAGCTGCGGGGCTCCAGGGTAGCCTGGCCGCTGCCTTCCGGGGGAGGACAGAAAGCCACGGCGCGACACTTGGTGCTTATGGCTGCAAATGTAAACAATTCCATTCCGTTGCAGACTCAGGAGAGTGAAAGAAAATGGCTAACACTGAAGTTGAGGACATGGAGTGGGAGAGCTCATTGCAGGTACTGTGCCCGCAGGCAGAGGCTGTGCGGGGACGGCTGGCGTTTGGCTCTGCGAGAGCAGCCGCAGGGCTGGTGGCAGAGGTGGCAGGGAGCTCTGGCAGGCCTGGGTGCTGGGGCAGAGCTGCGCCAGGGCCAGGAGCGGCCAAGGCCTCGGGGGCTGCTGCCTGAGCCTGGCGCCCTGGCTCTTTGCACCACCTGCCCCGCACATGCAGGGTACACGAGGTCCCACGCACAGAGCCAGCGCTGCCACCATGACCGTCCCCACAAGCTCTCCTGCTCTCTTCCAGACTGCAAGCACACAAGGACTGGCTGGCTGCAAGGATGAGGAGCCAATGGAGTGGGAATACTCCAGCTCTGCCCTTCAGGTATTGAACCCTGCAGCCGGCTGCAACGGAAGATATGGGGTTGAGCCTGGACTCTTCCTACTTTCCTGCTTCTCACTGCATAAGGAGAGATCCTGGGTCCAGACACTTCCAGCTCTCGGTCCTGCCCTGCAAACGCCTCCTTCTCTCTTGCAGGCCCCGCATATGGACAGAGGGCCGGCAGGGAATGATCCTGAGCCCATGGAGTGGCTCAGCTATGGCAGCAGCCAGGTACAGCCCCTGCAGCCACTGGATGCCCTTTCCTTCCTCTTCCCAATGCAACATCGCCACCAAGGTCTCTTGCTCTCTTCCAGATGATGGGGAGCAGTGGCCTGGGCAGCTGCAGCCAGGAGGAGCCCATGGACTGGGAGAGCTCCGGCTGCAGCCCCCAGGTATGGTCCCTGCTGCCGGCTGCACGGGCAGAGCTGGGGCTGTGCCCGGCCCCTTGGCGCTGCTCCGCGCTGCCTTTGGGGAGCAGCCGCGCGGGAGCCTGGCCCAGGTGTGCGGGCGCTCTGGCGGGCCGCGGCGCCGGGGCAGAGCTGCACAGGGCGCAGGAGCGCCCAAGGCCTGGGCACCTGCTGCCTCAGCCCCTCTGCCGGCCTCTGGGCTGCGCTGGCCACGCCAAGCCTCTGCCAGGGCACCAATGACGGCAGCGCTGCTGCCAAAGAGCCCGCGCAGCCGCCAAAGAGCCTCTGCTCCACGGGAGCCCCCGAGCCGCTCCTCGGCCCTGCTGACGCCTCCTTTTCCCTTGCAGACCAAGCTCCCCTTCACCCTGGCTGCTGCCAGGAAGCGCTGGGCATGAGGACTCCGGCCATAACCTTTTATTTGGATTTTTCTGAAGAGCCTTTTATACCAGTATTTGTTCTTGTTCATATTGTTGATGTTGTTGTTAGTTTTATTGATATTGGGTTTTTTGTTGTTACTGTTTATTATATTGTTATTTTTATTGTTATTGTTTAAATATATATTCCTGTATCATTGTTTTAGTGTTGCGTCTTTCTTTCCAATCGAGCTCTGGCACAAAAATCATCCCCACTGCAGGTCTGTGTGTGTAGCCCCACGATTTCAGACTCTAGGGACAAGAGAGGGCCAGTATAAAGTCCATCTAGGACTTGCCTTCACACGTGGCCCTGGGGATGCTACACTCCCTTTCCCATCTTCTTTTACTTCTTTTTCTTTTTTCTATCTCTTATCCTTGTATTTTCCATCTCCTTTGTTATTCCTTTTTGTTCTTTCTCTTCTTTCTCTTCTTTGTTTATTCTGTCTGCTTCTGTTTTTTTCCTGTTTCTGTTTCATTTCTTTCTCTCTCTTTTTTTTCCTTTCTGTGTCTTTTTCTTTCTCTTTTTCTTTTCCTGTGTCTGTTTCTGTTCGTGCTTCATCATTCTCATCTTCTGGCAGGCTGAGCAGGCAGTGCCCAGAGCGCTGCTCCTCCTGGCACTGGTTCTGTTCCTGGACAAACCTCTCTCTCAGCAGCATCAACAGGTTTCCATGAGCTCACTCTATCCCAGGAGCCTGAGCCAGCTCAGGAGCAGAGGCCCAGCTGTACTCATGAATTTCTCCATCCCTCGTGCTCCTTCCTCCTGGGGAATGTTTACTGGAATGGACTGAAATAATCAGCAGTGATCCCTGTCTAAGCACTGATGGAAGATTGATGCCAGCATTGCAGTTGTTCTCATCAGAGGATGGTTATTTGCAAGAGGTGGGAATGTCCCACTCTGGAAGACCCTATTGGCATCTCTTAGCTGGGCAGGACCCCTAGATGGGGACGAGAAGAGAGCTCATTTTCCCAGAGTTCAGGTATTGACTCAGATGAGCCAGGTTGGGCTTCTCAGGCTGGCCTAGGAGGCCCTGGGCTGGAGGGGAATTCAGATCTTTCCCATGTGCTCTACAAAAGCACCCAGGAGGTGGGATTCTCCCTGTGCAGGCAGAAGGGAGCACAGCAAGGCTGTGTGCAAGCAAGATCCTGCTCTATGCTCCCTTTTAAATATCTGGGGATGAAAGGGGAAAGCCAGCTGCTCACACACAAGCACATGGTGACACTGAAAGCGAGCGAGGTGCTTGAAGGCATGCACCCACTTCGGTCAAGAGCATGAACTGGGGACCAGGTAGGGAGTTGGTGACCTGAAAGGACACCGGGTGCCCACTGCCACCAGAGCTCCTCGACTAGGCAGCTGAGGCACATGCAGACACTGCAAGCAGTTGATGTCAATCAGTGCAGGCACCTGACTCAGTGACACCAAAACAGGCCCACAGGGACAGGTGGGCTGCCTGGGGTGTCCAGCACAACCCCATGTCTCTAGCAGATACAGCAGGGCACCTATAGGAAAACCAGGACCCTTTGGAGTGGTTTCCTGACAGCGTCCAAACAACTGGATGCCACCACTGCCTTAGGCCAAGTCCTCCTTATGTACAGTCAAGCGTGCTTCAGAAATGGGAGAGGCACATCACCCCAAGGTCTCTGCGCTAGTCGCGGCACCCTTAACACCTTCTATCACTCCCTCCACTGAAACTCTTCACACCCCTAGAGGAAATGAAGAGGAAATGGGCTAAAGGTGACCTCAGGCTGCCAAATCACAGGCTGACCAGATACAGGGACTTCTTTACTAACTTGATGTTATGATGAAGCAGTCCTGTCCCACATGCTGATCACTGAGGGATGCCACTAATAGCCAGCTGCCGCTTGGCAGCACTGCACTGCTGATCACTGTTCTCAGTGAGCCTGATACTCCATCCACCTGCTTTATGGTCCACTCTGCAGATCAGTTCACAATTTGACTAGAAGGAGACTATAAGAAACCTTTCCAATGCCCTTGCTAAAGCGAGAGTTCACAAAATCCCCTGCTTTGTCCTTTTGAACACAGGCTTTCCTCTTGAGGTGGAAGGCAACCAGGTTGCTCTGGGAAGGGCTAACTTTACTCTTGTATCAGGTTGGTAGGTGGTTTCACCATGGAAAACTCCTGGCTCCTGTCCCAGTACTGCTCAGCTACAAAAATTATTATTAGTTTGTCCTTAAACTCTATGAAATTCCCTTTGCTGCTGCTTGTCCTTGTTGTCTCTTGTCCTTTCCTGACCTTGGCCCCAATCAGACTTTCACCGAGGACAGTGACACCTTCACCTCTAAGCGCAGCCTTGCTGGGGTCTCCAGGCACCGTGCAGGCAGGCCTGCTCCATGGTAGGAGAGGGGTCTGCAGAGACTGGGGCTGCCTTGGGGACCCTCAGCAACAGGCAGCAGAGCAGGGGCACATTGCAGGCACCTGGCGGTGACAAGAAGGCAAGAGCGTCCCTCCTCCCTGGGGGCAGACGCCTTCTGAGGGCAAGGGCACACTGGAGATATGGGGGACCCTGGACCCTTCCACAAGGCTTCACACACGGTCTGTTTTTCTCCTGCTTTGGTTGTTTTCCCCACAGATTCATTTTCACTAGTATTCTTGCACTTTGCCACTTCTTCCCACATTTTTCTCACATTTTCCACTACTTTGATAATTTTCCCACACTTTGACTTTTTTTCCTTCTCTTTCACAATTATTCCCTCCCATGCTTGTGACCATTTTCCCACACTTGTGAAGATTTTCCTACCCTTCCATCTTTTACCCAACCTCTCCTTCTTTTCCCATGTGTTCTCGATATTACTGAGCTCTTGGTGTTCTTGCGCTTTCCTTTTTCCCATCACTTCACACTCTTTCCACTTTTGTAACCATTCCCACACTTTTGACCATATTCCTACACTATCGTTCCTTACCCATGTTTTTCCCTGTTTTCCATGATCTGGACACTTCTCAAAATATTTTTGCACCTCTTCCCGCCATTTCAATTTCTTTTTCAAAGCTTACATTTGCCATCTATTATTTTCCAACTCTTGCACTCATTTGCCCACACTTTCGCACTTTTCCCTATGCTTTTAGTAATTTTTCCATGCTTTCCCTTCTTTCCCTTCCTTTAACTGTTCTCCTACACTTGCCATATTCTTCCCACGCATTTCCCCTTCTAGAACCTTGTTAAAAACCCTGTACATACCAATAAAACCGAAAATGATTTCTTACATATTAAGACGATAGCTAATGTCTCTTAGCTAGGCAGGGCAACTAGATGGGGACAAGACAATTTCTTTACATATTGATTGCAATTAATAAATGGTATTAACTCCCTTCTCCACTCTTGCCACTCAGTGCTGCACCCACAGGGCAGGAATTTTGGGGGTGGTAAATGAGTGTGGGCAGAAACAAGCCCATGTTGGGAACCTAAGCACAAGAGTCCCAAGTGTTTTGTCTTTTCCTGGTGGCGGTTGGATTGGTGTCACATGGAGCTGGGGGGGTGCAAAACGCGGCTGTTCCCATGTGCTGACCTGATGGTCGAGCAGGTGGCCACGCTGGTGAGGAGAGCCTCAAAGTGGGAGCAACTCGGGGAGGAGGAGGACTCCAAAAAGGGTGAGGAAGTGATGGCCTGGGATGGCAAGGAATAGCCACGGGGTGATGTGGGAAAGAGAAGCTCAGGGAGGGAGCAGTGGATGCAGGGAGCTCTGCCTTGGGGTGAACCAAGAGACAATCGAGAGCACAGGGGCGAGGACGGGGGTGGCCTCATGGTGGGTGTCTGCTATGGAGCGCCTGACGAGGGGCAGCCTCTGCAAGGCTGGGGAGCGCAGAGCTGTGGAGAGGACAACTCGTCCTGCACCCCAGGGACCTGCTGAGGAGTGGGGAGAGGAGGAAATGACGCGGTGCCTGGTGTCCCCATGGCAACTCCCAGGGCTTTGTGATGGGGGTGGCATCACACCCACAGGCCACTGTGATGGGGCAGTCCCCAAGGTGACCGTGTCCCTGCTAGGGTCTTCACTCTGAGGAGAGCGGCGCAACCAGCAGGGAGCAACTCCCCTTGGTGCCCGTGCGAGAGGTCCTCAGAGAGGTTCCTAGACATGGAGAAGGAACAGCAGGGTAATTCCTGCTCCTCATCCACGGAAAGGAATTCCAGTGCACAAGACTGCACGAGTGAGGTGAGTGGTGAGGCTGGAGGGAGAGGTGGGAGGCAGGGCCAGGACCCACATGGAGAGCACGAGGATGGCGAGGAAGGAGTCCTGGGTCACGATAGTGGGGCAGGAGCTCCTCCAGTGAGGGGACTTGTATTCCTGGGCGTGGGAAAAGCAGTCTGACCTACACCCTCCCACTGTACTCAGTGCCAGTGAGGACGCACCTTGAATACTGTATTCAGATTTGGGCATGGGAAAAACGTTGAGGTGGGAATATTTCCAAAGGGCAACAAAGTTGGTGAAGGGTCTGGAGCACAGACCTTATGAGGAGCGGCTGAGGGAGCTGGGGTTATTTAGTATGGAGAAGAGAGGCTCAGGGGTGACCTTATTGCTCTCTACAACTACCTGAAAGGAGGGTGCAGGGAGGTGAGGCTGATCTCTAAAATACTGATAGGAAAAGAAGAAATGGCTTCAGGTTGTACCAAGAGAGGAACTGGTTAGATATTAGGAAAACTTTCCACATGGGAAGAATTGTAAAGCATTGGAAGAGCCTTCCCAGGGAAGTGGTGGAGTCACTGTTCCTGGCAGTGTTCAAGAAACGTGTAGATGAGGCATGTAGGGATATGTATAGCAGGCGTGGTGCTGAAGGGCTTACAGTTGGCCTTGATGGTTTTGAAGATCTTTCCCAAATATAATGATTCCATGATCTGGATGCTCCAAGGTCCACATGAACCCCATGAGCTCTGCGCTGAGGGCAGAGAGCAGGTCCAGGCCAAGCTCAGTCGGATTTTGCTCAGCCAAGAGGTTCCCTTCGACACGACGCTGGGGTTTCCTGTGCTTAGGAGCTGCTCGTACCAACACAAGTGTCCCCATCACGGGCCTCCTTCTCCCCACAGGTGGGCCAGCAGGAGCTGCCCGCAGCAGTGCAGCGCAGACGGACCCCAGCTTCGTCCCACCGAAGGGACTGGCTGTCGCCGCTGCCCAGCCCTCAGGGCTCACGCTGCTCCCAACATGGCATCGCACAGGTACAGAGCTGAGCGGCGGTGACAGCCAAGCATCCATCTGGGAAGCATGGAGGGAGGGAAAAGGAAAAGTAACCTGGCCTGTGTGGTGGGCTTCGATTGCAGGCGGTGGAGGACAAGGCCAGTGATGTCTTCTGCACAGTGCAAGATCTGCATCCCTCCACCGGCCCTGTAAGGAAGAGTTCTTTAGGACCCAGCAGGACACGTCTTGGCAGGGTTCCTGGAAAAGCGGGGACATCAGACGTGCCCAGCTTCCCACCTCTCCCAGCCAAGGCAGCTTGGCAGACACAGGGAGGCTTGGAGGACTCTGCAGTGAAACCAGCAGGATCTGCAAGTCACACCAAGCTACCTGCTCTGGAAACGTCCTGCAGGTCTTTACCCAAAGGCAGGGCCTTTGCCCTGGACAAGGAAGAGGTGGCCAGGAAAGTCCTGGACAGAATGAACATGGCTTTGGAGAGGGTGGCTGCAAATTCCAGCAAAGCTGCTGCCAGGGAATGCTTCCCACCTGTTCCTGGTGCTGGGGTGGCTCTGGACTCAGGGAAGAGAAGGGAAGAGCAGAAGCTCAAGCCATCGCGTCTTGCCCTGCCTCCACTTCAAAGACCCCAGCAAGAAACTAGTGCTCTCATCCAGGTAAATCAAGAGCATGTGCAGTTCCTGCCTCAATCCAGGCCTGAGTCTTCAACATCATCAGTGGGAGAAGGCAGGATATTTCAAGGGGATGATGAGAGGATGAGTCTATCCCTGAAAAGCCAGCAGCTCTTGGGAAGCTCCTCCTTTTTCCTGAGAGCACAGAGCATTCCTCCTGAAGGGCAAGTGCCTGCGATGGAGAATCCTCAAGAAGCAGCGGCCTCTTCTGCCCCGGATGATCCCGAGCAGGGTGCGATGGCAGCTGAAGGTGTTTCGGAGGAGGCTGGACTCAGCAGGTCCACCATTGCAGTGCTGCCACCCAGCTCTGCACAAGACGTCACTGCCGGGTGCTGCAGTGAAATGGTCCCACTGGAATCCCCATGGCCCTTCTCACCTGAGCCTGTCAGCCTCGTTCAGAGCGTTGATGGAGAAACTGGCACAGAACTGAGATCTGAGAGCCAGGGGCCTGTCCCACATGGCCCCACACCTCCTGCTGTGGGTCTGGAGGAGGCAGGCGTGGGGCTGGGGTCTGCCCCCTTGAGCCATCCTGATGATGTGAGCCCTGGAGCCAGCCAGCAGCCAGCACAGCCTGATGCCTTGGCACACACCGTCGATCAAGGCACACAGGCAAGCTCGTGGCTGCTCCAGACCATGCAGTGTGAGCAAAGCAGAGCCCCTGCAGCTGAGGAAGGGCCGTATCCCTGCACTCAAGGGGGAGAAAGGGAGGTCAGCAGGGCTGGGACACCAGCTTCCCCAGGCAAGGATGGTGGGACAGGGACACCACGAGGAGCACCAGCAGGGCAGGACCCGAAACAACAGCCTGGGGGCATCACCTGCCACGTGCAAGGAAGGCCGCTGCGTGTGCACGAAGACAACACCGCGCGGTACCTGGGGGTGCTCAGCGTCAAGACGGAGGCGCTGGAGGAGCTCGACAGGAGCTGCCTGGCCCGCACGGGGCAGAGCTTGGCGCGGATCCGGGAAGTCACTTTCCTGAGGAAGGAGCAGAGCCTGCAGGAGAGCCAGGGCGAGGAAGAGGAGGGCCATGGGGAGCGTTTCTCCCTGTCAGCATCAGGATCCCTCAATGTGAGACCCAAGGAGGTGAGTGCAAGGGAGGGCTGGGCCAGGTGGGAGCCCTCCTGGTGCTGGGGCCGACCCCGGTGCCACGCTGTGACAGACGGGTTGTCCCAGCACTGGCAGAAAATCCCCCAAGAGACCTTTCCTTTTGGGAAAAGAAGCTCCCTTCAAAAATTCTGCCTCTCTTCTCCTAGCTCCTTGCCAGAAACTCCTTCCACAACCTGTGGAAACCAGAGATCACGCAAGTGGAGCTCCTTAAGGATGCCAAGGGCAAGTGGGAGGTGCTGGAGCGCCTCTATGCTCATGCCCCCCAGCAGAACATTGAAACATGGAGGAGAGACCTGGAGGAAATAGCAGAGCAGAGTGATGATGAGGAGGATGGTGATGAAGAGCTTCTGCCAGAGGAGGAGTTGGAGGAAAGTAGCTCCTTGGCCTGGATAAGACTCAGCCTCCGCAGCCTGTTTGCGGAAAGGGAGATGGACCTGGAGAAAGTGCCCTGCTTGCGTGACATCAAACAAGGAGAGGCTGCCAGTGAGGGACCTGGTGAGGTGGAGAGCCCCTCTGTTGAGCCAGCAATGCCCAGAGGAGCTGAGGAATCTCTGCTGCAGGAAGCAACAGCAGCAGCTTCTCTCCAGGCTGCAGGCCCTGCTCCCCAGGTAAGCATGGAGCATGTCACCTGTCCCCACGACCCAAGGGAGCTCCTATGTGAGCTGTGTGGGGGGAGGTGCAGAGGGCATGCCCAGAGCTGCCCCATCCCAAGGGATCCCCCTGTCCACGGTGCCCCACTGTCACCCCCAGCCATTTGCCCTGTGCGGTCTGCCATGGGGAGATGATGGGTCCTCTCCATTTCCAAGTGCCAAAGGTGCAGGGCTGACATCCCCTCCACCCCTGCACCACGTTCAGCCCTGGGGCCTGGATGCCCAGCGAGGAGGGAAGGGGCAGCCCCAGCAGCAGCCCCCTCCGCACACAGTGCACGAACCCCCTTGTGCCACACACGCCCCCATCTGCCTCTGTTCCCCTGTGCATCACGGCCCCTGCCCAGCCCTGCTGCTGTGGCCCCGCAACGAGCCGTGTCCCATTGCCGTGCCAGCCGCAGGTCCCTTCCCGTGGGACGCACAGCCCCGGGAAGCCTCCCCCAGCCCCGAACCCTTTGACCCTGTGTAACCAGGGGCACCGGTACCCTGATCAGCAGCAGCTGATGGCCGACGGGTGCGTGTTCTTGCTCTGTCCATGCAGGAGGCCTCGGAGCCCCAAGAGGAGGAGAAGTCATCGTCCTCCTGCAGCCCCACGGCAGACATTGAGCCAGGTACGTACCCGAGTGGAGAGCCCTGCTGGGGACGGCGGGTCTCTCTGGGACAGCGAGGGGCACCGGGGCCGGCAGCAGGCAGCACTCAGGGGCTCCTGTGCAAAGGCCACACCTGCTTGGGAAGCCCTTGGTGGCAGGGACAGGCAGGTGCAGCCCTGCGCCCGTGCAGCCCGTTGCCCACAGCTCTGCTTCCCACCACAGGCACCGCTGCCCTCCCGGACATCACGGCTCCCCGGCGATGGCGCTCGCGGCTCAGGACGGCGCTCCGGGCTCTGAGCAGAGCGTTCTGCTGCTGCTGCATCGCGGGGCAGCGAGAGGAGCGGCGCAGGTGAAAGAGCCCGGCAGGATCCCTGGAGCGGGGCTGGTGCAGAGCGATGGACACTGTGTCCTGGGGGCTACAGAGAGGCTGCTGCGTCATGCCCCATAGCAGCCATGTGCCCACACAAGCCCTAGGTGGCAACAGCCATTGTCAGCTCCAAATAAACCCCTCAGAAGGTTTTTCTCCCCTTGTCAGTTGTTGTCAGAAAATCTCCATGAAAAGACTAGTGGGGCTGTGGGGCCCTAAGGCCATGGGTGACTCCTGACTCCGCACTGGCCTTGGTGGCTGGGGTGGGAAGCAGATCTAGCCAAACAGGGCTGCTCACGACTGACACGGCTGGCACGTGTCCAGGCTTTTGAATGGTTCTCAGAGTGACCCCTGCGCTCTTGCAAGAGCAGGAGATGTTTTCAGGTGTGCATTAGCACCGGCCTGTGGTGTTTCACTGCGAGTGCATGAATCACTCTCCAGTCCTCCTTCCCTGCGCCTCCTGGGTCCCCCCTGCTTCTCCAGGGACTGCCGAGCCCTCCTTTCCCCAGGCATGCCTGCATTTGCTGCGCGGTCTTTGGGGGACTCTACCATGGGCTGCCTCATGTTTGGTGAGACTGCACTCACTGCCACCCCTAGGCATCCCCGGGGTTCCCCTGAGCTCTCCTGGAGCCTCAGGTTCCCTTTCACAAGGATGGGCATCTGTCATCAGCACTGTCACCTGTGCGACAGCCCCAGGCATGCAATTCAGAGACCATTCTGCACCTCCCATGGCAGTGCTCCCAGGGACATGAACCCCGAATGCAGCCCTTGGTCCCTGAAAGACCACGCTGGGCCTCTGACCTCCTCCCCTGGAGCCCACAGAGCGCACAGGCAGAGCAGAGGCCCTTTCATGCTGCAAGCCCTTGGGTGCATTGGTGTACTGTTGACCCCAGCTTCAGAAGAAAGACACAAACTTAGTGTTTTTCTGGAGGCTAAGTCTGGCATAAGGCTGCCCATTGCCTTGTCCTGCTTTACTCAGGAAACACATGGAAACACAACCCCACCACCACTCTGTCCCTTCAAAAGTCCAAAGGTGTCTGTGTGTGTCCAGCTGCCACCCTCTCTCCATCCCTATGGATTACGAGCTTAGACAGGAAGCTCCTATGCAGAGACATAAAATTTAGTCAAGGGGAAACCTCCTGTGAACTTGCGGAGCACAGAGGAGGGAACTGAATCGTGCTGCATCCCAGGAGCTTCTCCATTGGCATTTGGTGCATGGATTAACTCCCCGTGAAGAGCCCGTGGAGCAGGAGGAAACAAACCAACTTCCTGCTCCTGGGCAGGTGTCCTGTCCTCTTCCGTGGCGGGAGCAGAGGCTTCTGCAGTGGGACATTTCCAGCCCACAGAGGATCGCCCCCTGCTGGCACCAGCCGCAGCGCTGGGCTCCAATGTTACCGATGTTATCGAATATTCATTAATCCGCAGCCAATCAGGTGGCGGCGGCGGGGCCCGGGGGCGGGGCAGGTACTGCTGCTGGCAGGTGGGCGGGGCAGCGGCAGAAGCAGCCAATGAGCGCGCGGCGGGAGGCTGGGGGCGTGGCGGCGCGTGCCGTGGGCGGGGCCAGCGCGTGACGCGGCCGTTGGGCAGCGGCGGCTGCAGGCGGCGGCGGCCCCGGGGCCGCAGCGAGGCGCGCGGCGGGCGGCGGCGGCTGCGGGCGGCGCGAGTCCCGCACGACCGATCCCTGCGCGATCCCCGTGCGGCCAGAGGCGCTCAGGACCGCGGGAGGCGGCGGCTGGAGGCGGCCCGAGGCGCGAGGGGCCGGCCGGGGCCCCGCGGCCTCGCAGTCGGAGGCTGGGGCCGTTGCTGGCTGTTGTGGGCAGCGGCCATTGGGCTGTGCGGGAGCGTGTGGCAGGTGGCGGAGGAGCGCGCGGCCCCGGCGGGCCGGTCCGGCAGGCGGCGGCCCCGCAGCTGCAGTCGCCCGGCCCAGCCCGGCCTGGCGCGGCCCCCCGGGAGCGGCGGCGCCTGGTGCCAGGGAGCCGCGCGCGGCCGCCATGGGGAAGCGGAGCTCGGCCGGCTGCGTGCCGAGGTGAGCGGCCCCGCGGGTGCCGGCCCCGCTGGGCCCCGCTGGGTGCTGCCGTCCCCCGTGGCACCCCCAGAGCCGCCCCCTTGGGGCCGGGTACCCCCTGCTTTGAGTGCCAGACACCCCGGGTGTCTCTTCCCCCCAGTGCCGCTTCCTGTGGGGCCCGTGTCCCCCCCGTCCTTGAGTGCAGGGTCCCACCAGTCCCCATCTACCCTCACCCCTGGTCCCTGTCACTGTCCACCCTGCCCTGGGGTGCAGGGACCTGCCACTATTGTCCTCCCAGCGTCCCCTCCCCATGTGACACGGCCCCACAAACACACTCGCCTGTCTGCAGACACGGAGAGATGCCTGCGCACAAGTGCGTGTGTGTAAGCGAGCACGGGGACGCGCGTGTGCTCGGGTGTGCACGTGCTCGGAAGTGCCCGTGCCCGTGTGTGCGTGTGTGCTGCGCCCGCTCCTGCCAACTCGTGGCAGGGGCCCGCGTGGCCCCGGGGCTGCGCGTGAGCCCGGCCATCCGTGCGCGTGGTGCGTGCGAGCTGGCGAGTGTGTGCGCTGCACACGGGAGATGCACCCCAGGCGTGCGAGTCTTCACGGCCACCCGTGCCTCCTGTGACACGTGTGTGCTCATCAGCACACTCGCGTCCTGCGTGTGCAGGACACGTGTTCTCATGCATATGGTCACGTCACCCGTGTGTGAGACACGTGGGTGCCTGTGATCACCCTCACGTCACCCGTGTGTGAGACACGTGAGTGCCTGTGATCACCGTCACGTCACCCGTGTGTGAGACACGCTGGTGCTCGTGCACATGCCTGTGACACCTGCTTGCAGCACACACATGTGCTCGTGCGCACCCTGCCCGGGGTCCCCATCTCTCCTGCTGGGATTATGGGAATGGGCCCAGGCTTCGGGGCCCCGCTCTGTCCGTTGACTGCCCCCCATCCTCCCCAGGTTCTTCAGAGCCTTCCTGAAGAGGCTGCGGATTGTGCGCAGAGTGGTCAAGAACCCCGACGCCACCACTGCCGAACCCCAGGTGAGACCCAAGGGGGTCCTGTTGGTGGGAGAGCCGGGACCGAAGGGTTCCTACCCCCAGGGGGGACACCAGGGTATCTGGGGGGCTCAAAGAGGTCTGTGGGGAAGGTGCCGAAGGGGCCCCTGGCACTTGAGGTCTGGGGGGTCCCATCGCTGTCGCAGGGCAGAGCTGGTGGGAGGGGGTACCAATGGGATGGATCGTCGGGGCTTTTGGTGAGGGTCCCAGAGCACTGCGGGGTCCAAAGGGCACAAGGGTCCTGTCCCAGGGTGCAGGCAGGGGTTGGGAAATGGTTCCAGGGGCTTCCCAAGACGCCCTATGGTGCAAGAGGGGGATTCCGAGGGGCCTGGAGGGGCCCAGGGGTGCCCCAGGCTGCAGGCAGGAGGGTCCCAAGGGGATTCCAAGGGTGCAACGTGGGTGTCACAAGGAGTTGGGGGGATGGTGTCCCGTGGGTGCCCCAGGGTACCACATGGGGGTTTAAATGGGCCTGGGGAGATCCCAGGGTGCAACAAGGGTGTCCCAAGTGGTCTGGGGTGGGAGTGGGGGGTTCAGTGGTTCCCTATGGTGCAACGGGGGGGTCCCAAAGGGTCCAAAGGGACCACGGGTCCTCCAGGGTGCACACAGGGGGTCCCAACAGGTCTTGAGGGGCACAGTGGTACCCCCGAGCATGGGCAGGATGGACCCAAGGGGTCTGGGAGCCCCAAGGATGCCTCAGGGTGCAACAGGGGAGCCGCAAAGGGTCTGGTGGGGCCCATGGGTGCCTCAGGATGTAGGCTGCGGTGTCCCAAGGGGTCAGCAGTGTCCCGTGGGTACCCCAGTTTACAATATAGGGATTCCAAGGGATCTGGGGATCCCGTGAGTGTCCCAGGGTCCAACATGGGGGTTCCAAGGGGCCTGGTGTTGCCATGGTGCAACATGGGGATCCCAAAGGGTAATGGTGGCCTGGGATGCAGGCAGGAGGATCTCAGTGTGTCTGGGAGGTTCCAAGGGTGCCCAGGGTGCTAGAGTGGGTCCCAATGGGTGTGTGTGGGGCAGGGGGGCAGGTCAAGGGTGCCCAGGATGCAGGCAGGGGGTTATGAGGCATCTGTAGCAGGCGGAGGGTTCCAAAGGTGCCCTGTGGTGCAAGAGGGGAATCCCAAGGGGTTTATTGGGGTCCCATGAGTGCCGCAAGGTTCAGGCAGGGGGTTCTGATGGGTCTCTGGGCGTTCCATGGGTGCCCCACGGTGCAGCAGGGGAGTCCCAAAGGGTCTAGGTGAGCAAGGGAGTCCCAGGGTACCTGGTGGGGGGTCCCAATGGGTCTGGAGGGCAACAAGGGTGTCTCAGGGTGCAGGCCTGGGAGTGACAAGAGGACTGCAGGGGGGCAAAGGTGCCTTGTGCTGCAACAGGGGGTCCCAAAGGATCTGGTGGAGTCCCCTGTGTGCTCCAGGGTGCAGGCAGTAGGTTGCAAGGGACTGGGGATCCCCAGAGTGTCCTGTGGTACCACAGGGGGTCTGAAAGGGTCTGGGGGTCCCATGGAGCTCCAGGGGCAGGTGAGAGTACCAAGAAGTCTGGGCAAGACCAAGGTTCCCCAAGGTGCAATAGGGGGATCCCAGTGGATCCCCAATCGCCCTACTGCTCCCTCTCCCATGAGCAATCCAACTCCCCAATCCACTACTCACAATACTATGAACCTCCTTAATCCTACTTCTACTAACCCTCGGATTAATTTATGAGTGAACCCAAGGAGGACTTGAATGAGCTGAATAATAGAAAGTTAGTCTAATACAAGACAGCCGACTTCGACTCGGCAAATTACAGCAACTACTGTAACTTTCTCATGTTAGTACATCCCAGCTTCTACTCTGCCTTCATCCTCAGCTGTCTAGGACTAGCCTTCCATCGAACCCACTTTATCTCAGCCCTACTATGCCTAGAAAGCATGATACTCTCACTATACATCGCCCTCTCAATCTGACCAATCTACACCCAAACTCCATCATTCACACTCATCCCCGTACTAATATTAACCTTTTCTGCCTGTGAAGCTGGTACAGGGCTCGCCATACTAGTAGCATCAACCCGAACCCACGGCTCAGACCATCTCCACAACCTAAATCTACTACAATGCTAAAAATTATAATCCCTACAATCATACTTATCCCAACAGCCCTACTATCCCCCAAAAACCTCACCTGAACTTATACCACAACCTACAGCTTACTAATCGCTTCCCTTAGCCTGCAATGATTGTACCCAACATACTTCCCCTATAAATTTTTAAACCAATGATCAGGTATTGATCAAATCTCAGCCCCGCTCCTAGTGCTTTCCTGCTGACTTCTTCCACTCATACTTATTGCTAGCCAAAACCACCTTTACCCCGAACCAATGACACGAAAATATATCTTTATCACCACTCTTATTACTATTCAACCCTTTATTCTCCTAGCCTTTTCATCCACAGAACTATCCTTATTTTACATCTCTTTCGAAGCTACCCTAATTCCAACACTAATTTTAATCACACGATGAGGTAACCAACCAGAACGTCTTAGCGCTGGCATTTATCTTTTATTTTATACCCTAATCAGCTCCCTCCCCCTACTAATTGCTCTTCTACACCTTCATATACAAACAGGCACACTTCACATACCCACCATAAAGCTCCTACATCCCCTACTATCACCGTCATGAACTAACATTTTATCAAGCATAGCACTCCTAACAGCATTTATAGTAAAAGCCCCACTATATGGACTTCACCTATGACTGCCAAAAGCTCATGTAGAAGCTCCCATTGCAGGATCTATACTCCTTGCTGCCCTCCTTCTAAAATTAGGTGGTTATGGCATCATGCGAATTACTGCAATCACAGGCCCATTAACTACCTACCTCTCCTACCCGTTCCTCACCCTCGCCCTATGAGGCGCACTAATAACCAGCTCCATCTGCCTACGCCAAACTGATCTAAAATCACTAATCGCATACTCGTCTATTAGCCACATAGGTCTCATAATCTGCCCCAGGGTGCAGACAGGTCCCAAGGCATCTGGGGCTCCAGTGGTTGCCCTGGGGTGCAGACATGGGTCTGGAGGGGATCCCATAAGTGCCCTGTGGTGCAGCTGGGTGTTCCAGTGAGTCTGGAGAGCTGCCAGGGGCTCCTGGGGCAGGAGGGAAACTCCATGGAGTGGCTGGGGCTCCAGGGGGAAGGGGGCCCTGCCCCCCTGCACTGCTGGGTGCCTCCTGGTGACACCGAGCCCGGCACAGGGCTCCCCGCGGGTGCTGCGCTCCAAGGAGCTGGAGGGGGCCGTGGGGCCCAGCGCCCCCCCCACGCCGGAGCTGCAGCTGCAGACGGGGCCCGCGGCCCCGCGAGCCCCCGCACAGGTGCCCCCGCGCGCGGCGCCCCTCGCCCTGCGGCCCCCGGCACCCAGTGCCCCTGGGGCGCTGCCACCGGGACCCGCCACCCTGGGGGTCCCAGCACGAGGAGCCCTTGCTGTGGGGCCACCTGCACCACGAGCCCTCCCTGCTGGGTCCCAACCAGCAGGACCCGTCACCTTCGGGCCCTCAACACCAGGGCCCCCCACTCAGGGACACGTCCCACCTGGGCACCTCAACCTCGGGCTCCCAACCCCAGGCCCCTTCATCCCCAAAACATCTGACCATGTGTGTATCGTTATAGAACCCCCACCCACAAGACCCCCCACCCCAGGCCAATGTCCCAGTGACCATTCACCCGTGGGAACAAGTCCCCAGGATCCCTCAGCCGCCTGCTCTAAACATCAGGCTGCTTCAGGCCCACGGCTAGGCCCAGGGGACCCTTCATCCATGGGACGGCCCCCCCAGGACCACTTCAAACATGGACCCCCATTCCCAGGAGCCCATAGACCCCCACCTATGCAACCCATCACCCGTGGGCCCTGGTACCCGGCACCCTTCATTTCTGGACCCCCGCCTCCCGGCCCCTTCCCCCATGGGCTCCCAACTGTGAAACCCTTCACCCATGGGTCCTGCTTCCCTGGGCCCTCCTTCCGTAGTGCCCCCGGCCCTGGACCCTTCACCCATGGGCCCCCGCCCCCAGTAACCATCCCCCGTGGACCCCAGATCCCAGACCCCACAGCCGGTGTTCCCCAACCTGCAGGACCCAATTCTCACGGGTGCAAAACTACAGCACCGATCACCAAGGGTCCCCCCCCATCAGCACCCTTACCCCGTGGGCCCCCACCTCCCAAATACTTCCCCTGTGGTCCCTGTTTTCCTGAACCCTTCACCCGTGGGCCCCCACCTCCCGGCCCCTTCCCCCAACAACCCCCACCACCAGAAAACATTCCCCATGGGACCTGGTCCCCTGCACCCTTCTCCTATAGGGCCCCATCACCCGGCTCTTTCCCCCATGGGTTCCCACCTCTACATCCCTTTATCCATCCACCCCCACATATGGAACCCAACACCCGTGGTCCCTGGTTCCCTGACCCCTTCATTCATAGACCCCCAACTCTCGAACACGTCGTCCCTGGACCCTTCTTCCCTGCACCCGTCCTCGGAAGGGTCCCCTCCCCTGAACCCTTCACCCGAAGGCCCCAACCTGCAGGATGCTTTACCCGAAGACCCTGTTCCCCTCGACCCTTCATTTCTGGACCCCCACCTCCCGGCCCCTTCCCCCATGGGCTCCCAACTGTCAAACCCTTCTCCCGTGGGTCCTGCTTCCCTGGGTCCTCCTTCCGTAGTGCCCCCTGCCCTGGACCCTTCACCCGTGGGCCCCCACCCCCAGTAACGATCCCCCGTGGACCCCAGATCCCAGACCCCACAACTTGTATTCCCCAACCTGCAGGACCCAATTCTCACGGGCGCAAAACTCCCATACCCATCAGTAAGGGTCCCCCCCCATCAGCACCCTTACCCCGTGGGCCCCCACCTCCCAAATACTTCCCCTGTGGGCCCCGTTTCCCTGAACCCATGACCCGTGGTCCCTGGTTCCCTGACCCCTTCATTCGTAGACCCCCAACTCTCGAACACGTCGTCCCTGGACCCTTCTTCCCTGCACCCGTCCTTGGAAGGGTCCCCTCCCCTGAACCCTTCACCCGTGGGCCTCCACCTCCCGGCCCCTTCCCCCATCAACCCCCACCTCCTGAGCCCTTTCCCCATGGGCCCCGATCCCCTGCACACTTCTCCCATAGGGCCCCATCACCTGGACCCTTCCCCCATGGGCTCCCACCTCCACGTCCCTTTATCCATCGACCGCCACCTATGGAGCCCGTCACCCCTGGGTCCCGGTTCCCTGAACCCTTCATTCGTAGACCCCCGCGTCCTGAAGCCTTCACCCCTGGGTCCCGGTTCCCTGAACCCTTCATTCGTAGACCCCCGCCTCCTGAAGCCCTCACCCCTGGGTCCCGGTTCCCTGAACCCTTAATTCGTAGACCCCCGCCTCCTGAAGCCTTCACCCCTGGGCCCCGGTTCCCTGAGCCCTTCCAAAGGGCCCAAACCTCTGGACCCTTCCCCCATGGGCCCCCACCTTGTGGATACAGCACACGAAGACCCCAGGCCCCTCCACCTTTTATTCATAGGGCCCCAGGCCCTGAACACTTCATCCATGGGCCCCCATCCCCTGGGTCCTTCATCGGTAGGTCCCCCTACCCTGGGCCCTTCACTCATGGACCTTCACATCCCGAACACTTTGCCCGTGGACCCCACTTCCCTAGACCCTTTACCCGTGGACCCCACTTCCCTAGACCCTTTACCCATGGACCGCGCTTCCCTGGACCCTTTATCCGTGGGCCCTGTTTCCCTGGACCATTTATTCCTGGGCCCCGCTTCCCTAGACCCTTTACCCATGGGCCCTGTTTCCCTGGACCCTTTATCCGCGGGCCCCGCTTCCCTGGACCCTTCCCCCATGGGCCCCAACCTCGCGGCCCCTTCCCCCATGGGCCCCCACCTCCCGAGCACTTTCCCCGTGGGTCCCGGCTCCCCGGACCTTTCTTCCATAGGGCCCCGACCCCCTGAACACTTCAGCCAGGGGGTCCCCATCTGCTCAGTTCCTCCCCTCCCAGAGCCACCACCCATGGGCTCCCACCTGCAGAACGGTTCCCCTGGGCGTCCTTGTCCTCAGTGCCCATCCCATGTGGTCCCCCCCCAGCACAGTTGATCCATAGGCCCTACGAGCCTTCCCCCTTGTGCCCCCACCCCCAGGACCGTTGACCCTTGGGTTCCCTTTCCCCAGCCTGATCCTCCCCCCAGCAGCCGCAGGGCCCTGTTGCCAGGACCCCCCACCCCCAGGACACTTCCCTCCCAGCCCCCGTCCAGGACCCCTCCCCTTGAGCTGCCCCCAGCCCCCTTCACCCACAGACTCCGGTGCCCAGGACCCTTCCCCGCCTGGCCCTCACCCCAGCACCCTTCACCCGCACAGCTCCTGCCCCCAGCGCCCCTCGCTCCCCGCAACAGCCCCCGATCCCTCCTGCCACAGGCGCCCGGGACCCTCCAGCCGCCCTTCCCCTGGCCCCTTCACCCACAGCAGCCTCCCCCGTGCAGCCTGGATGTCCAGAGCTCGTGCCCGAGCCCCTGCAGCCTTCAGGGCAGGGGTGCCCACATTGTCCCTGCGGGGCCGTGTGTCCCGAGAGCCCTGCACCCCTGGGTACCCACGTGCCGGCGGGTGCCTGCCAGCTGCCCCAGAGCATGCGCCCCTCGGGTGCCCTCAGGCTGGTGCCCCGGTGCCTGGGGTGCGTGCGGGTGCTGGGACACCTGGGTGCGTGCGGGTGCCTGTCCCCAGTGTGCCTGCAGGCCAGTACCTGCAAGCCTGGGCCCTTGGGTTCATGCGGGTGCCCGGACGCCTGGGCCCTCAGGTGTGTGTGGGCACCTGCTGGGGGGCACCCCGATGCCAGGGTCCTCAGGTGCCTGCGGGTGTCCAGAGTGAGCAGCGAGCTCGCAGACACCCAGGTCCGTGGTGCATGCGGGAGGCCGGAGGCGAGCGTGGAGCTCCTGGGTGCCCAGCGCCCAAGGTTTGCAGGTGCTCGCGCAGAACGTGGCAGTGCCCCACACCGAGATTCGGATGAACTCTCAAGCGGCGCATGGACCACAAGGACAAGAGCAGGATACCAGGTGAGGCCCCCGAGGCACCCACGGGTGCCCCCAGTCCCCGCTGACACCACTGGAGTCAGAGAGGAAGAGCAAGGAATGGGGATGGCCAAGGGCACGGGGCAGCACCCGCTGAAAATGGGCACAGGAGAATCCCCCGGGTGGGCAGCCCAGCCAGGTGCTCACCCATGGGTGCCCCCAGATGAATCTGCTGACATGGACAACTGTTCAGAGGAGGAGAGCATCTGCTTGGAGCAGGAGGGCAGCGACGACGCTCTGCACGGCAGGTGGGTGCTTGACGGGTGTCCCACTGCCTGCACGGCACCCACAGGTGCCCCCGATGGTGCCACCCTGTCACACTGTCCCCCAGGACCTTTTCTACAAGAAAGAGGAGCTGCAGAAAGTGACGAAGAGGAGGAGGATGCTCCCTGGCTCTGCTTGGACCCAGGTGAGCAGGTGCCTCTCCAGGGTGGAGGTGACAGGGTGCCCGGGGGGTCCTGCTGCAGCCTTGGGTGTTGTGGGTGCCGCAGGAGGAGCTGGGGGCAGTACCCAGGATGCTCCCCCACGTGCCAGGGTGCAAGGTCCTAGAGTTGTCCCCAGGATGTCCCCAGCGGTGCTGGGTCCCCAGGGTGCCCCTGCCTCTGCCCTGACCTACCCCATCTCCGCAACAGCAGCCCAACATCAAACAGAAATTGTTGGCCTTGCTGAGACACTTCAAAGTGTTGGGTGAGGTAGGGTGTCCCCCCAGGCACCCATGGGTGGCCCTGGGCCCCCAGGCTCCCTGTGGAAAATGGGGCTCTGCAGATGGTCCCAAACACCCCCCAGCTCCCTCTACTCCCACTATTAAGGTGTCCCCAACCTCTCCCAGACACCCCTGGTATTGGGGTGAATTCACCTCCCTTAACCCCCACAGTATTTAGTTCCCCCCAACCTTTCCCAGACCCTGCCCAGGATTGGGGTGCCCCAAGCCACATTTTCAGCCAATATTGGGGTGTCCCAGTTCCTCCTCAGGATTGCAGTGCCCCCAAATCCCTTCACCCCCAATACTGAGGTGCCCCAATCCCTTCACATCTAATATTGGGTGCCCTAGGACCCCCAGCACCTTTTAATATGCATATCGGGATGCTCATCTCCCCCCCAATATGAGGTTCCCCTTTATCCAACATTCTGGGGTACCCCAGACTCCCCTCACTATTGAGGTGCCTCCCATCTGCCTCCCCCCAGTACTGGGGTGCCCCAGGATCTTCTAAGTGCTGGGCTGCCCTCTAATGCCTTCCTCCCATATTGGGGTAGCTCAGACTCCCCCAGTATCGGGGTTCCCCCAGCTCCCTTTAACCCAATAGAAGGGTGAGACCCTCCCATAATGGAGTTCCCCAGGTTCCATCTCCTGATATGGGAGGGAATTGCCCCACTTCCCACTCAGGTTTGGGTTGCTCCCAAATCCCTTCATCCACAATTTTGGGCTACCCTGGGCCACCTCTGTAATAGGATGCCACCAGAAACCTTCATCCCTAATATTAGGAGTCCCCAGAGACCCCAATACTGTTGCCAGACCCCCCCAGTTCTGGTGGTTCCCTCAACTCTTTTCACCCCTGTCCTGGGTTAGCGCAGAGCCCTCCAGTTTTGAGGGTGCCCCCCAGTTCCCTTTCCCCTCAGTTGTGGGGTGCCACAGACCCCCCGAGCATTGGTGATCCCCCCCACTCTGTACACCCCTAGTGTTAGGGTGTCCCCAAGTTCTGCCAGGCTCCTCCTAATATGGATCTGCCCCCTGCTCCATTTACACTGGATATTGGGGTGTCCCAGAGCCCTCCCCAGTATTGGGGGTGCCCCAGACTCCCTTCAGCCCAGGTATTGTTGGGCCCCAGCTACTTGCACGGCCAATACTGAGGTGCCCCCGACATCTCCCAGACCCCTCCCTGTAGTGCAGGTGCCCACAGCTCCTTTCACCCAAAATACTGGGGTGCCGCAGATCCCCCCAACATTGGGGTGCCCAAAGCACCCCTGGCTGCCAGTATTGGGGTTCCCTGGAATCCCCCAGTATTGGGGATCCTCCCAGCTGCCTTCACTCAAAAGTTGGGGTGCCCTGACCCTTTTGCCAAGTATGTGGGTGCCCCAAATTCCCCCCCGCCACACACATATTGGAGTCGCTCCTAGTTTTTTGAGACCCTACCCAATATTTCTCCCTCAAAACAAACAAACAATATTGGGGTGCCCTAGAGAATTTCACCCATAATATTGGGGTTTTCTGGACTCACCACCCCAGGTTTGGGTGCCCCCAGCTCCCTTTTCTCCCCAAATGGGGATGCGTAATTTCCCCCCCATATTGGGGTGCCCCAACTGACTGCCCTAACCCCCACAATGACCTTTCCCTGCACAGGCTGCAGGAGGAGGACCAGGACCATAAAAAGCTCATGGATTCTGGAGGAATCTCCGAAAAGTTGAAGACTCAAGTGAAAAGCAGCCAAGAGGAGCTGACATCAGCCAGGTAAGGGGCAAGCTGGGGTGGAGGGTGCCAGGCAACCGAGGCTGGGGTTTGGGGTAGAGGGGGGGAAATGGGTTGAGTTGGGGTCCTTGGCTCCTGAGGTGTGGGGACATTGGGGTTGCAGGAGGAATTTGGGGCCCCGAAAGTGGGATTTGGGGTCCCCGAGTGGGTGAGGGATTTTGGAGTGCAGGAGAAAGGGAGGAAACTGGGTTCCCAAGAGGGCTTGGGGGTCCCTGTCGAGGAAGCAAGAAGGGATCTGTGGGGTTGGGGGGATTTTGCATCTCAGGACAGGGGTCATCTGAGGCCCCTGCGTGTCCTGAGTGGTGCCCTCGTTGCCCCAGAGCTGCCAGCGCAGGACAGAGCTGCTCCAGGCGGTGGAGGTGGTGGTGGTGGGTGCACAGGGGGGCACAGCCCCCTGTTGCCTTGTTTCCTGCGGCGGCTGCTGCTGGGCACCCGCCGTGCCGAGTGGCCGGGCTGTCTGCGCTGCCTCCTCGTGCTGCAGGTGCATCACCTTGGTCGGGGACAGTGCAAGGACGTGGGGGGACACAAGGCATTGGGGGCCATGGGATATTGGGTGGACACAAGGGGCATGAGGGACACATGGGAGCTTGCGATCACATGGTCAGGGACACAGAGGGGACTGGGGACATGTGGGATCAGGGAGACAGAGGGCAGGGAGGGAAACCTAGAGATCTGGGGACATGCGTGGCATGAAGAGTGCAGGACATTAGGAACACATCAGGACATCGAGGGGACAAGGGCATAGAAGGCACACAAGCCTTTGGGGACACATGGGGAATTGGAGAAAGATGGGGAACAGGAGGAGACATAGGAGATCTGGGAACATGCAGGGCATTGAGAGACACAAGAGCTAATGGAGAGTACGGGACATAAGAGGACACAAGACACGTGTGGACACATGGAGCATTGTCAGGACAGAGGCCATGATGGCATGTACAGAGCATTGGGGATATGGAGGACATGAGGCACAGAGCATATTAGGGATACATAGGGAATTGGGAGAATTTGGGTCATAAGGAACACATTGAGACGCTGGGTGCATAAGGATGATGTAGGGCACATGGGCCATCAGGGGGACAGAACATCAGGGGTTCACAGGATATTTGGGGCCACACAGAGCTTGGGAACACGTTTGCCACCAGGTACATAGCACATTAGGGACACCCAGGGCATGGGCAGACACATGGGGAATCGGGGGACACAGGACATCAGGGGACAGCCAGAGCATGAGGGACATGTGGAGCATTAGAGACACAGGACATTAGGGACACATGGGAGATAGGGGGGACATGGGGCACTGGGGACGCATGGAGTATCAGGGACATGTGGGACATTGGTGGGTCACAGAGAACATCGGGGGACATATGAAGCATTGGGTGGACATATGGAGCATCGAGGAGACATGGCAAGTTAGAGACATGCAGGACATTCAGTGACTTGCCGGGGAAGGAGACACGCCAGGGATGCAGGACGTCACAGCAGGGATCGGGGCAGTGGGTCTGTAACAAGACAGGGACAGCCCGAGTTTCCCCTGTCCCAGCCATGGGCACTATGGTGGTCCGTGGGGTGGTGACACCAGTGTGGGCACAGTGTGGGGACACCCTGGGAGCCACCAGCGCTGGCTTCCCGGTTGTCCCCACCTCCCTGGGTGCCCCCGTGGATGCTGAGCATGTTGGGGCCCCCACAGGGCTCCCGCCAGGTGCTCCCTGAGCAGCTCAAGCCGCTCTGGGTGTGAGACAGCCCTTCCCGAGAGCATCGTGGTAGAGACGGCCGAGCGGCAGGGCCAGGTGAGCGTCGGGGCACCCCCAGGTCCTGCTGGGAGCAGGGGGACACGGGGACCCTGCCGGGCACATGCTGACCCCACTGCACAACCACTCCTGTCTGTCCCCAGCTTGTTGGGGACCTGCTGCAGGAGCAGAAGAAGCCACTGGTGGCTGCTGTCAAGCTGCAGGCCGAGCTCTCGGACGTCCTCACCCGCATCCAGCACCAGTGAGTGTCACTGCTGGGTCCCCAGGATTACTCCAGTCACCCTCAGTAGTTTCCATGTCTCCTCTGTGCCAGGCCTGGGGTGCCCATGTTGCCCATGTCCCCTCCATGTCATCGTTGGGGTGCTCCTGGTCCCCAGGTCCCCCCTGTGCCATGTTTTGGGTGCCCATAGTCCCCATGACCCCATTGGGTGACCCCACCCACCCCAACATGCCCCAACGCTCCATGGGATCCCCAGTGGGTCCCCCCCAACCTGGTACCCCCCCGCACACAGTGGGAGCCACTTTGGGTGCCCACTCCCAACCCAACATGAGAACCGCTGGGTTCCCCCGTGACCCTGCTCTGGGCCCAAAGGGGACCCCAAGCGTCCCCTGCATGTCCTGAGTGGTGCCCTCGTTGTCCCAGAGCTGCCAGCGCAGGACAGAGGTGCTCCAGGCGGTGGAGGTGGTGGTGGTGGGTGCACAGGGGGGCACAGCCCCCTGTTGCCTTGTTTCCTGCGGCGGCTGCTGCTGGGCACCCGCCGTGCCGAGTGGCCGGGCTGTCTGCGCTGCCTCCTCGTGCTGCAGGTGCGTCAGCTTGGTCGGGGACAGTGCAGGGACGCGGGGGGACACAAGGCATTGGGGGCCACGGGATATTGGGTGGACACAAGGGGCATGAGGGACACATGGGAGATTGGGCACAGATGGTATCAGGGACACAGGGGGCATGTGGGATTAGGGATACAGAGGACAGGGGAGGGAAACATAGAGAACCGAGGACATGCGTGGCATGAAGAACGCAAGACATTAGGAACACAGCAGGACCTTGAGGGGACAGGGGCATAGAATTCACATAAGACTTCGGGTGTCGGAATATATAGGATAAAAGTTTCATGAAGGGAACCTGTTGAAGATTGCAAAACTAGGACTGAGGAACTGCTGGTGAAGCAGAGGAGATCCAGGATTGGTCACTGGGATGCTGACGCTCCAGGATTGGTGGGTTAAGATGTGTGAAGGTTATATGAATACCCAACCCTGGTTGGGTTTTTATACCAACCCTTCAGCCTTTGGCGGAAGACCATTGGCCCATCAATTACTCTACAGTGCTTATAATCTACTTTCCAAAGGAACTTCATAGCATACAACAGTTTTCCTCTGCCTGCATTCGTGACACATCTGAGGATCCTCACCTCCCTCAGCATCACAAACCTCAGCTTCTTCTGACGATGATGATTCTATAAAATGAAATAAAATGGCAGAAAGTGATATTTCACCTGTTTATAACTCCAGAAAGCAGTTTCAAGTGTCTTTTCTCAATGCATAGTACAAGGGAAACACACACAGTAGCTTTTTTCAGGACACAAAGTGACAAGAGGGTAAGAGTACCATGTTGGGTTTATGACTTTTCTTTCAAGGAAAAGTCTGAGGGTGACAGAGCACTGGAACAGGCTGCCCAGAGAGGTTGTGGAGTCTCCTTCTCTGGAGATCTTCAAAACCCGCTTGGATGCAGTCCTGTGCCACATGCTCTAGGTGTCCCTGCGTATGCAGGGGGGTTGGACTAGATGATCTCTAGAGGTCCCTTCCAACCCTAAGCATTCTATGATTCTATGATTCTATGATATGTACATATATCTTTTTATACTTCTCAGTGGAGATCTTTAAATTAAAATCAGTAAGTTTGGATATGGAAATAACAAAACTTAAAGGTTAAGTTTTTGATAAAACAGTGCAATGAAAGAAAAAAAGTCATTATAAACTAAACTACAAGTAGAAACAGATTTATAAAAAGTAGACCTTCTGAAGTGACCCTTTAGCAGCCCATTTGTAATGGGGCATTGACAGAAATGGCAATGAGCAAGTGAAGTGGCAAAGAAATGCAATGTGCACAGGTTACATGCATGCAATAAATGCAGCAAAATGCACTTGCAGAAGAAATTTAAATCAAAGCTGAGTGTGTGTGTGTGTATAAATATATTCAAGAAATTGTATCTCATTTATATGCAATAATTTAGCCCTGGAGAGTACCTGTGCACATAACCTACTTTCCAAAGGAGCTTGGTAGCATATGACAGTTTTCCTCTGCCTGAGGCCGTAACGCTTCCGAGGATCCTCACCTTCCTCAGCATCACGAACATCAGCTGCTTCTGACGATGATGATGATTCTGTAACTACAGCAGGAGGATACACTTCAGAGGAGCTCTCATGCACATCTCCCTTCCTGAAAATTCTTGCTGTGCTGCACAAAACCAGGAAAACTGCCCCACTATTGCTGTAGCAAGAGCACTGTTTCCCATGCTGAATAATACTGCCCGTTTACTTGACTTCCCACCTGTCTGTGGCATCTGTTGCCTTTTATTTGTGTTTGGTTGTGAGCATGTTGTGAATGTGTTCCTTTATTTTTCTGAGCATCTGTCCTGAGCTCAGCCCAGCCCAGCCCAGCCCTGACATCCATCCCTCTGGCTTGTAACCCCGATGGCAATAGAGAATTATGCACACATGGAAATTATCCAGTAGTTAGCTCACTTCTGTGAGCAGTAAAGATAACTTAAAGCCAGAATTAACCTATCACCTGAGTTGCATAAGCTTTTCCAGCAGCTTCATTCTTCTTGGAAGCATACATCAAGTTTCCCTGCTTAAAAGAACCAAGAAAATCAGTCACAAATATGCAGAGCACCTGACATGCATGTACTTTGTGCCTGTATAGAAACTTTATCAAGGCACTGCATATACACAAAAGATCCATTTTTTCTGCTCTACTTGAAAAAAAGGAATTTGGACCTAAGTGGGAAGCTATGAAGGCAACTTTCCAGCCTGCTCACAAAAGGAAGTGTTCAGCATCCCAAACGAAGAATTCCAGTTACCAGCAAAAGGAGGCAATAAGGATTGCTGTGTGCTTCAACAGCACCTCCTCCAGGGGCACAAGACTACTTAAGATGACGTGCAATGCAGGCACAGCAACAAATACACAGAAAGCAGCCACCAGGAAATGTGGTTTAGAAATTAGAAGGCTTCAAAACCCTAAAAAGGTAACTCTGGAAGTGCCTTTTAATCAGTGAATATTCTAAAATGGGCTTTAAGTCGACTTAAGAAAATGCTTACATGCTACATTTGCCTTTCACAGCTGACTAAACTACACGATACAGGACATTCTTTGTAAAGTGAGGAGATTTTAAGAAAAAAATACAGGTCATGAGGAATCAAAGTTTGAGTCACATCACACTGACAAACACACGGAGGCATTCTACAGTGCATTTTATAGGCTAAAACTTAACTGAGCTTTCCAAACTTCCCCCCCCCGCCCCCCATGATCAGAAACTTAACTTAGGAACGAAGGCTGAAAGGACAGATAACTTGGTTGTGCCTATGTGATGAGAGGCATCGGGCAGTCTGTTTGCCTCTTTAATCCCCAGTCACAATTTTCGGTAAGTTTTGAAGTGAATAATGAGTGAGTAATTATGTTTATTTGTATATATTCACATACATATTCATATCTATTTATATATGATTTACATATATATGAATATATATTTTCATATATATTTTCTCATATATATTTACATATATGAATTATATATATTTTCATATCTCCATATACATACCCATATATATATACCATATTTATATATGTACATTTGTATTTATTTATATATATTCATATTCATGAACTATATATATTCATAGTATATATGTTTTATATTAATAGTTATATTTATCCATATATTCATATATTCCTAAACATATATATTCATAATATATGTTTCATGTTAATAATAACATTAATTCATAATGTATATGTTTATATTAACAATTATTTTTGTCCATATATAAAAACATCTATTCATAATATATATGCTTCATATGAATAATAATATTTATTCATATACACATTGTTCACATTTTTTATGATTAATATTTACTTGTTACACAAAAAAAAACATTACAATTTGTGATACTCAGATTAGATACTAATAAAAAAACGCATGGATGTGAAATGCATATCATAACCTTCTGAGTGTGAAGAATGGTCAAATTAGCCTCAGAATGGTTGCTATTAGTCAATAATTGAGAATTTTTTTTTTTTTTTTTTTAAATCCATAGGCCGTTATTGTCAATTGGAGGGGATGGATCCCATTATGAATCCAGCAAATTTGTGTGAAGGTTATAGGTATACTCATCACACATACAAACATCCATAATATTCTATATTGGATATCCATATTAATCATACAGGTTAAAAGCATAAACTACTAATTATATAGGTTGAGACCAATGCACATAGCATAAGCTGTTAATTATATAGTTTAAGATCAATGTACATAACAGAATAAAACTGCAAACATCACCACATCTATTCCCTACTGCACCAAATGTTGAAAAATGATTCATGATTCACTCCAATGGCTCATTGGATTTCGACTCCTGTGCTTGGCTGCAATTCTCCTGTGGCTGTGACTCCTCTGTCGTCAAGTAAGGCTTTACAGTTTTTGCTGGTAACCAGCGAGGACCTGTGGGAAGAAGAACACATGCATATCCCCTTCCCCACATTATTAGTTCTACGGGGCCGGTCCATTGCGACTCCCCACATTCTTTATACCATACCTTTGGTTGAGACACAAATGGAGGGACCCACCTGAATTGTTGGGCAGCTGCTGTTGCAAATAACTGACGATCAGAACGATTCAAAAAATTAAGTACATACAATGGGTTGTCTAACTGTTCCTGTGGAGTAACATGGTCCATAGGATTCCTTCTTTTTTGTTTATTTATCGTAGCCTTGAGAGTCCCATGGACACATACGATAATGGCTTTTCCAGTGAGAGAATGCAATATTCCAGTAACATGTTGTATACTCCAGTGTTGTAGTAAAATAGATATTGTTTGTGAAACATAAGCAGGACCATTATCATTTTTAATTCTTTTCAGAAGGCCCATAGCAGCAAAACATCTTAACCAGTGGCATTTCACATCGTGTGCCTTTTCTCCCGTATGTGCAGGGGCTACCAGACACCCTGAGAAGGTTTCCACGCTAACATGCACAAAACGCAGTCGGCCCCATGTCCATATATGTGTGACATCGCCCTGCCACAACTCATTAGCTTGTAAATCTCAAGGGTTCACTCCTGTATATGATGATACTGGTGTGATACGTTGTAATACTGCTGTAATACAGCCAGAGCGGCTTGCATCGATAAGAATTCCCTATTTAATACCACAAAGTCGTCTTTAGTCAGCTGCAAATAAGCAGCACCAGGATAACTACAATAACTACATTGCAAGCACACATATTAGAGTCATTAAACACAGTCTGGTCATAAATTGCATTAATTAATTAGCAAGCATTTACACATTGGTCTACAATACACACATCCTTTCCCTGCATAAGCTAATGCAGTTTTATTATTACTCTATGGATTGATCTCAAAATGACACACGCCCTCCTTGGTATCAAGGCAAACTTCGCTCGCCTTAAGGGCATCATCTTCGCATATGAACTCCAGCTCTGATACTAAAACACAGGCTTCTAAATCTATCAATTGCCGTTTTTTAGCATTTTTTATCAGACACACTTGCCCACATTCAGTGGTCCAGGGAATGGGGGGGAGAGAGGGACGTGGGTGTTTAGAGCACACATTCGTTGGTGTTAATTTTCAGGGCTACAATGGGGTAAACCTTCTCAATGGTGACATCCGCCACTGTCCGTGCGTTAGTGATGACTGTGCTGAGGACCTGGTCATGGGTGAAGGTCACAGGTCTCCACCACGCTTGAAGCTGTTGTTCTTCCTCCAAGCCCTCAGAGCTAAGGTCAAACGGATCATCACTTGGGGGGTCAGCCACCCCCTCATATGGTGGTGCTCACGGTGGTGGTGTTTCTTTCTGGTCAGTCTTATCACTCGGAGGGGCCCCCCGCTGCCTTAAGGGTAAGCATCATCTGCCACCAGGTGGTCACACGTTTTACTGCAGCTGCATCACCATCTGCCATCGCCTCCTTAAGGCAATTTCCGAGATCTTCCCACACCTCTTGCTGAAATGGGCCTTCTTTTGGAAAGATAGGTACCTTATCCTGGATCCATTCTAACAGAGTTATTAGGTGTTTCCTGGAGACTTCCCGGTTCTGCTTGCACATCATGCGCTGCAGCACATCCAGGCTGTGTTTCTGCTCTTGAGACATTCCACCTCCCAGGGTTCCCAGGCCGCTCACATGATGGGTGCACACTGCAGCTCTTTCTGCTCCGTTCTTGGTTCACCTGGACTGCGCTGACGGGTTCAGACTGCGTGAGCTTCCTGCCTGTTCATGCCCCACATTGGGCTCCATTTGCAGTGTATGATGTGCATGGACCCAAGCGGAATGCACCAAAGACCTTTTATTGAGCATCAGATACAACTTACATACCGTATTGTCCTGAATATAATTCCTTATTTGCAAAAAGCATGCAAAGACGGTTGCTAAATGAGCCAACAGTATAACCAAATACGCGCAAGATTATCCCATCAGCTATGGATTCGAGACCCTGCAGATGCCAGTAACAAGCTGACTCCATGCCATCTCCAGTTACTCCCTGAAGTAGGTTTTGTATGGAAACAGCGAAGGGAGAACCAGTATACACTGCTCCTTCAAGGTCATGGGAGAGCGCTGTTCCATCTCAAGCTGCACCGTCTGCCACAGCCAATGAGCTGGAAGGCAGCAGTGCCAGGCCCAGCGGGAGTCGCGCGGCACACGGGGAGCAGCTGAGTGCGCCCAACAGCCTGGCTCATTGCGGCCAATGACCACCTGCAGGGACCAGCCCTCACGCACATGCTCACCCCAGTCCTGCTTCACTGCTTTAGCCCTCTCTTCAGCTTCTCCCAGAGAAGATGTCCTGCTTCTGCTGCATCTCTGCATGGCTCTTGCTTTGGGAGACAGGTCAAGAGGGCAGCCTCAGATCCTGAAGGAACCACAGGTGTCCCAAGCAGGGCATGATGTTCACTCCTTCCAGCAGCATGGAACATAGTGATACACTGGGCCTTGGAAGCAAAGCACCAGCAGTACCTGACCTGCAGCACCACCAAGGCCAGGGGAAAGGAGGAGAGCAGCTTTGGCACAAACTGACCTCTCTTCAGGCCCCTCAGGCACAACAAAAGGCACCCACCCATATCCTCATCTTACACAGCTGCAGGGAGCAAGGGCCTCCTTTGGCCCCTTTGCCATATGCAGCAAGCCAGCAGGGCTGCAGCTTCCCAAGCAAGGCCACTGCAGCCCTGCACAGACCACAACGGGCACTGCGCTCGCACCCGGCAGCAAGCAGTCCTGATGCACAGTGCGTGCAGGCTCCTGCCGGCCTCTTGGCACAGCTTGCTGAGCACACCTCTGTGCTCACACACCTCCATGCTCACACACCTCCTGCTTAGCAAGCACTGGCCCACTTTCTTCCAGGTAACTCCAGAGCCTGTGTTAAAACACGCAATTCAGCTTTCTGAGGTGATGTATTTACTGTCCACGGTACTTGATTCTTTCTTCTTTGTTCACAACATGGAGCTTTTTGTACATTTTCTACAACTAGATATATATAAACCACTCTTTGAATGATAGCCCTTAGATCTTGTCCTCTGATTGCCTTTATCTTAAAGACTTTGCCCCTGCCTTTAATTCCACTCTTCCCGGTGAAACACCACTGGCCACAGGCCTTCAACTAGATTCAGCACCGCTGATAGCAACTCTTTAAGCTTGGCCATCCAGCCAGTTCTTGATCGACACACTCTGCACTTAACCAAATCAAACTGCCTGAGCTTCCCAGCATCCCTACAACAATGTTACAGGAGACGATGGGAATGAGAAGCTTATTTCACAGCCCAGCTTTTACAAACAAGTGTTCCTGCCTTTTAAAAAAATTTTCAGTCAATCACTGCAGACAGTAGCAGCTTCTCTGGCACAGGGGAGGTTGCCTTCTCCATATCTCATTGACTTTACCAAAGGCGAAAACAGGGAGCACACGAGATTCTTCCCCTCCACTGCTTAGCATGACTCCAGGCAGCACATCCCTCCTGCACCTGCAAACACCACTTCCCAGAAAGGGACCCAGTGGAGACACACATATGTAAAGCTGCTGACAAACACGCCAGGGCAACACAAGTGCTGAGAGAGGGCAGTAGCTGGGCACAGAATAAACACATTGCTTGCAAGGGCCTGTGTACCCAGGTCGAGGGGCAGAGGAGCTGCAGCTTCTCTGCAAGCAACCTGCATGGGGCAAGGGCTTCCCAGCGCCTTTCCTGCCGATGGGAGCACTGCGCACGCCTGGGCTCTGCAGGCGTCACGCGCGCAGGCAAGGGGGCTCCCAGCACTTGCCCTCACAGCCACGGGGCTGAGCTGGCTGCCCAGCCCTCTGCTCGCGCCTCCCTGCAGGGAACACTGCTCTGCTTCACACTTCCCCTCCAGCATTCCCAGGACAGCAGACAAATGCCTGCCGGCAATTCCCCGTGCCACCAGCCCTGCGGCTGCTTGGGAGCCACCCAGAGCCCTCCGTGCACCTCTGGCACCAGCCCCTTCCCAGCAGCTGCGCTCTGCCTCGCAGGGGCACTGCGGCATGCCAACAAGCAAGGTTAGCCAACAGCAAGATGCTCCTCTGGGCTCCAGCACTTTGGTGGCAGGGGTTGTGCTGCTTGCTTTTGGAGGGTTTTCACCAATGTGAGGACTAACCTGTTGGCACCTTACCCAAAGGCACCTTACCTGTCCTTACTCAAAGGCTGGGAATTCACCTCTGTTAGCAAGTGAGCATTGTAGCCCAATGCTGGACAGAGATGTAGCAGCTGCAGGTCCCTGCTGCTGCTGAGGGCACATTTGTGCCTGCTCTGCCCTCTGCAGCCCTAGGAAGCCGTGGTAGGGGCAGCAGTGCAGGAGCTGCACCAAGGCTGCTCTCAGCCACAGCACATTGCGCCTGCAAGGTGCGCGGCAGGACAAGAGAAGGAGCCCAGCAGCACCAGGGGCTCCCAGGCCACCACCAACTCACAAGGGCTCTGCTGAGGACACGCACACCTGGCCCCAGGGCACAACTGCCCTTCGCACTCATTGCACTACCAAGGAACACGTCTCGACCATGGAAAAGAAAGCTGTCTCGAGTCCATCGGGCTGTAAGGGCAGAAGGGGAGCAGGGAAGAAAGATCAAGGCATTCAAGGCTGCTTGCAGGGATGGAAGCAGAGCCCCAATTGGAGTCCGGCCTCTGGGCAGCCAGCCGCCAGCAGCACCATGGGGCTGCGTGAGGAGCCCTCCTTGGCACCCAGCAAGCCCAAGGCCACGCACTGCTCTCTGCTGCCAGGCTCATCAGTGCCAGGGGGAGTCCAGCACACGCAGACCCTTCCTCACGGCAGCCCCCCTGGCCCCTGCCGCTGTCCTCCTCCCCCCACGGAGCACTGGAACATCCCAGAGGGGCAGTTATCGCCACGGGAACACGGAAGCTTCCCAGGGCTGCGCCTCACAGTGGCCCCAGTGCTGGCCACGCAGCAGCAAGGCCAGGTGAGCAGCAGGGCCGCGCAGCACCAGGGGCCACCCGTGGTGCCCACAAGATGCAGGGGAGCTGCGGGGCTGCAGGGCAGCCTGCGCGATGCCTCCCAGGGGAGGCCCCAAAGCCACCGCATGACACTTGGTGCTTATGGCTGCAAATGTAAACAATTCCATTCTGTTGCAGACTCAGGACAGTGAAAAAAATGGCTAACACTGAAGTTGAGGACATGGAGTGGGAAAGCTCTGTGCAGGTACTGTGCGCGCAGGCAGAGGCTGCGTGGGGACGGCTGGCGTTTGGCTCTGCGAGAGCAGCCACAGGGCTGGTGGCAGAGGTGGCAGGGAGCTCTGGCAGGCCTGGGTGCTGGGGCAGAGCTGCGCCAGGGCCAGGAGCGGCCAAGGCCTCGGGGGCTGCTGCCTGAGCCTGGCGCCCTGGCTCTGTGCACCGCCTGCCCCACACATGCAGGGTACACGAGGCCCCGTGCACAGAGCCACATCTGCCACCATGACCATCCCCACAAGCTCTCCTGCTCTTTTCCAGACTCCACGAACACACAGCCTGGTTGACTGGACCGACGATGTGGAGCCTATGGAGTGGGAGAGCTCCTCCTGCGGCCTACAGGTATTGTCCCTACTGCCAGGTTGATGGGTAGACCTGGGGCTGGGCCCGATCCTTTACCGCTCCCCTCCATTCCCCTGCCGAAAGTGGGGTCCTTGGCCTAGACCCTTCCAGCTCTTGGACCTGCCCTGCAAACACGTCCTTTTCTCTTACAGACTGTGCATGTGGATGGGGGGCATGAGGGAAATGACCCTGAGCCCATGGAGTGGCTCAGTTATGGCAGCAGCCAGGTACAGCCCCCGCAGCCACTGGATGCCCTTTCCTTCCTCTTCCCCATGCAACATTGCCACCAAGGTCTCTTGCTCTCTTCCAGATGGTGGGGAGCAGTGGCCTGGTCGGCTGCAGCACGGAGGAGCCCATGGACTGGGAGAGCTCCGGCTGCAGCCCCCAGGTATGGTCCCTGCTGCCGGCTGCACGGGCAGAGCTGGGGCTGTGCCCGGCCCCTTGGCGCTGCTCCGCGCTGCCTTTGGGGAGCAGCCGCGCGGGAGCCTGGCCCAGGTGTGCGGGCGCTCTGGCGGGCCGCGGCGCCGGGGCAGAGCTGCACAGGGCGCAGGAGCGCCCAAGGCCTGGGCACCTGCTGCCTCAGCCCCTCTGCCGGCCTCTGGGCTGCGCTGGCCACGCCAAGCCTCTGCCAGGGCACCAATGACGGCAGCGCTGCTGCCAAAGAGCCCGCGCAGCCGCCAAAGAGCCTCTGCTCCACGGGAGCCCCCGAGCCGCTCCTCGGCCCTGCTGATGCCTCCTTTTCCCTTGCAGACCAAGCTCCCCTTCACTCTGGCTGCTGCCAGGAAGCGCTGGGCATGAGGACTCCGGCCCTAGACTATTTTGTGGATTTTTTTCTCTGTAGTGTCACAATAGTTCTTAGTTGTTGATATTGTTTATATTATTTTGTTGATATTGTTGTTGTTACTGTTATTGTTCTCGTTATTGATATTACTGTCGTTATTGTTATTGTAGTCGTTAACGTTGTTATTGTTATTCTTTTTTGTTGTTGTTTAAATATATATTCCTGTATCATTGTTCATATGTTGCTTTTTTTTTCCAAGTGACCTCAGGCCCAAAAGTCATCCCCACCGCACATCTCTGTGTGGAACCCTGTGAGCACCAGCCTCAAAGAAGCGACAGCAAAAAATTCCTTTCAGCACTTCCATTCATGCATGGCCCTGGGGAAGAACCCCCAGCCCCACTGTGGGGCAGCTCTCAACTCTCCGGGTGACGCACACAAAGTGTCCCCACAGGGCCCAAGCCACAGGCAAAGGGAAGCTGTCCCGCCCCAGGGACACGGGGCCTGGAGATGCAGGGCCGAACTCCACAAGCCCCTGGGGGACACAGGGCCCTGCAGGGCTGGGACACACTCAGGGACCGCGTGACGGGGGGCAGTGTCCCCGGAGGCAGCTGGTGCAGAAATGGGCTGCTGCCAGGAAGGGCCCCGTGCTGGGGACCACGATGGAGGCTGCTCTGTCCCTCTGCCGTCTGCAGACCCATCTGCCAGTTGCTCATGGTGACAACTCGGTGCCACAAGAGAAGAGGCCTTACGGCCTGACAAAACCCCACCGCTGCCCTTCCAACATCGCTGCCGTCCTGCGTGCCCACGGAGCCCTCCCAAGTCACACAGTCACACAGGGGTTGACGTTGGAAGGGACCTCTCGAGATCATCAGTCCAACCCCCTCTGCACAAGCAGGGACCCCTACAGCGCGTTGCACAGGATCACACCCAGGAGGGTTTGGAAGATCTCCAAAGAGGAGCCTGCACAACCTCGCTGGACACTCGCTTCCAGTGCTCCGTCACCCTAACAGTCAAAAAGCTCTTCCTCATATGCACATTGAAAGTGTGTTGCAATTTGTACCCATTGAAACTGTGTTGCAATTTGAACTCTTTAGCCCTTGGGGTGTTGCTGGGTGCCACTAAGAAAGGTTTGGCCCTGTCCTTTTTACATCCTCCCCTCAGCTGTTTGTACCTCTTGATAAGTTCCCCTCTCACTCTTGTCTTCCCCACGATAAACAGGCCCAGCTCGTTTACTCCTTCCTCATAAGATAGATGCTCCAGTTCCTTCATCATCTTTGTGGCACTAAGCATGTCGCACTCTGCAAGTTCCACGTCCCTCTTGTCCTGGGCAGCCCACAATATTTCTGCACACAAGAGCCCAGGTGTGGCCTGAGCAGAGCTGAGGGGCACGATCAGCCCCCTCCACCTGCTGCCAACACTCCTGCTCATGCAGGCCAGCATCTCTCTGGCCATCCTTGACACAAGGGCACATTGCTGCCTCCTGCTTGACCTGTTGTCAAGCAGACCTCCCAAACGCCTCTCCACAGAGATGCTTTCCAGCAGCTCCACCCCTAATCTGACCTGGAGTCTCAAGGTATTTCCTCCCCCAGTGCAGGACCCTGCACTTGCCTTTTTTCAGTCTCAGGAGGTTCCTCTCTGCCCAACTCTCCTGCCTCTGCAGGTCCTTCTCAATGGCAGCACGGCCCCCTGGAGTGTCGGCCACTGCGGCCAGCTTTGTCTCATGTGCCAACTTGCTGAGGGGGCACTCTGTCACCTCCTGCAAGGCACTGAGGAAATAGGTGAGTAGCACTGGACCCAGCACTGACCCCCTGGGGGACAGCACTAGCCACAGGCCTCCAGCTAGACTCAGCACCCATTAGCACAACCCTCTGAGCTCTGCAATCCACACAGTTCTCCAGCCACACACTGTCCACTCATGTGAAACACACTTGCTGATCTTCCCTAGGATGTTTAGGGGCAACCGTGGGAATGAGCAGCTTCCTTGAAGCCCTGCTTTTCCATGCCTGTATTCCTGCCTGCTCAGACATCAGCAGCTCCTCCGGCACTGGGGAGATCTCCTACTCCATCCACCTTGCCTTTACCTGAGGGCTGGCAACTCAGCTCCTTTAGCAAGCTCAGCTCAGATTTAAACATGCATGCTGAGACCTTTGTCAGTGATGCTCTGGAAAGCCTGCAGAAGGATTTGGAACAGCGACATCCACTATTCCAAGGCAAGAGCCTTACAAAAGAGGTGAGCAGAAAGCACTGCAGACTGTGCTAGTGCAGCAGCCAGGAGAGCAGCCTGGGCGGCCTCTGACTGCAGCAGCTTCAGCAGAGAACTGTGCAAGGTGGGGGGAAAAAGAGCCCATCCCCAGGGAGGGGAGCAATGCGAGGCAGGACCATGAAGGACAACTCCTCTGGGAGAATCCAAGCTGAGTAAGCCAAGAACAAAACTTCCACCTATCGTCCTGCCACCAATGGCTAGACTTTTGGAACATGGAGCAGAAGCTGAAGAAGCAACAGGGGAACATTCAGCTCACCTGTTCCTATCCATGCAACAAACCTCTGAGCAAGATGTGCGGAGCAAGCTTAAAGGTGTGCAGGAGCCCCTTGCTTCCCCCTCACTAATTGAATCAAGACATTATTCTGCATTGCTGAAAATTCACTCTGAATGGAGGACAGGAAGCAGGCGAGACCCCTTCCCCTCCAGGGGTCAGCAGGATTCCAGGCAGCCTGTCCCTTCAAGCACCTTCTAGGCAGCCTGTGCCTTCAAGCACCTTCCCAGAGAGGGGATTGTCCAAGAAAGCCCTGGTGGCCAAGCCGCGAGGCAGAGGAGCCGCAGCTTCTCTGCAAGCAGCCTGCGTGGGGCAAGGGCTTCCCAGAACCTTTTCTGCCAGGAGGGGCACCGTGCATGCCTGGGCTCTGCAGGCGTCACGCGCGCAGGCAAGGGGGCTCCCAGCACTTGCCCTCACAGCCACGGGGCTGAGCTGGCTGCCCAGCCCTCTGCTCGTGCCTCCCTCCAGGGAACACTGCTCTGCTTCACACTTCCCCTCCAGCATTCCCAGGGCAGCAGACAAATGCCTGCCGGCAATTCCCCGTGCCACCAGCCCTGCGGCTGCTTGGGAGCCACCCAGAGCCCTCCGCGCACCTCTGGCACCAGCCCCTTCCCAGGAGCTGCACTCTGCTTGCTTTTGGAGGGCTTTCCTATGTGCGAGGGAACACCCGATGGAACTGCGGATATGTCCTGCTCCATCTGCCCTTGGTTTTCCTGCCTTACACAAGGGGTTAGAATTTACCTCTGTTAGCAAGTTATCATTGTAGCCCAGTGCTGGGCAGAGCTGCAGCAGCTGCAGGTCCCTGCTTCTGCTGAGGGCACATTTGTGCCTGCTCTGCCCTCTGCAGCCCTAGGAAGCCGTGGCAGGGCCAGCAGTGCAGGAGCTGCACCAAGGCTGCTCTCAGCCACAGCACATAGCGCCTGCAAGGTGCATGGCAGGACAAGAGAAGGAGCCCAGCAGCACCAGGGGCTCCCTGGCCACCACCAACTCACAAGGGCTCTGTTGAGGACATGCACACCCGGCCCTGGGCACAACTGCCCTTCGCACTCATTGCACTGCCAGGAACATGTCTCGACCACGGAAAAGAAAGCTGTCTCGAGTCCATCAGGCTGTAAGGGCAGGAGTGGAGCAGGGAAGAAAGATGAAGGCATTCAAGGCTGCTTGCAGGGGTGGAAGCAGAGCCCCACGTGGAGTCCGGCCTCTGGGCAGCCAGCCACCAGCAGCACCATGGGGCTGTGTGAGGAGCCCTCCTTGGCACCCAGCAAGCACAAGGCCACGCACTGCTCTCTGCTGCCAGGCTCATCAGTGCCAGGGGGAGTCCAGCACACGCAGACCCTTCCTCACGGCGGCCCCCCTGGCCCCTGCTACTGTCCTCCTGCCCCCACGGAGCACTGGAACATCCCAGAGGGGCAGTTATCGCCACGGGAACACGGATGCTTCCCAGGGCTGCGCCTCACAGTGGCCCCAGTGCTGGCCACGCAGCAGCAAGGCCAGGTAAGCAGCAGGGCCGCGCAGCACCAGGGGCCACCCGTGGTGCCCACAAGATGCAGGGGAGCTGCGGGGCTGCAGGGTAGCCTGGGCGCTGCCTTCCGGGGGAGGCCCCAAAGCCATGGCGCGACACTTGGTGCTTATGGCTGCAAATGTAAACAATTCCATTCCATTGCTAACACTGAAGTTGAGGACATGGAGTGGGAAAGCTCTGTGCAGGTACTGTGCGTGCAGGCAGAGGCTGAATGGGGACGGCTGGCGTTTGGCTCTGCGAGAGCAGCCGCAGGGCTGGTGACAGAGGTGGCAGGGAGCTCTGGCAGGCCTGGGTGCAGGGGCAGAGCTGCGCCAGGGCCAGGAGCGGCCAAGGCCTCGGGGGCTGCTGCCTGAGCCTGGCGCCCTGGCTCTGTGCACCGCCTGCCCCGCACATGCAGGGGACACGAGGTCCCACGCACAGAGCCAGCGCTGCCACCATGACCGTCCCCACAAGCTCTCCTGCTCTCTTCCAGACTGCAAGCACACAAGGACTGGCTGGCTGCAAGGATGAGGAGCCAATGGAGTGGGAATACTCCAGCTCTGCCCTTCAGGTATTGAACCCTGCAGCCGGCTGCAACGGAAGATTTGGGGTTGAGCCTGGACTCTTCCTACTTACCTGCTTCTCACTGCATAAGGAGAGATCCTGGGTCCAGACACTTCCAGCTCTCGGTCCTGCCCTGCAAACGCCTCCTTCTCTCTTGCAGGCCCCACATATGGACAGAGGGCCAGCAGGAAATGATCCTGAGCCCATGGAGTGGCTCAGCTATGGCAGCAGCCAGGTACAGCCCCCGCAGCCCCTGCATGCGCTTTCCTTCCTCTTCCCAATGCAACATCGCCACCAAGGTCTCTTGCTCTCTTCCAGATGATGGGGAGCAGTGGCCTGGTTGGCTGCAGCACAGAGGAGCCCATGGACTGGGAGAGCTCCGGCTGCATCCCCCAGGTATGGTCCCTGCTGCCGGCTGCACGGGCAGAGCTGGGGCTGTGCCCGGCCCCTTGGCGCTGCTCCGCGCTGCCTTTGGGGAGCAGCCGCGCGGGAGCCTGGCCCAGGTGTGCGGGCGCTCTGGCGGGCCGCGGCGCCGGGGCAGAGCTGCACAGGGCGCAGGAGCGCCCAAGGCCTGGGCACCTGCTGCCTCAGCCCCTCTGCCGGCCTCTGGGCTGCGCTGGCCACGCCAAGCCTCTGCCAGGGCACCAATGACGGCAGCGCTGCTGCCAAAGAGCCCGCGCAGCCGCCAAAGAGCCTCTGCTCCACGGGAGCCCCCGAGCCGCTCCTCGGCCCTGCTGATGCCTCCTTTTCCCTTGCAGACCAAGCTCCCCTTCACTCTGGCTGCTACCAGGAAGCGCTGGGCATGAGGACTCCGGCCATAACCTTTTATTTGGATTTTTCTGAAGAGCCTTTTATACCAGTATTTGTTCTTGTTCATATTGTTGATGTTGTTGTTAGTTTTATTGATATTGGGTTTTTTGTTGTTACTGTTTATTATATTGTTATTTTTATTGTTATTGTTTAAATATATATTCCTGTATCATTGTTTTAGTGTTGCGTCTTTCTTTCCAATCGAGCTCTGGCACAAAAATCATCCCCACTGCAGGTCTGTGTGTGTAGCCCCACGATTTCAGACCCTAGGGACAAGAGAGGGCCAGTATAAAGTCCATCTAGGACTTGCCTTCACACGTGGCCCTGGGGATGCTACACTCCCTTTCCCATCTTCTTTTACTTCTTTTTCTTTTTTCTATCTCTTATCCTTGTATTTTCCATCTCCTTTTTTATTCCTTTTTGTTCTTTCTCTTCTTTCTTTTCTTTGTTTATTCTGTCTGCTTCTGTTTTTTTTCCTGTTTCTGTTTCATTTCTTTCTCTCTCTTTTTTTTTCCTTTCTGTGTCTTTTTCTTTCTCTTTTTCTTTTCCTGTGTCTGTTTCTGTTCGTGCTTCATCATTCTCATCTTCTGGCAGGCTGAGCAGGCAGTGCCCAGAGCGCTGCTCCTCCTGGCACTGGTTCTGTTCCTGGACAAACCTCTTTCTCAGCAGCATCAACAGGTTGCTATGAGCTCACTCTATCCCAGGAGCCTGAGCCAGCTCAGGAGCAGAGGCCCAGCTGTACTCATGAATTTCTCCATCCCTCGTGCTCCTTCCTCCTGGGGAATGTTTACTGGAATGGACTGAAATAATCAGCAGTGATCCCTGTCTAAGCACTGATGGAAGATTGATGACAGCATTGCAGTTGTTCTCATCAGAGGATGGTTATTTGCAAGAGGTGGGAATGTCCCACTCTGGAAGACCCTATTGGCATCTCTTAGCTGGGCAGGACCCCTAGATGGGGACAAGAAGAGAGCTCATTTTCCCAGAGTTCAGGTATTGACTCAGATGAGCCAGGTTGGGCTTCTCAGGCTGGCCTAGGAGTCCCTGGGCTGGAGGGGAATTCAGATCTTTCCCATGTGCTCTACAAAAGCACCCAGGAGGTGGGATTCCCCCTGTGCAGGCAGAAGGGAGCACAGCAAGGCTGTGTGCAAGCAAGATCCTGCTCTATGCTCCCTTTTAAATATCTGGGGATGGAGGGGGAAAGCCAGCTGCTCACACACAAGCACATGGTGACACTGAAAGCGAGCGAGGTGCTTGAAGGCATGCACCTACTTCCGTCAAGAGCATGAACTGGGGACCAGGTAGGGAGTTGGTGACCTGAAAGGACACCACATGCCCCCTGCCACCAGAGCTCCTCGACTAGGCAGCTGAGGCACATGCAGACACTGCAAGAACTTGATGTCGATCAGTGCAGGCACCTGACTCAGTGACACCAAAACAGGCCCACAGGGACAGGTGGGCTGCCTGGGGTGTCCAGCACAACCCCATGTTTCTAGCAGATACAGCAGGGCATCTATAGGAAAACCAGGACCCTTTGGAGTGGTTTCCTGACAGCGTTCAAACAACTGGATGCCACCACTGCCTTAGGCCAAGTCCTCCTTATGTACAGTCAAGCGTGCTTCAGAAATGGGAGAGGCACATCACCCCAAGGTCTCTGCTCTAGTCACTGCACCCTTAACACCTTCTATCACTCCCTCCACTGAAACTCTTCACACCCCTAGAGGATATGAAGAGGAAACAGGCTAAGGGTGACCTCAGGCTGCCAAATCACAGGCTGACCAGATACAGGGACTTCTTCACTAACTTGATGTTATGATGTTATGATGAAGCAGTCCTGTCGCACATGCTGATCACTGAGGGATGCCACTAACAGCCAGCTGCTGCTTGGCAGCACTGCACTGCTGATCACTGTTCTCAGTGAGCCTGATACTCCATCCATCTGCTTTATGGTCCACTCTGCAGATCAGTTCACAATTTGACTAGAAGGAGACTATAAGAAACCTTTTCAATGCCCTTGCTAAAGCGAGAGTTCACAAAATCCCCTGCTTTGTCCTTTTGAACACAGGCTTTCCTCTTGAGGTGGAAGGTAACCAGGTTGCTCTGGGAAGGGCTAACTTTACTCTTGTATCAGGTTGGTAGGTGATTTCATCAGGGAAAACTCCTGGCTCCTGTCCCAGTGCTGCTCAGCTACAAAAATTATTATTAGTTTGTCCTTAAACTCTCTTGAAATTCCCTTTGCTGCTGCTTGTCCTTGTTGTCTCTTGTCCTTTCCTGACCTTGGCCCCAATCAGACTTTCACCGAGGACAGTCACACCTTCACCTCTAAGCGCAGCCTTGCTGGGGTCTCCAGGCACCGCGCAGGCAGGCCTGCTCCATGGTAGGAGAGGGGTCTGCAGACAGTGGGGCTGCCTTGGGGACCCTCAGCAACAGGCAGCAGAGCAGGGGCACATTGCAGGCACCTGGCGGTGACAAGAAGGCAAGAGCGTCCCTCCTCCCTGGGGGCAGACGCCTTCTGAGGGCAAGGACATGCTGGAGATGTGGGGGACCCTGGACCCTTCCACAAGGCTTCACACACGGTCTGTTTTTCTCCTGCTTTGGTTGTTTTCCCCACAGATTCATTTTCACTAGTATTCTTGCACTTTGCCACTTCTTCCCACATTTTTCTCACATTTTCCACTACTTTGATAATTTTCCCACACTTTGACTTTTTTTCCTTCTCTTTCACAATTATTCCCTCCCATGCTTGTGACCATTTTCCCACACTTGTGAAGATTTTCCTACCCTTCCATCTTTTACCCAACCTCTCCTTCTTTTCCCATGTGTTCTCGATATTACTGAGCTCTTGGTGTTCTTGCGCTTTCCTTTTTTCCCATCACTTCACAGTCTTTCCACTTTTGTAACCATTCCCACACTTTTGACCATATTCCTACACTATCGTTCCTTACCCATGTTTTTCCCTGTTTTCCATGATCTGGACACTTCTCAAAATATTTTTGCACCTCTTCCCGCCATTTCAATTTCTTTTCCAAAGCTTACATTTGCCATCTATTATTTTCCAACTCTTGCGCTCATTTGCCACACTTTCGCACTTTTCCCTATGCTTTTAGTAATTTTTCCATGCTTTCCCTTCTTTCCCTTCCTTTAACTGTTCTCCTACACTTGCCATATTCTTCCCACACATTTCCCCTTCTAGAACCTTGTTAAAAACCCTGTACATACCAATAAAACCGAAAATGATTTCTTACATATTAAGACGATAGCTAATGTCTCTTAGCTAGGCAGGGCAACTAGATGGGGACAAGAACAATTTCTTTACATATTGATTGCAATTAATAAATGGTATTAACTCCCTTCTCCACTCTTGCCACTCAGTGCTGCACCCACAGGGCAGTAATTTCAGGGGTGGTAAATGAGTGTGGGCAGAAACAAGCTCATGTGGGGAACCTAAGCACAAGAGTCCCAAGTGTTTTGTCTTTTCCTGGTGGCCGGTTGGGATTGGTGTCACATGGAGCTGGGGGGGTGCAAAACGCGGC
This sequence comes from Tinamus guttatus, assembly GCF_059628265.1. Classification (NCBI taxonomy): domain Eukaryota; kingdom Metazoa; phylum Chordata; class Aves; order Tinamiformes; family Tinamidae; genus Tinamus; species Tinamus guttatus. The sequence continues at coordinate 813,541 of NW_028289617.1, forward strand.
TGTTCCCATGTGCTGACCTGATGGTCGAGCAGGTGGCCACGCTGGTGAGGAGAGCCTCAAAGTGGGAGCAACTCGGGGAGGAGGAGGACTCCAAAAAGGGTGAGGAAGTGATGGCCTGGGATGGCAAGGAATAGCCACGGGGTGATGTGGGAAAGAGAAGCTCAGGGAGGGAGCAGCGGGATGCAGGGAGCCCTGCCTTGGGGTGAACCAAGAGGCAATCGAGAGCACAGGGACGAGGACGGGGGTGGCCTCGTGGTGGGTGTCTGCTATGGAGCGCCTGATGAGGGGCAGCCTCTGCAAGGCCTGGGGAGCGCAGAGCTGTGGAGAGGACAACTCGTCCTGCGCCCCAGGGACCTGCTCAGGAGTGGGGAGAGGAGGAAACGACGCAGTGCCTGGTGTCCCCATGGCGACTCCCAGGGCTTTGTGATGGGGGTGGCATCACACCCACAGGCCACTGTGATGGGGCAGTCCCCAAGGTGACCGTGTCCCTGCTGGGGTCTTCACTCTGAGGAGAGCGGCGCAACCAGCAGGGAGCAACTCCCCTTGGTGCCCGTGCGAGAGACCCTCAGAGAGGTTCCTAGACATGGAGAAGGAGCAGCAGGGTAATTCCTGCCCCTCATCCACGGAAAGGAATTCCAGTGCACAAGACTGCACGAGTGAGGTGAGTGGTGAGGCTGGAGGGAGAGGTGGGAGGCAGGGCCAGGACCCACATGGAGAGCACGAGGATGGCGAGGAAGGAGCCCTGGGTCACGATAGTGGGGCAGGAGCTCCTCCAGTGAGGGGACTTGTATTCCTGGGCGTGGGAAAAGCAGTCTGACCTACACCGTCCCACTGTACTCAGTGCCAGTGAGGACGCACCTTGAATACTGTATTCAGATTTGGGCATGGGAAAAACGTTGAGGTGCTGGAATATTTCCAAAGGGCAACAAAGTTGGTGAAGGGTCTGGAGCACTGACCTTATGAGGAGTGGCTGAGGGAGCTGGGGTTATTTAGTATGGAGAAGAGAGGCTCAGGGGTGACCTTGTTGCTCTCTACAACTACCTGAAAGGAGGGTGCAGTGAGGGGAGGCTGATCTCTAACATACTGATAGGAAAAGAAGAAATGGCTTCAGGTTGCACCAGGAGAGGAACTGGTTAGATACTAGGAAAACTTTCCACATGGGAAGAATTGTAAAGCATTGGAAGAGGCTGCCCAGGGAGGTGGTGGAGTCACTGTTCCTGGCAGTGTTCAAGAAACGTGTAGATGAGGCATGTAGGGATATGTATAGCAGGCGTGGTGCTGAAGGGCTTACAGTTGGCCTTGATGGTTTTGAAAATCTTTCCCAAACATAATGATTCCATGATCTGGATGCCCCAAGGCCCACATGAACCCCATGAGCTCTGTGCTGAGGGCAGAGAGCAGGTACGGGCCAAGCTCAGCCGGATTTTGCTCAGCCAAGAGGTTCCCTTCGACACGACGCTGGGGTTTCCTGTGCTTAGGAGCTGCTCGTACCAACACAAGTGTCCCCATCACAGGCCTCCTTCTCCCCACAGGTGGGCCAGCAGGAGCTGCCCGCAGCAGTGCAGCGCAGACGGACCCCAGCTTCGTCCCACCGAAGGGACTGGCTGTCGCCGCTGCCCAGCCCTCAGGGCTCACGCTGCCCCCAACACAGCATTGCACAGGTACAGAGCTGAGCAGCGGTGACAGCCAAGCATCCATCTGGGAAGCATGGAGGGAGGGAAAAGGAAAAGTAATCTGGCCTGTGTGGTGGGCTTCGATTGCAGGCGGTGGAGGACAAGGCCAGTGATGTCTTCTGCACAGTGCAAGATCTGCATCCCTCCACCAGCCCTGTAAGGAAGAGTTCTTTAGGACCCAGCAGGACACGTCTTGGCAGGGTTCCTGGAAAAGCGGGGACATCAGACGTGCCCAGCTTCCCACCTCTCCCAGCCAAGGCAGCTTGGCAGACACAGGGAGGCTTGGAGGACTCTGCAGTGAAACCAGCAGGATCTGCAAGTCACACCAAGCTGCCTGCTCTGGAAACGTCCTGCAGGTCTTCACCCAAAGGCAGGGCCTTTGCCCTGGACAAGGAAGAGGTGGCCAGGAAAGTCCTGGACAGAATGAACATGGCTTTGGAGAGGGTGGCTGCAAATTCCAGCAAAGCTGCTGCCAGGGAATGCTTCCCATCTGTTCCTGGTGCTGAGGTGGCTCTGGACTCAGGGAAGAGAAGGGAAGAGCAAAAGCTCAAGCCATCGCGTCTTGCCCTGCCTCCACTTCAAAGACCCCAGCAAGAAACTAGTGCTCTCATCCAGGTAAATCAAGAGCATGTGCAGTTCCTGCCTCAATCCAGGCCTGAGTCTTCAACATCATCAGTGGGAGAAGGCAGGATATTTCAAGGGGATGATGAGAGGATGAGTCTATCCCTGAAAAGCCAGCAGCTCTTGGGAAGCTCCTCCTTTTTCCTGAGAGCACAGAGCATTCCTCCTGAAGGGCAAGTGCCTGCGATGGAGAATCCTCAAGAAGCAGCGGCCTCTTCTGCCCCGGATGATCCCGAGCAGGGTGCGATGGCAGCTGAAGGTGTTTCGGAGGAGGCTGGACTCAGCAGCTCTTCCATTGCAGTGCTGCCACCCAGCTCTGCTCAAGACGTCACTGCCGGGTGCTGCAGTGAAATGGCCCCACTGGAATCCCCATCGCCCTTCTCGCCTGAGCCTGTCAGCCTCGTTCAGAGCGTTGATGGAGAAACTGGCACAGAACTGAGATCTGAGAGCCAGGGCCCTGTCCCACATGGCCCCACACCTCCTGCTGTGGGTCTGGAGGACGCAGGCATGGGGCTGGGGTCTGCCCCCTTGAGCCGTCCTGATGACGCGAGCCCTGGAGCCAGCCAGCAGCCAGCACAGCCTGATGCCTTGGCACACACCATCGATCAAGGCACACAGGCAAGCTCGTGGCTGCTCCAGACCATGGAGTGTGACCAAGGAAGAGCCCCTGCAGCTGAGGAAGGGCCTTATCCCTGCGCTCATGGGGAAGAAAGGGAGGTCAGCAGGGCTGGGACACCAGCTTCCCCAGGCAAGGATGCTGGGACAGGGACACCACGACAAGCACCAGCAGGGCAGGACCCGAAACAACAGCCTGTGGGCATCACCTGCCACGTGCAAGGAAGGCCGCTGCGTGTGCACGAAGACAACACCGCGCGGTACCTGGGAGTGCTCAGCGTCAAGACGGAGGTGCTGGAGGAGCTCGACAGGAGCTGCCTGGCCCGCACGGGGCAGAGCTTGGCACGGATCCGGGAAGTCACTTTCCTGAGGAAGGAGCAGAGCCTGCAGGAGAGCCAGGGCGAGGAAGAGGAGGGCCATGGGGAGCGTTTCTCCCTGTCAGCATCAGGATCCCTCAATGTGAGACCCAAGGAGGTGAGTGCAAGGGAGGGCTGGGCCAGGTGGGAGCCCTCCTGGCGCTGGGGCCGACCCCGGTGCCACGCTGTGACAGACGGGTTGTCCCAGCACTGGCAGAAAATCCCCCAAGAGACCTTTCCTTTTGGGAAAAGAAGCTCCCTTCAAAAATTCTGCCTCTCTTCTCCTAGCTCCTTGCCAGAAACTCCTTCCACAACCTGTGGAAACCGGAGATCACGCAAGTGGAGCTCCTCAAGGATGCCAAGGGCAAGTGGGAGGTGCTGGAGCGCCTCTATGCTCATGCCCCCCAGCAGAACATTGAAACATGGAGGAGAGACCTGGAGGAAATAGAAGAGCAGAGTGATGATGAGGAGGATGGTGATGAAGAGCTTCTGCCAGAGGAGGAGTTGGAGGAAAGTAGCTCCTTGGCCTGGATAAGACCCAGCCTCCGCAGCCTGTTTGCGGAAAGGGAGATGGACCTGGAGAAGGTGCCCTCCTTGCCCAACATCAAACAAGCAGAGGCTGCCAGTGAGGGACCTGGTGAGGTGGAGAGCCCCTCTGTTGAGCCAGCAATGCCCAGAGGAGCTGAGGAATCTCTGCTGCAGGAAGCAACAGCAGCAGCTGCTCTCCAGGCTGCAGGCCCTGCTCCCCAGGTAAGCATGGAGCATGTCACCTGTCCCCACGACCCAAGGGAGCTCCTATGTGAGCTGTGTGGGGGGAGGTGCAGAGGGCATGCCCAGAGCTGCCCCATCCCAAGGGATCCCCCTGTCCACGGTGCCCCACTGTCACCCCCAGCCATTTGCCCTGTGCGGTCTGCCATGGGGAGATGATGGGTCCTCTCCATTTCCAAGTGCCAAAGGTGCAGGGCTGACATCCCCTCCACCCCTGCACCACGTTCAGCCCTGGGGCCTGGATGCCCAGCGAGGAGGGAAGGGGCAGCCCCAGCAGCAGCCCCCTCCGCACACAGTGCACGAACCCCCTTGTGCCACACACGCCCCCATCTGCCTCTGTTCCCCTGTGCATCACGGCCCCTGCCCAGCCCTGCTGCTGTGGCCCCGCAACGAGCCGTGTCCCATTGCCATGCCAGCCGCAGGTCCCTTCCCGTGGGACGCACAGCCCCGGGAAGCCTCCCCCAGCCCCAAACCCTTTGACCCTGTGTAACCAGGGGCACCGGTACCCTGATCAGCAGCAGCTGATGGCCGACGGGTGCGTGTTCTTGCTCTGTCCATGCAGGAGGCCTTGGAGCCCCAAGAGGAGAAGTCCTCATCCTCCTGCAGCCCCACGGCAGACACTGAGCCAGGTACGTACCCGAGTGGAGAGCCCTGCTGGGGACGGCGGGTCTCTCTGGAACAGCGAGCGGCACCGGGGCCGGCAGCAGAAAGTGCTCGGGGGCTGCTGTGCTGAGGCCACAGCCCCTTGGGAAGCCCTTGGTGGCAGGGACAGGCAGGTGCAGCCCTGCGCCCGTGCAGCCCGTTGCCCACAGCTCTGCTTCCCACCGCAGGCACCGCTGCCCTTCCGGACATCGCAGCTCCCCGGCGATGGCGCTCGCGGCTCAGGACGGCGCTTCGGGCTCTGAGCAGAGCGTTCTGCTGCCGCTGCATCGCGGGGCAGCGAGAGGAGCGGTGCAGGTGAAAGAGCCCAGCAGGATCCCTGGAGCGGGGCTGGTGCAGAGCGATGGACACTGTGTCCTGGGGGCTACAGAGAGGCTGCTGCGTCGTGCCCCATAGCAGCCATGTGCCCACACAAGCCCTAGGTGGCAACAGCCATTGTCAACTCCAAATAAACCCCTCAGAAGGTTTTTCTCCCCTTGTCAGTTGTTGTCAGAAAATCTCCATGAAAAGACTAGTGGGGCTGTGGGGCGCTAAGGCCATGGGTGACTCCTGACTCCGCACTGGCCTTGGTGGCTGGGGTGGGGAGCAGACCTGGCCAAACAGGGCTGCTCACGACTGGCACGGCTGGCACGTGTCCAGGCTTTTGAATGGTTCTCAGAGTGACCCCTGGGCTCTTGCAAGAGCAGGAGATGTTTTCAGGTGTGCATTAGCACCGGCCTGTGGTGTTTCACTGCGAGTGCAGGAATCACTCTCCAGTCCTCCTTCCCTGCGCCTCCTGGGTCCCCCCTGCTTCTCCAGGGACTGCCGAGCCCTCCTTTCCCCAGGCATGCCTGCATTTACTGCGCGGTCTTTGGGGGACTCTACCATGGGCTGCCTCATGTTTGGTGAGACTGCACTCACTGCCACCCCTAGGCATCCCCGGGGTTCCCCTGAGCTCTCCTGGAGCCTCAGGTTCCCTTTCACAAGGATGGGCATCTGTCATCAGCACTGTCACCTGTGCGACAGCCCCAGGCATTCAATGCAGAGACCATTCTGCACCTCCCATGGCAGTGCTCCCAGGGACATGAACCCCGAATGCAGCCCTTGGTCCCTGAAAGACCACGCTGGGCCTCTGACCTCCTCCCCTGGAGCCCACAGAGCGCACAGGCAGAGCAGAGGCCCTTTCATGCTGCAATCCCTTGGGTGCATTGGTGTACTGTTGACCCCAGCTTCAGAAGAAAGACACAAACATAATGTTTTTCTGGAGGCTAAGTCTGGCGTAAGGTTACCCATTGCCTTGTCCTGCTTTACTTAGGAAACACATGGAAACACAACCCCACCACCACTCTGTCCCTTCAAAAGTCCAAAGGTGTCTGTGTGTGTCCAGCCGCCACCCTCTCTCCATCCCTGTGGATTACGAGCTTAGACAGGAAGCTCCTATGCAGAGAGACATAAAATTTAGTCAAGGGGAAACCTCCTGTGAACTTGCGGAGCACAGAGGAGGGAACTGAACCCCGCTGCATCCCAGGAGCTTCTCCATGGGCATTTGGTGCATGGATTAACTCCCCGTGAAGAGCCCGTGGAGCAGGAGGAAACGAACCAACTTCCTGCTCCTGGGCAGGTGTCCTGTCCTCTTACGTGGCGGGAGCAGAGGCTTCTGCAGTGGGACATTTCCAGCCCACAGAGGATCGTCCCCTGCTGGCACCAGCCGCAGCACTGGGCTCCAATGTTACCGATGTTATCGAATATTCATTAATCCGCAGCCAATCAGGTGGTGGCGGCGGGGCCCGGGGGCGGGGCAGGTACTGCTGCTGGCAGGTGGGCGGGGCAGCGGCAGAAGCAGCCAATGAGCGTGCGGCGGGAGGCTGGGGGCGTGGCGGCACGTGCCGTGGGCGGGGCCAGCACGTGACGCGGCCGTTGGGCAGCGGCGGCTGCAGGCGGCGGCGGCCCCGGGGCCGCAGCGAGGCGCGCGGCGGGCGGCGGCGGCTGCGGGCGGCGCGAGTCCCGCACGACCGATCCCTGCGCGATCCCCGTGCGGCCAGAGGCGCTCGGGAGCGCGGGAGGCGGCGGCTGGAGGCAGCCCGAGGTGTGAGGGGCTGGCCGGGGCCCCGCGGCCTCGCAGCCGGAGGCTGGGGCCGTTGCTGGCTGTTGTGGGCAGCGGCCGTTGGGCTGTGCGGGAGCGCGTGGCAGGTGGCGGAGGAGCGCGCGGCCCCGGCGGGCCGGTCCGGCAGGCGGCGGCCCCGCAGCTGCAGCCGCCCGGCCCAACCCGGCCTGGCGTGGCCCCCCGGGAGCGGTGGCGCCTGGTGCCAGGGAGCTGCGCGCGGCCGCCATGGGGAAGCGGAGCTCGGCCGGCTGCGTGCCGAGGTGAGCGGCCCCGCGGGTGCCCGCCCCGCTGGGCCCCGCTGGGTGCTGCCGTCCCCTGTGGCACCCCCAGAGCCGCCCCCTTGGGGCCGGGTACCCCCTGCTTTGAGTGCCAGACACCCCGGGTGTCTCTTCCCCCCAGTGCCGCTTCCTGTGGGGCCCGTGTCCCCCCCGCCCTTGAGTGCAGGGTCCCACCAGTCCCCATCTACCCCCACCCCTGGTCCCTGTCACTGTCCACCCTGCCCTGGGGTGCAGGGACCTGCCACTATTGTCCTCCCAGCGTCCCCTCCCCATGTGACACGGCCCCACAAACACACTCGCCTGTCTGCAGACACGGAGAGATGCCTGCGCACAAGTGCGTGTGTGTAAGCGAGCACGGGGACGCGCGTGTGCTCGGGTGTGCACGTGCTCGGACGTGCCCGCGCCCGTGTGTGCGTGTGCGCTGCGCCCGCTCCTGCCAACTCGTGGCAGGGGCCCGCGTGGCCCCGGGGCTGCGCGTGAGCCCGGCCATCCGTGCGCGCGGTGCGTGCGAGCTGGCGAGTGTGTGCGCTGCACACGGGAGATGCACCCCAGGCGTGCGAGTCTTCACGGCCACCCGTGCCTCCTGTGACACGTGTGTGCTCATCAGCACACTGGCGTCCTGCGTGTGCAGGACACGTGTTCTCATGCATATGGTCACGTCACCCGTGTGTGAGACATGTGGGTGCCTGTGATCACCCTCACGTCACCCGTGTGTGAGACACGCTGGTGCTCGTGCACATGCCCATGACACCTGCTTGCAGCACACACATGTGCTCGTGCGCGCCCTGCCCGGGGTCCCCATCTCTCCTGCTGGGATTATGGGAATGGGCCCAGGCTTCGGGGCCCCGCTCTGTCCGTTGACTGCCCCCCCATCCTCCCCAGGTTCTTCAGAGCCTTCCTGAAGAGGCTGCGGATTGTGCGCAGAGTGGTCAAGAACCCCGACGCCACCACTGCCGAACCCCAGGTGAGACCCAAGGGGGTCCTGTTGGTGGGAGAGCCAGGACCGAAGGGTTCCTACCCCCGGGGGGGACACCAGGGCATCTGGGGGGCTCAAAGAGGTCTGTGGGGAAGGTGCCGAAGGGGCCCCTGGCACTTGAGGTCTGGGGGGTCCCATCGCTGTCGCAGGGCAGAGCTGGTGGGAGGGGGTACCAATGGGATGGATCGTCGGGGCTTTTGGTGAGGGTCCCAGAGCACTGCGGGGTCCAAAGGGCACAAGGGTCCTGTCCCAGGGTGCAGGCAGGGGTTGGGAAATAGTTCCAGGGGCTTCCCAAGACGCCCTATGGTGCAAGAGGGGGATTCCGAGGGGCCTGGAGGGGCCCAGGGGTGCCCCAGGCTGCAGGCAGGAGGGTCCCAAGGGGATTCCAAGGGTGCAACGTGGGTGTCACAAGGAGTTGGGGGGATGGTGTCCCGTGGGTGCCCCAGGGTACCACATGGGGGTTTAAATGGGCCTGGGGAGATCCCAGGGTGCAACAAGGGTGTCCCAAGTGGTCTGGGGTGGGAGTGGGGGGTTCAGTGGTTCCCTATGGTGCAACGGGGGGGTCCCAAAGGGTCCAAAGGGACCACGGGTCCTCCAGGGTGCACACAGGGGGTCCCAACAGGTCTTGAGGGGCACAGTGGTACCCCCGAGCATGGGCAGGATGGACCCAAGGGGTCTGGGAGCCCCAAGGATGCCCCAGGGTGCAACAGGGGAGCCGCAAAGGGTCTGGTGGGGCCCATGGGTGCCTCAGGATGTAGGCTGGGGTGTCCCAAGGGGTCAGCAGTGTCCCGTGGGTACCCAGGTTTACGATATAGGGATTCCAAGGGATCTGGGGATCCCGTGAGTGTCCCAGGGTCCAACATGGGGGTTCCAAGGGGCCTGGTGTTGCCATGGTGCAACATGGGGATCCCAATGGGTAATGGTGGCCTGGGATGCAGGCAGGAGGATCTCAGTGTGTCTGGGAGGTTCCAAGGGTGCCCAGGGTGCTAGAGTGGGTCCCAATGGGTGTGTGTGGGGCAGGGGGGCAGGTCAAGGGTGCCCAGGATGCAGGCAGGGGGTTATGAGGCATCTGTAGCAGGCGGAGGGTTTTAAAGGTGCCCTGTGGTGCAAGAAGGGAATCCCAAGGGGTTTATTGGGGTCCCATGAGTGCCGCAAGGTTCAGGCAGGGGGTTCTGATGGGTCTCTGGGCGTTCCATGGGTGCCCCACGGTGCAGCAGGGGAGTCCCAAAGGGTCTAGGTGAGCAAGGGAGTCCCAGGGTACCTGGTGGGGGGTCCCAATGGGTCTGGAGGGCAACAAGGGTGTCTCAGGGTGCAGGCCTGGGAGTGACAAGAGGACTGCAGGGGGGCAAAGGTGCCTTGTGCTGCAACAGGGGGTCCCAAAGGATCTGGTGGAGTCCCCTGTGTGCTCCAGGGTGCAGGCAGTAGGTTGCAAGGGACTGGGGATCCCCAGAGTGTCCTGTGGTGCCACAGGGGGTCTGAAAGGGTCTGGGGGTCCCATGGAGCTCCAGGGGCAGGTGAGAGTACCAAGAAGTCTGGGCAAGACCAAGGTTCCCCAAGGTGCAATAGGGGGATCCCAGTGGGTCTGTGGGGTTCCCAGGCTGCCCCAGGGTGCAGACAGGTCCCAAGGCATCTGGGGCTCCAGTGGTTGCCCTGGGGTGCAGACATGGGTCTGGAGGGGATCCCATAAGTGCCCTGTGGTGCAGCTGGGTGTTCCAGTGAGTCTGGAGAGCTGCCAGGGGCTCCTGGGGCAGGAGGGAAACTCCATGGAGTGGCTGGGGCTCCAGGGGGAAGGGGGCCCTGCCCCCCTGCACTGCTGGGTGCCTCCTGGTGACACCGAGCCCGGCACAGGGCTCCCCGCGGGTGCTGCGCTCCAAGGAGCTGGAGGGGGCCGTGGGGCCCAGCGCCCCCCTCACGCCGGAGCTGCAGCTACAGACGGGGCCCGTGGCCCCGCGAGCCCCTGCACAGGTGCCCCCGCGCGCGGCGCCCCTCGCCCTGCGGCCCCCGGCACCCAGTGCCCCTGGGGCGCTGCCACCGGGACCCGCCACCCTGGGGGTCCCAGCACGAGGAGCCCTCGCTGTGGGGCCACCTGCACCACGAGCCCTCCCTGCTGGGTCCCAACCAGCAGGACCCGTCACCTTCAGGCCCTCAACACCAGGGCCCCCCACTCAGGGACACGTCCCACCTGGGCACCTCAACCTCGGGCTCCCAACCCCAGGCCCCTTCATCCCCAAAACATCTGACCATGTGTGTATCGTTATAGAACCCCCACCCACAAGACCCCCCACCCCAGGCCAATGTCCCAGTGACCATTCACCCATGGGAACAAGTCCCCAGGATCCCTCAGCCGCCTGCTCTAAACATCAGGCTGCTTCAGGCCCACAGCTAGGCCCAGGGGACCCTTCATCCATGGGATGGCCCCCCCAGGACCACTTCAAACATGGACCCCCATTCCCAGGAGCCCATAGACCCCCACCTATGCAACACATCACCCGTGGGCCCTGGTACCCGGCACCCTTCATTTCTGGACCCCCACCTCCCGGCCCCTTCCCCCATGGGCTCCCAACTGTCAAACCCTTCACCCATGGGTCCTGCTTCCCTGGGTCCTCCTTCCGTAGTGCCCCCGGCCCTGGACCCTTCACCCGTGGGCCCCCACCCCCAGTAACCATCCCCCGTGGACCCCAGATCCCAGACCCCACAGCCGGTGTTCCCCAACCTGCAGGACCCAATTCTCACGGGTGCAAAACTACAGCACCGATCACCAAGGGTCCCCCCCCATCAGCACCCTTACCCCGTGGGCCCCCACCTCCCAAATACTTCCCCTGTGGTCCCTGTTTTCCTGAACCCTTCACCCGTGGGCCCCCACCTCCCGGCCCCTTCCCCCAACAACCCCCACCACCAGAAAACATTCCCCATGGGACCTGGTCCCCTGCACCCTTCTCCTATAGGGCCCCATCACCCGGCTCTTTCCCCCATGGGTTCCCACCTCTACATCCCTTTATCCATCCACCCCCACATATGGAACCCAACACCCGTGGTCCCTGGTTCCCTGACCCCTTCATTCATAGACCCCCAACTCTCGAACACGTCGTCCCTGGACCCTTCTTCCCGGCACCCGTCCTCGGAAGGGTCCCCTCCCCTGAACCCTTCACCCGAAGGCCCCAACCTGCAGGATGCTTTACCCGAAGACCCTGTTCCCCTCGACCCTTCATTTCTGGACCCCCACCTCCCGGCCCCTTCCCCCATGGGCTCCCAACTGTCAAACCCTTCTCCCGTGGGTCCTGCTTCCCTGGGTCCTCCTTCCGTAGTGCCCCCTGCCCTGGACCCTTCACCCGTGGGCCCCCACCCCCAGTAACGATCCCCCGTGGACCCCAGATCCCAGACCCCACAACTTGTATTCCCCAACCTGCTGGACCCAATTCTCATGGGCGCAAAACTCCCGTACCCATCACTAAGGGTCCCCCCCCATCAGCACCCTTACCCCATGGGCCCCCACCTCCCAAATACTTCCCCTGTGGGCCCCGTTTCCCTGAACCCATGACCCGTGGTCCCTGGTTCCCTGACCCCTTCATTCGTAGACCCCCAACTCTCGAACACGTCGTCCCTGGACCCTTCTTCCCTGCACCCGTCCTCGGAAGGGACCCCTCCCCTGAACCCTTCACCCGTGGGCCTCCACCTCCCGGCCCCTTCCCCCATCAACCCCCACCTCCTGAGCCCTTTCCCCATGGGCCCCGATCCCCTGCACACTTCTCCCATAGGGCCCCATCACCTGGACCCTTCCCCCATGGGCTCCCACCTCCACGTCCCTTTATCCATCGACCCCCACCTATGGAGCCCGTCACCCCTGGGTCCCGGTTCCCTGAACCCTTCATTCGTAGACCCCCGCGTCCTGAAGCCTTCACCCCTGGGTCCCGGTTCCCTGAACCCTTCATTCGTAGACCCCCGCGTCCTGAAGCCTTCACCCCTGGGCCCCGGTTCCCTGAGCCCTTCCAAAGGGCCCAAACCTCTGGACCCTTCCCCCATGGGCCCCCACCTTGTGGATACAGCACACAAAGACCCCAGGCCCCTCCACCTTTTATTCATAGGGCCCCAGGCCCTGAACACTTCATCCATGGGCCCCCATCCCCTGGGTCCTTCATCGGTAGGTCCCCCTACCCTGGGCCCTTCACTCATGGACCTTCACATCCCGAACACTTTGCCCGTGGACCCCACTTCCCTAGACCCTTTACCCGTGGACCCCACTTCCCTAGACCCTTTACCCATGGACCGCGCTTCCCTGGACCCTTTATCCGTGGGCCCTGCTTCCCTGGACCATTTATTCCTGGGCCCCGCTTCCCTAGACCCTTTACCCATGGGCCCTGTTTCCCTGGACCCTTTATCCGCGGGCCCCGCTTCCCTGGACCCTTCCCCCATGGGCCCCAACCTCGCGGCCCCTTCCCCCATGGGCCCCCACCTCCCGAGCACTTTCCCCGTGGGTCCCGGCTCCCCGGACCTTTCTTCCATAGGGCCCCGACCCCCTGAACACTTCAGCCAGGGGGTCCCCATCTGCTCAGTTCCTCCCCTCCTGGAGCCACCACCCATGGGCTCCCACCTGCAGAACGGTTCCCCTGGGCGTCCTTGTCCTCGGTGCCCATCCCCTGTGGTCCCCCCCCAGCACAGTTGATCCATAGGCCCTACGAGCCTTCCCCCTTGTGCTCCCACCCCCAGGACCGTTGACCCTTGGGTTCCCTTTCCCCAGCCTGATCCTCCCCCCAGCAGCCGCAGGGCCCTGTTGCCAGGACCCCCCACCCCCAGGACACTTCCCTCCCAGCCCCCGTCCAGGACCCCTCCCCCTTGAGCTGCCCCCAGCCCCCTTCACCCACAGACTCCGGTGCCCAGGACCCTTCCCCGCCTGGCCCTCACCCCAGCACCCTTCACCCGCACAGCTCCTGCCCCCAGCGCCCCTCGCTCCCCGCAACAGCCCCCGATCCCTCCTGCCACAGGCGCCCGGGACCCTCCAGCCGCCCTTCCCCTGGCCCCTTCACCCACAGCAGCCTCCCCCGTGCAGCCTGGATGTCCAGAGCTCGTGCCCGAGCCCCTGCAGCCTTCAGGGCAGGGGTGCCCACATTGTCCCTGCGGGGCCGTGTGTCCCGAGAGCCCTGCACCCCTGGGTGCCCACGTGCCGGCGGGTGCCTGCCGGCTGCCCCAGCGCGTGCACCCCTCGGGTGTCCTCAGGCAGGTGCCTCGGTGCCTGGGGTGCGTGTGGGTGCCGGGACACCTGGGTGCGTGCGGGTGCCTGTCCCCAGTGTACCTGCAGGCCAGTACCTGCAAGCCTGGGCCCTTGGGTGCGTGTGGGCGCCTGCTGGGGGGCACCCCGATGCCGGGGTCCTCGGGTGCCTGCGGGTGTCCAGAGTGAGCAGCGAGCTCGCAGACACCCAGGTCCGTGGTGCATGCGGGAGGCCGGAGGCGAGCGTGGAGCTCCTGGGTGCCCAGCGCCCAAGGTTTGCAGGTGCTCGCGCAGAACGTGGCAGTGCCCCACACCGAGATTCGGATGAAGTCTCAATCGGCGCATGGACCACAAGGACAAGAGCAGGATGCCAGGTGAGGCCCCCGAGGCACCCACGGGTGCCCCGAGTCCCCGCTGACACCACTGGAGTCAGAGGGGAAGGGCAAGGAATGGGGATGGCCAAGGGCATGGGGCAGCTCCCCCAGCAGGGGCAGCACCCGCCGAAAAGGGGCACGGGAGCATCCCCGGGGTGGGCAGCCCAGCCAGGTGCTCACCCATGGGTGCCCCAAGACCACTCTGCTGACATGGACAACTGTTCAGAGGAGGAGAGCATCTGCTTGGAGCAGGAGGGCAGCGACGATGCTCTGCACGGCAGGTGGGTGCTTGACGGGTGTCCCACTGCTTGCACGGCACCCACAGGTGCCCCCGATGGTGCCATCCTGTCACACTGTCCCCCAGGACCTTTTCTACAAGAAAGAGGAGCTGCAGAAAGTGAAGAAGAGGAGGAGGACGCTCCCAGGCTCTGCTTGGACCCAGGTGAGCAGGTGCCTCTCCAGGGTGGAGGTGACAGAGTGCCCGGAGGGTCCTGCTGCAGCCTTGGGTGTTGTGGGTGCCGCAGGAGGAGCTGGGGGCAGTACCCAGGATGCTCCCCCACGTGCCAGGGTGACAGGTCCTAGAATTGTGCCCAGGATGTCCCCAGCGGTGCTGGGTCCCCAGGCTGCCCCTGCCTCTGCCCTGACCTACCCGCTCTCCGCAACAGCAGCCCAACATCAAACAGAAATTGTTGGCCTTGCTGAGACACTTCAAAGTGTTGGGTGAGGTAGGGTGTCCCCCCAGGCACCCATGGGTGGCCCTGGGCCCCCAGGCTCCCTGTGGAAAATGGGGCTCTGCAGATGGTCCCAAACACCCCCCAGCTCCCTCTACTCCCACTATTAAGGTGTCCCCAACCTCTCCCAGACACCCCTGGTATTGGGGTGAATCCACCTCCCTTCACCCCCACAGTATTTAGTTCCCCCCAACCTTTGCCAGGCCCTGCCCAGGATTGGGGTGCCCCAAGCCACATTTTCAGCCAATATTGGGGTGTCCCAGTTCCTCCTCAGGTTTGCAGTGCCCCCAAATCCCTTCACCCCCAATACTGAGGTGCCCCAATCCCTTCACATCTAATATTGGGTGCCCTAGGACCCCCAGCACCTTTTAATATGGATATCGGGATGCTCATCTCCCCCCCAATATGAGGTTCCCCTTTATCCAACATTCTGGGGTACCCCAGACTCCCCTCACTATTGAGGTGCCTCCCATCTGCCTCCCCCCAGTACTGGGGTGCCCCAGGATCTTCTAAGTGCTGGGCTGCCCTCTAATGCCTTCCTCCCATATTGGGGTAGCTCAGACTCCCCCAGTATCGGGGTTCCCCCAGCTCCCTTTAACCCAATAGAAGGGTGAGACCCTCCCATAATGGAGTTCCCCAGGTTCCATCTCCTGGTATGGGAGGGAATTGCCCCACTTCCCACTCAGGTTTGGGTTGCTCCCAAATCCCTTCATCCACAATTTTGGGCTACCCTGGGCCACCTCTGTAATAGGATGCCACCAGAAACCTTCATCCCTAATATTAGGAGTCCCCAGAGACCCCAGTATTGTTGCCAGACCCCCCCAGTTCTGGTGGTTCTCTCAACTCTTTTCACCCCTGTCCTGGGTTACCGCAGAGCCCTCCAGTTTTGAGGGTGCCCCCCAGTTCCCTTTCCCCTCAGTTGTGGGGTGCCACAGACCCCCCCAGCATTGGTGATCCCCCTCCACTCTGTACACCCCTAGTGTTAGGGTGTCCCCAAGTTCTGCCAGGCTCCTCCTAATATGGATCTGCCCCCTGCTCCATTTACACTGGATATTGGGGTGTCCCAGAGCCCTCCCCAGTATTGGGGGTGCCCCAGACTCCCTTCAGCCCAGGTATTGTTGGGCCCCAGCTACTTGCACGGCCAATACTGAGGTGTCCCCGACATCTCCCAGACCCCTCCCTGTAGTGCAGGTGCCCACAGCTCCCTTCACCCAAAATACTGGGGTGCCCCAGATCCCCCCAACATTGGGGTGCCCAAAGCACCCCTGTCTGCCAGTATTGGGGTTCCCTGGAATCCCCCAGTATTGCGGATGCTCCCAGCTCCCTTCACTCAAAAGTTGGGGTGCCCTGACCCTTTTGCCAAGTATGTGGGTGCCCCAAATTCCGCCCCCCCCACATATTGGGCTCCTAGTTTTTTGAGACCCTACCCAATATTTCTCCCTCAAAACAAACAAACAAACAATATTGGGGTGCCCTAGAGAATTTCACCCGTAATATTGGGGTTTTCTGGACTCACCACCCCAGGTTTGGGTGCCCCCAGCTCCCTTTTCTCCCCAAATGGGGATGCGTAATTTGCCCCCCATATTGGGGTGCCCCAACTGACTGCCCTAACCCCCACAATGACCTTTCCCTGCACAGGCTGCAGGAGGAGGACCATAAAAAGCTCATGGATTCTGGAGGAATCCCCGAAAAGTTGAAGACCCAAGTGAAAAGCAGCCAAGAGGAGCTGACATCAGCCAGGTAAGGGGCAAGCTGGGGTGGAGGGTGCCAGGCAACCGAGGCTGGGGTTTGGGATAGAGGGGGGATATGGGTTGAGTTGGGGTCCTTGGCTCCTGAGGTGTGGGGACATTGGGGTTGCAGGAGAAATTTGGGGTCCCTAAAGTGGGATTTGGGGTCCCCGAGTGGATGAGGGATTTTGGAGTGCAGGAGAAAGGGGGGAAACTGGGTTCCCAAGAGGGCTTGGGGGTCCCTGTCGAGGAAGCAAGAAGGGATCTGTGGGGTTGGGGGGATTTTGCATCTCAGGACAGGGGTCATCTCAGGCCCCTGCATGTCCTGAGTGGTGCCCTCGTTGCCCCAGAGCTGCCAGCGCAGGACAGAGGTGCTCCAGGCGGTGGAGGTGGTGGTGGTGGGTGCACAGGGGGGCACAGCCCCCTGTTGCCTTGTTTCCTGCGGCGGCTGCTGCTGGGCACCCGCCGTGCCGAGTGGCCGGGCTGTCTGCGCTGCCTCCTCGTGCTGCAGGTGCGTCACCTTGGTCAGGGACAGTGCAGGGACGCGGGGGGACACAAGGCATTGGGGGCCACGGGATATTGGGTGGACACCTGGGGGATGAGGGACACATGGGAGATTGGGATCACATGGTCAGGGACACAGAGGGGACTGGGGACATGTGGGATCAGGGAGACAGAGGGCAGGGAGGCAAACCTAGAGATCTGGGGACATGCGTGGCATGAAGAGTGCAGGACATTAGGAACACATCAGGACATCGAGGGGACAAGGGCATAGAAGGCACACAAGCCTTTGGGGACACATGGGGAATTGGAGAAAGATGGGGAACAGGAGGAGACATAGGAGATCTGGGAACATGCAGGGCATTGAGAGACACAAGAGCTAATGGAGAGTACGGGACATAAGAGGACACAAGACACGTGTGGACACATGGAGCATTGTCAGGACAGAGGCCATGATGGCATGTACAGAGCATTGGGGATATGGAGGACATGAGGCACAGAGCATATTAGGGATACATAGGAAATGAGGAGAATTTGGGTCATAAGGAACACGAGACACTGGGTGCACAAGGATGATGTGGGGCACATGGGCCATCAGGGGGACAGAACATCAGGGGTTCACAGGATATTTGGGGCCACACAGAGCTTGGGAACACATTTGCCACCAGCTACATAGCACATTAGGGACACCCAGGGCATGGGCAGACACATGGGGAATCGGGGGACACAGGACATCAGGGGACAGCCAGAGCATGAGGGACATGTGGAGCATTAGGGACACAGGACATTAGGGACACATGGGAGATAGGGGGGACATGGGGCACTGGGGACGCATGGAGTATCAGGGACATGTGGGACATTGGTGGGTCACAGAGAACATCGGGGGACATATGAAGCATTGGGTGGACATATGGTGCATCAAGGAGACATGGCAAGTCAGAGACACGCAGGACGTTCAGTAACTTGCCAGGGGAAGGGGACACGCCAGGGATGCAGGACGTCACAGCAGGGATCGGGGCAGTGGGTCTGTAACAAGACAGGGACAGCCCGAGTTTCCCCTGTCCCAGCCATGGGCACTATGGTGGTCCGTGGGGTGGTGACACCAGTGTGGGCACAGTGTGGGGACACCCTGGGAGCCACCAGCGCTGGCTTCCCGGTTGTCCCCACCTTCCTGGGTGCCCCCGCGGATGCTGAGTGTGTTGGGGCCCCCACAGGGCTCCCGCCAGGTGCTCCCTGAGCAGCTCAAGCCGCTCTGGGTGTGAGACAGCCCTTCCCGAGAGCATCGTTGTGGTAGAGGCGGCCGAGCGGCAGGGCCAGGTGAGCGTCGGGGCACCCCCGGGTCCTGCTGGGAGCAGGGGGACACGGGGACCCTGCTGGGCACATGCTGACCCCACTGCACAACCACCCCTGTCTGTCCCCAGCTTGTTGGGGACCTGCTGCAGGAGCAGAAGAAGCCACTGGTGGCTGCTGTCAAGCTGCAGGCCGAGCTCTCGGACATCCTCACCTGCATCCAGCACTAGTGAGTGTCACTGCTGGGTCCCCAGGATTACTCAAGTCACCCTCAGTAGTTTCCATGTCTCCTCTGTGCCAGGCCTGGGGTGCCCATGTTGCCCATGTCCCCTTCATGTCATCGTTGGGGTGCTCGTGGTCCCCAGGTCCCCCCTGTGCCATGTTTTGGGTGCCCATGGTCCCCATGACCCCATTGGGTGACTCCACCCACCCCAACATGCCCCAGCACTCCCACTCCAGTGGGTCCCCCCCAACCTGGTACCCCCCGTACACAGTGGGAGCCACTTTGGGTGCCCACTCCCAACCCAACATGAGAACCGCTGGGTTCCCCTGTGACCCTGCTCTGGGCCCAAAGGGGACCCCAAGCGTCCCCTGCGTGTCCTGAGTGGTGCCCTCGTTGCCCCAGAGCTGCCAGCGCAGGACAGAGCTGCTCCAGGCGGTGGAGGTGGTGGTGGTGGGTGCACAGGGGGGCACAGCCCCCTGTTCCCTTGTTTCCTGCGGCGGCTGCTGCTGGGCACCCGCCGTGCCGAGTGGCCGGGCTGTCTGCGCTGCCTCCTCGTGCTGCAGGTGCGTCACCTTGGTCGGGGACAGTGCAGGGACGCGGGGGGACACAAGGCATTGGGGGCCACGGGATATTGGGTGGACACCTGGGGCATGAGGGACACATGGGAGATTGGGCACAGATGGTATCAGGGACACAGGGGGCATGTGGGATTAGGGATACAGAGGACAGGGGAGGGAAACATAGAGAACCGAGGACATGCGTGGCATGAAGAACGCAGGACATTAGGAATACAGCAGGACCTTGAAGGGACAAGTGCATAGAAGGCACACAAGACTTTGGGGACACATGGGGCATTGGAGAAACATGGGGAATCAGAGGGGTTACAGGAGATCAGGGAACACGCAGGGCATTGAGTGCAAAGAAGTCTTTGGGGAGACATGGGGCACTGCAGTCACATGGAGTACCAGAGCACACCACTGAAGGATCACGGAGGACATCAGGGGGCATATGGAGCACTGGGTGGACATATGATGCGTAAGGGACACAGGATATTAAGGACACATAGGACATTGAGGGGCCTGCCAGAGGAAGGGGACACCCCAGGGATGCAGGACGTCACAGCAGGGATGGGGGCATTGGGGCAGTGATAAGACAGGGACAGGCAGAGTTTCCCCCGTCCCTTCTATGGGCACTATGGTGGTCCGTGGGGTGGTGACACCAGTGTGGGCACAGTGTGGGGACACCCTGGGGGCCACCAGCACTGGCTTCCTGGTTATCCTCGTCCCCCTGGGTGCCCCCACGGTTGCTGAGCATGTTGGGGCCCCCACAGGGCTCCCGCCAGGTGCTCCCTGAGCAGCTCAAGCCGCTCTGGGTGTGAGACAGCCCTTCCCGAGAGCATCGTTGTGGTAGAGGCGGCCGAGCGGCAGGGCCAGGTGAGCGTCGGGGCACCCCCGGGTCCTGCTGGGAGCGGGGGGACACGGGGACCCTACCGGGCACGTGCTGACCCCTCTGCACAACCACCCCTGTCTGTCCCCAGCTTGTTGGGGACCTGCTGCAGGAGCAGAAGAAGCCGCTGGTGGCTGCTGTCAAGCTGCAGGCCGAGCTCTCGGACGTCCTCACCCGCATCCAGCACCAGTAAGTGTCACCGCTGGGTCCCCAGGATTACTCAAGTCACCCTCAGTAGTTTCCATGTCTCCTCTGTGCCAGGCCTGGGGTGCCCATGTTGCCCATGTCCCCTCCATGTCATCGTTGGGGTGCTCCTGGTCCCCAGGTCCCCCCTGTGCCATGTTTTGGGTGCCCATGGTCCCCATGACCCCATTGGGTGACTCCACCCACCCCAACATGCCCCAGCACTCCCACTCCAGTGGGTCCCCCCCAACCTGGTACCCCCCCGCACACAGTGGGAGCCACTTTGGGTGCCCACTCCCAACCCAACATGAGAACCGCTGGGTTCCCCTGTGACCCTGCTCTGGGCCCAAAGGGGACCCCAAGCGTCCCCTGCATGTCCTGAGTGGTGTCCTCGTTGTCCCAGAGCTGCCAGCGCAGGACAGAGGTGCTCCAGGCGGTGGAGGTGGTGGTGGTGGGTGCACAGGGGGGCACAGCCCCCTGTTGCCTTGTTTCCTGCGGCGGCTGCTGCTGGGCACCCGCCGTGCCGAGTGGCCGGGCTGTCTGCGCTGCCTCCTCGTGCTGCAGGTGCGTCAGCTTGGTCGGGGACAGTGCAGGGATGCGGGGGGACACAAGGCATTGGGGGCCATGGGATATTGGGTGGACATATGGGGCATGAGGGACACATGGGAGATTGGGCACAGATGGTATCAGGGACACAGGGGGCATGTGGGATTAGGGATACAGAGGGCAGGGGAGGGAAACATAGAGAACCGAGGACATGCGTGGCATGAAGAACGCAAGACATTAGGAACACAGCAGGACCTTGAGGGGACAGGGGCATAGAATTCACATAAGACTTTGGGTGTGGGAATATATAGGATAAAAGGTTCATGAAGGGAACCTGTTGAAGATTGCAAAACTAGGACTGAGGAACTGCTGGTGAAGCAGAGGAGATCCAGGATTGGTCACTGGGATGCTGACGCTCCAGGATTGGTGGGTTAAGATGTGTGAAGGTTATATGAATACCCAACCCTGGTTGGGTTTTTATACCAACCCTTCAGCCTTTGGCTGAAGACCATTGGCCCATCAATTACTCTACAGTGCTTATAACCTACTTTCCAAAGGAACTTCGTAGCATACAACAGTTTTCCTCTGTCTGCATTCGTGACACATCTGAGGATCCTCACCTCCCTCAGCATCACAAACCTCAGCTTCTTCTGACGATGATTCTATAAAATGAAATAAAATGGCAGAAAGTGATATTTCACCTGTTTATAACTCCAGAAAGCAGTTTCAAGTGTCTTTTCTCAATGCATAGTACAAGGGAAACACACACAGTAGCTTTTTTCAGGACACAAAGTGACAAGAGGGTAAGAGTACCATGTTGGGTTTATGACTTTTCTTTCAAGGAAAAGTCTGAGGGTGACAGAGCACTGGAACAGGCTGCCCAGAGAGGTTGTAGAGTCTCCTTCTCTGGAGATCTTCAAAACCCGCTTGGACGCAGTCCTGTGCCACGTGCTCTAGGTGTCCCTGCGTATGCAGGGGGGTTGGACTAGATGATCTCTAGAGGTCCCTTCCAACCCTAAGCATTCTATGATTCTATGATTCTATGATATGTACATATATCTTTTTATACTTCTCAGTGGAGATCTTTAAATTAAAATCAGTAAGTTTGGATATGGAAATAACAAAACTTAAAGGTTAAGTTTTTGATAAAACAGTGCAATGAAAGAAAAAAAGTCATTATAAACTAAACTACAAGTAGAAACAGATTTATAAAAAGTAGACCTTCTGAAGTGACCCTTTAGCAGCCCATTTGTAATGGGGCATTGACAGAAATGGCAATGAGCAAGTGAAGTGGCAAAGAAATGCAATGTGCACAGGTTACATGCATGCAATAAATGCAGCAAAATGCACTTGCAGAAGAAATTTAAATCAAAGCTGAGTGTGTGTGTGTATATAAATATATTCAAGAAATTGTACCTCATTTATATGCAATAATTTAGCCCTGGAGAGTACCTGTGCACATAACCTACTTTCCAAAGGAGCTTGGTAGCATATGACAGTTTTCCTCTGCCTGAGGCCGTAACGCTTCCGAGGATCCTCACCTTCCTCAGCATCACGAACATCAGCTGCTTCTGACGATGATGATGATTCTGTAACTACAGCAGGAGGATACACTTCAGAGGAGCTCTCATGCACATCTCCCTTCCTGAAAATTCTTGCTGTGCTGCACAAAACCAGGAAAACTGCCTCACTATTGCTGTAGCAAGAGCACTGTTTCCCATGCTGAATAATACTGCCCGTTTACTTGACTTCCCACCTGTCTGTGGCATCTGTTGCCTTTTATTTGTGTTTGGTTGTGAGCATGTTGTGAATGTGTTCCTTTATTTTTCTGAGCATCTGTCCTGAGCTCAGCCCAGCCCAGCCCAGCCCTGACATCCATCCCTCTGGCTTGTAACCCCGATGGCAATAGAGAATTATGCACACATGGAAATTATCCAGTAGTTAGCTCACTTCTGTGAGCAGTAAAGATAACTTAAAGACAGAATTAACCTATCTCCTGAGTTGCATAAGCTTTTTCAGCAGCTTCATTCTTCTTGGAAGCATACATCAAGTTTCCCTGCTTAAAAGAACCAAGAAAATCAGTCACAAATATGCAGAGCACCTGACATGCACGTACTTTGTGCCTGTATAGAAACTTTATCAAGGCACTGCATATACACAAAAGATCCATTTTTTCTGCTCTACTTGAAAAAAAGGAATTTGGACCTAAGCGGGAAGCTATGAAGGCAACTTTCTAGCCTGCTCACAAAAGGAAGTGTTCAGCATCCCAAACGAAGAATTCCAGTTACCAGCAAAAGGAGGCAATAAGGATTGCTGTGTGCTTCAACAGCACCTCCTCCAGGGGCACAAGACTACTTAAGATGACATGCAATGCAGGCACAGCAACAAATACACAGAAAGCAGCCAGCAGGAAATGTGGTTTAGAAATTAGAAGGATTCAAAACCCTAAAAAGGTAACTCTGGAAGTGCCTTTTAATCAGTGAATATTCTAAAATGGGCTTTAAGTTGACTTAAGAAAATGCTTACATGCTACATTTGCCTTTCACAGCTGACTAAACTACACGATACAGGACATTCTTTGTAAAGTGAGGAGATTTTAAGAAAAAAATACAGGTCATGAGGAATCAAAGTTTGAGTCACATCACACTGACAAACACACGGAGGCATTCTACAGTGCATTTTATAGGCTAAAACTTAACTGAGCTTTCCAAACTTTTCCCCCCGGCCCCCGCATGATCAGAAACTTAACTTAGGAACGAAGGCTGAAAGGACAGATAGCTTGGTTGTGCCTATGTGATGAGAGGCATCGGGCAGTCTGTTTGCCTCTTTAATCCCCAGTCACAATTTTCGGTAAGTTTTGAAGTGAATACCCAAGTCCTGGTAAGTCTGTAAACAGTTTGTCCATTCAAAAATCGCTAAAAAGCAATTCAGGAAGCATGGTGTAAGATGTATATGGTGGCTATTCAGTGCAGCTTCACATTTTCTAAAGATGAAATTTCCACCACCCTTGGAGAATACTTGTGGGAATACTTGTGTTATGAATGAAGTTCTTATTCCACTGCTATAAAATTGATCTTACTAGTGTTTATTTACATAGGAAGCTTCTTATAATGCATTCACTTTTAATATCCTTCCCTTTCAGTTTTTGCATTGTAACAAAAATTTACTCAGCTCTGTAATTTCGTTCCAAGTGAAACCACTGAAAATCAGTGAAACCTGCCAAACTCCCACGTTTCATTTAACAATCTATTCTCACAACAGCTTCAGCTGACTTCGGCCAGTGAATTCCAAACTTTGGGGGCTAAGTGCAATAGAAGGGCAAGGGTTGACCAAGTGCGACCCTCATCTAGAAGCCAGCCTCAACGGAGATCCTGGAGATCCTTCGGGGTTGCTGTTACTCACCTTCTTCCGCTTCCTCATTGCTTTTGTCCTCATCTGCTGTCAGGTCTGGGGACTGCGTCCATAAAGAAAGAGGATGGGGAGAGAAGGGAGAAAAGAATCTCTGCATTAGTTTGTCAAGAGTAGTTTATCACTGCAAATGCGCAAGCGTGCAGATAAGATCTCAGCAATCAACAGAAAGAGAGATCCCAAGACAGGTCGGAAAAGAGGTGGGATTTTTATAAGAGCGGATGACCTTCTCTGGAAAAGTCACTCTGCTTCTAGAGTGCTGACATTAAAGTTAATGTAATCACGGTTCCTTTGTAGAGTTTTAGCTGCAGATGTAGCATAGCACTGTTCACTGTATATGCTATTACACTTCCTTTTTAAAGGTTTTATTTGACCAGACATAGGAAACATATGAACATATTTCCTGGAAAAGTTAAAATTCCATGTCTAATGAAAAGGATGGAAGCACATCTGAGGACGATGACACATCTGAAGGCAGTGGAATCATTTCTCCAGCTGACATTGAACTGTCTTCATTGAACTAGTGTCTTGAAGAAGGTTCCTAAGAAAAGAAGGAAATTCAAATTCTACCTGGAACTGCGGAGACCCGGGGTCTGAGTCCTCCAAAGCTGAGTGTCCAAGGCCAGAGCACAGGGACCCAGAGTGCACGTCTGTTTGATCTAGAGGTATATACACATATACACACATAGACACGTTGTCTGGATGCATGAAAACCTGCTCAGCTTCAAAACAGAGCCAGGGAAAAAACTTCAGCACCTCCATAGGGCCACCAGGTTCCACCACTAGTGACAAACCTCCAAACAAGGAGCAACATTTAAAGGAGCGGTTTATTTATCAACACACAGCCAATCTAAGCAACTAAAAACCCTCTAGTTCTGCTGTATGAACCGCGCAAGCTGGTGATTACCAAGGTTTTGCCCTTAGGTTGTTAAAGAAGAAGAAGAAGAAAAAAAAAAAAAACTTTAACCACTTTGGGCTATGCAAATGGGTGACATAATTAAGTACAAAGTAAACAATTTCTAAGCACTGCTAGAACTAACTAACAATTTATGTTCGATAGGTCTAGTACCCATGGGTAGTCTTCATATACTCCTGGACTACCACAGACCCAGCAACCTAGCATTTATTCTGCGGACCCACTCCCAGCCAGCGGTACAGATCTATGGTGAGTTAGCCGGGGCTTTCCATCCTCTTCCTTTAACCAAGAAGTCCAGATTTCTGGGCTCCTGGAAATCTTAACTCTGGTATGATGAGTCCATCCATGCTCAGCTGTCTTGATTGATGTTTCTGTGGTTAGTAATACCTGATAAGGTCCACGCCACTTTGCCAGCAGCAGTGCTTCTTTCCATGCTTTGACCAAGACTCAATCCCCTGGTTGGATATCATGGACTGCAAAATCCAAGGGGAAGGTCTGTGCGAGCTGGCCTTCTGTTGGAGAGACTTCACAAGAGAAAGTATTCTGATCACATATTGTTTTAAATATATATCACTTATCTCTACCTCCTTTCCAGGTTGGGTGTTAGCAGGATAGGGAATCCCAAACATTATTTCAAAGGGGGACAGCTGAATGTCTCCCCTCGGTTTTGCTCTTATTCTTGCTAAAGCTAATGAGAGAAGTTGTGTCCACGGCATCTTAGTTTCTAACACCAATTTCAAAAGATGCTTTTTAATGTTCCCGTTCATCCTTTCCACTCTACCCGAGCTCTGGGGATGCCAAGGGGTGTGCAAGTCCCATTGAATCCCCAGGGCAGTCATGACACCTTGAAGGACCTTTCCTGTAAAATGAGTGCCTCTGAATCTACTGCCTCTACCAACCCATATCTTGGCCTCTGTGGGCATTCCCTCCTCCAATGTCCTTCCTCTCTGCTGAGGGCAGGCTAAACTGCATTTTGGCCTGCCTGTGTGTGCTCATCCTCCCATAATTGACAAGCTTTTTGCAAGATTATCCTCTTTCCCTGGGATCCAAAAAGGATTCCTAAAAGAAAATCCCAAACCTGCCAAGTATAATCTGCATTTCTTAGATATTCAGTTATCATTTCCCCAATTCCTATAGGATCATCTAAATAAGGGGGTAGTTCTTTCTTTAATCCCCTTCTTTTAATCCCCGTGGTCAATGGCACGATTACAAATCCAAATCCAAACCATGCCCCCGCCGATCCTGGCCTCGCAGTGGAACCTACTATTTGGCTTTGGGGCTTTTGGCACCTTGTACTACTGGCTTCCTTTCTTTTCTTGTTTTGAAAGGGACAAAATGTCCCATTCCTCCTCCTCTTCACTATCACTAGAAGCAGGAGGTGCAGAGGGGACAGGAGCTGTGGCACCTCATGGATTTTGGTGATAAGATGGGCGAAGGTACTGGAGGACATCCCACACCTCCCTTTTTCCTTTCTTCAGATTTCTGCTTCCCTTTTTCTCCTCTTTGTTACACAGATTCGTCTAGATGAAGAAAGAAAGAAAGAAAGAAAGAAAGAAAGAAAGAAAGAAAGAAAGAAAGAAAGAAAGAAAGAAAGAAAGAAAGAAAGAAAGAAAGAAAGAAAGAAAGAAAGGGAAAAGGAGAGGGAAGGACGGAAGGAAGGACGGAAGGAATGAAGGAAGGAACAAAGGAAGGACGAAAGGAAGGGAGGGAGGGAGGAGGAAGGGAAGGAGGAAGGAAGGAAGGAAGGAAGGAAGGAAGGAAGGAAGGAAGGAAGGAAGGAAGGAAGGAAGGAAGGAAGGAAGGAAGGAAGGAAGGAAGGAAGGAAGGAAGGAAGGAAGGAGGGAGGGAGGGAGGGAGGGAGGGAGGGAGGGAGGGAGGGAGGGAGGAAGGAAGGAAGGAAGGAAGGAAGGAAGGAAGGAAGGAAGGAAGGAAGGAAGGAAGGAAGGAAGGAAGGAAGGAAGGAAGGAAGGAAGGAAGGAAGGAAGGAAGGAAGGAAGGAAGGAAGGAGGGAAGAGCACAGAACACAGATTCTTAATGTCAGTTACTCTGGGGATGAGTAGATGTGCATGGTTGGTTATTGGTGCTAGCGTTGAACCCACTGAAACAATTTCCTCATTGCAGCCTTGAGCTCCTTGTTCCTAATGCTGTAGATGGGGAGGTTCACTGCTGGAGGCACCAGTGAGTACAGAACAGCCAGCACCAGATTCAGAACTGGTGAGGAGAGGGATGGGGGGCTTCAGATAGGCCACAAATGAAGTAGTGACAAACAGGGAGACCACGGCCAGGTGCGGGAGGCACATGGAAAAGGCTTTGTGCTGGCTCTGCTCAGAGGGGAGCCTCAGCACGGCAGCAAAGGTCTGCACGTAGGACATCACAATGAAAGTGAAACACCCAAAGGCTAAACAAAGACTAACCATACTAACCCCAACTTCCCTGAGGTAGGAGTCTGAGCAGGAGAGCCTGAGGATCTGGGGGACCTCACAGAAGAACTGCTCCACCTCATTGCCTTGGCAGAGGGGTAGGGAAAATGTGTTCCCAGTGTGCAGGAGAGCATTGAGTAACACACTGGCCCAGGCAGCTGCTGCCACTTCCAGACAAGCTCTGCTGTCCAGGAGGGTCCCGTAGTGCAGGGGTCTGCAGATGGCAACGTAGCGGTCATAGGCCATCACAGTGAGGATATTAAACTCTGCTGAAAGTAAGAAAAAGATTAAAAAGACCTGGGCAGCATATCCCAAGTAGGAAATGCCCCTGCTGTTCCAGAGGGAATTGGCCATTGATTTGGGGAGAGTGGTGGAAATGGATCCAAGGTCGAGGAGGGGGAGGTTGAGGAGGAAGAAGTACATGGGGGTGTGGAGGTGGTGGTCGCAGGCTACGGCTGTGATGATGAGGCCGTTGGCCAGGAGGGCAGCCAGGTAGATGGCCAGGAAGAGCGAGAAGTGCAAGAGCTGCAGCTCCCACATGTCTATGAATGGCAGGAGCAGGAAGTCACTGGGAGAGCTGCTGTTGGACATTCTCTCCTTCAGGCCACTGCAGGACTGTCTAAGGAAGAAGAGTTGTTGAGAAATTAGAACAGATTTCCATGTGTAAATTTTTCTCATAAACCCTCCTGTACCCCACAAACTTTATGAATTTCCATTTCAGTCAAGCCCCAGGTCTTTGAGGTCTGTGTCTTGAGCTCTGGTTGGTGCTGGGTGAGTTTGCCATAAGGAAACAGAAATCCTCAGCACTGCTAGTGCACTCTGAGTAAATGGCTGTGGTTATAGAGGGGCAAAAGGACTCACTATAGCATTAATGCAGCGTGAGAAGAGTTGGCAGCTCTTCCCAGCTGCCCTGTGTTCACATCTCTGATTTAGAGGACAATTTCACTCATTTTACCACGGAAAGAAATCACTTGATGGAGTGCAGAGGAATCCAGGTTCAAAGTGCCGATCGCCCAACCTGGTGCCCTATCTGAGAGTCCCTGAGGGAGATCTCAGCCCTCCTCTTCAAGCCAGAAGCACATTGGACTTATTCCAGCTGTTCCCATGCACCTGCCCAGCAGCAGTGCTGTGGCCTCAGTACCTAGAGAGCTTCTCCATGGAGCCCCTCCAGAAGACTCATCTGTAGTGGGTGAGCTGTGCCCTCTGGAGGGCAGCGTGCAGCCCAACCAACAAAAATACAGAGAAAAGGTCTAATGTTTTAAGGATGGGGTGTCCTGAAGAGAGAGTTGGTTCATTCCCAGACCCTCGCAGTACCTGGCTTCAAGCAGCACAGGGCAGAGGGGGTTCGGGCACTTCACACTCAAGGACACTCTGCATGTCAGGACCCACAGCGTCGGTGTCTGGACTGCAGCAGAAACCCCCTGCCCAGAGAGTCCAAGGGATGGACAAGGGCAAACACAGAGCAACACCCTGATTTGTGCCAAGAGAGGCAGGGCCAGGCAGGCCTGGGGGAAGGGGGCTCTCAGGAGTCTCCTTCATGCCCATCTGCCAAGGAAATATGGTCTGGATGCTGCAGCTTGCAGAGCAGAGGGTTGTGCTGGTGGGTGGAGGGGAGGAGGTGCTAAAGGTGTCAGTTTCCTCTCACCCTCTGACCATGACTCTGCTGCCCAAGGAGCCATCAGAGCTGTTCCTCCATCCCTGTGTGTCTGCCCTGTCTGTGCTCACAGACTCCATCCCACCCATTGGGCCCTAGGCTTTGTCCAGCAGACACCTCATGGGGGCAGGATCCTGCCCAGGGCACCTCCGTGTTTGCGGGTGAGACAAACCTTGCTGAGGCTGGAAAGGGGATGCTGGCTCTGTCTGTGGGTGAAGGCATTTCCTAAGGTCCTCCCACTACTGCGCTTCTCTCAGTGTCACCGTTCCTGAGCCTCCATCCCCTGTCTAAACCTGATAGATCCATGCTTGTTTCACCACGCTCAAAGAGAATAAAAGTGAGAGGACAGAGTCATGACAACTCCCTGTCTATCAGGGGTTCCCTGCCTTGGTGTTCTTGATGAAAAGTCACCTCTGGTATGTCCCCAAGGCAGAAAATACAGCATCCTCTTGATGGGAGGCTCAAGCGACCCTACTGGGGGTTTCTCTTCTAACCCAGACCTTCTCCCCACAGCGCCATGGGGAGCTCCCCAGGCAGGCTGAGTGCTGACACTCACAGGTGGCAGAGTCACTGCCCCGGGCTCACAGCACCATGGAGCACAGGGACGCTGCTCTGAATTACAGCCCTGGGCAGACCACAGTGCACACCCCAGCTTCACACCCTGCAGCCATCCCCGGGAGAAGAGAGCAGCATGTCCTGTCCCTGTGTTGGAGTGGCAGGAACGCTGCTCTAAAGCATCTCCCCGTTCTCTGCACAGGAGGGAGCAGGAGAATGAGTGTTAAAACCCCGATCTGTAATGGCATGGATTGGGGTCAGAACACCCCTCCAGGAACCTCAGCAGCATTGCCCTGCAGACAGAGACTCACCATGTCAAAGGATGTGACGCTTTCTCCACCAGTTCTCCTCTGTGCTCCCGCTCCACTCTGCCGTTCACCTCTCGCTGCCTTCTCTCCTCCCCTGTCCGCAGCAGCAGGCAGTGCCCGCAGCCCTGCTGCTCTTGGCACAGGAGCTGCTCCTGCACTCGGCTGTCTCTGGGCAGTGCTGCCAGGCTGCCACGAGCTGCCTCCGTCCCAGGAGCCTGGCCCTGCTCAGGAGCAGAGGAACAGCTGAACTCACCAATTTCTCTGTCCTTGGTCTCTCTTCCTCCTGGGAAATGTGCATGAAGTAAACTGAAAGAATCACACTTGTTGTCCTTTCCTAATGAGTGGAGAAAAAAGGATTTTTGCAGTCTATTTTGTCAGAGGATGACTATCTATGCAAGTTAGAAATGTCCCACTCTGGAAGGCTCTAGTTAGGAAGCCCCTAATAGGCAGGACACTGAGACAGGGGCAAGAAGGGGGCTCATGGATTCAGATGAGTCAATCTGGGCATCACATGCTGGTTCAGAAGTCACTGATCTGGGATGGGATTCAGATTCCTCCCTTGAACTCCACAAACACACAGAAGGTGGGATTCTTCTTCCCCATGCTTAAGTGTGCACAGCACTGACATCTGCACGGGAACTCCTTCTCTAAGCTCCCCTTGTAATCACTGGTGATGGAGGGTGGGATGACACACAAACAGCTGGGGACAGTTGAAGAGGCAGAGGAGGTTCAAAAATGTGCCCATGTCTGTTTGCTCCACTGGAGCAAATCCGAGACCCACATTCTCAGGTATCTTCAAGACAAGACGAGGTGGGAAATGGCCTTTGCCATCCCAAATGGCCCCAGATGCCTTCCACTACTATGTGAGGACAATGCAGTATAAAGCAGAGACCCAGGCAGATCATTACAGTGCAAAAAGTTAATATAATTCACTGCAGACATATCATTCAGTGACACAGGAATAGGCTGGCTGGGCCAGGACAGATGCCTGTGTTGTCCGGCATAACCAAATGTCTCCTCTAGCAGACACAGCATGGTATCTATGGGAAGCCATGTCCCTTTGGAGCTGGAGCTGGAAAAGTGCCCCAGTGCATCTTGGGTTCCCTCCCAGTGCCCAACAACTGGATCCCACGAGTGCCTTTGGGCCAAGTCCATCCCTCCTGCAGCCGAGCATGCTCTACAAATGGGAGAGGCACGTCACACCAAGGTGTCTGCTCTGGTCTCTGCTTTGTTAACAGCTTCTTGCTTTGCTCCTACAGAACCTCTTTTCACCCTGGATGATATGATGGGGCTAATGATGACCCCAGGATGGCTGGATCACAGCTGACTCAAGCCCAAGAACACCTTCAGTGATGCCTTGTGCTGTCTGGAGATTGGCTCACCTCTGTCACAGGCTACAAAGTGCTACAAATCAGCTCAGGCAACAAAGACCTCTCCTGCCATTCCTGCACAGCCACACTCTGTTTCTCCCTGGCCTTGGGCACTGCAGGCTTTGCTCTCGCGGTAGGAACCTCCTCTCACCATTTACGTTGCCACCTGCTCTCCACGTCAGCATGGTCTGCTGTCAAGTGGGGCCATTGCACACAGTGTCTTTGGCTCTTGGTAACAGGTTTCACTGTGAGAAATCTCTTTGCTGTGACACACCTGATGTTTTGCAGCCCAAATATATGCAAATGCCTGGAGCCTGGCATACGCAGCATAAACTATCACAGGATCTCTACATTACTGGAATAACTGAGATGCATTAGGACCGTTCACACAACTGGAGGTCTGTGCTGCTGAGGTAAAAGCTCTTCAGGGCAGACTGTCAGGAAGGAGGAGGAGGCTGTTTTATGTGGAGGGGCAGCTCAGATGCATGCAGAGCTTCCATTAGATGGGCAATAGTTTGGGCATGTGCTTGTGGGTGAGCATCAGAGTAAGGGTGACATCATGATGGGAGCTACAGACCATGCAGTCAGGGTGAGGAGGTGGATGACAGCTCCTTTTAAGCAACGTGAGAAAGGCTGTAGATCACAGGTCCTGGATATTATTTGGGGGTGGGCGAGTGGGGAGAGAAAAACATCTGGGAAAGCATCAGGCTTGGGATATTCACTTCATCCTTTCCTTAAGCGACTGTAAGAAAAGCAGATATCCAGGTCCAGTGGAGGCAGGACAGGAGTGGAGCACAGACCCTGGACCTTAGAGGAACAGGTCTGACCTGTTCAGGAGACTCCCCAGGCGACAGGTGGGAGATTCCATAGAAGGCAGCTCTGAAGGGCCCGGAAGTTCAGGAAAGCCAACAGGTCTTTAAGGAAAACATCTGCCAAGCACAAGGATGGTCTACGCAGTAAAATTCGTTCAACTTTCTGGAGATTCGGATGTACTCAAGAGTGCTGCAGTAGCTGTTGGATGTTATTGCTAAGTCACTCTGCCTCATCTCAGAATGCTCATGGAGAGGTGCCTGGGGTGTGTTAGGAAGTGTTGCCAGCAAACGGAGAGAGGTGATCCTGGCCCTCTACTTAGCCCTGCTGAGGTCACATGAGGAGTCCTGTTTCCAGTTCTGGGCTCTCCACTACAAAAGGGACATGGAACTACTGGAGAGAGTCCAGTGTGGGACTACAAAAATGATCAAGGGACTTGAGGATCTCTCCTGTGAGGAGATGCTGAGAGAGCTTGGGGCAGCAGCTCTCTGGAAGAGACCTGAGCATCCTGGGGGATAGAGGAAAAACATGAGACAGCAGCATTCCTTGGCAGCAGAGAAGGCCGTAAGAATCATGGTGCTATGAGCAGCAGCACAGCCAGGAGGTCAAGGGAAATGGTGAATGCCTTTAATCAGTGTTCATTAGACCACATGGAGAACACTGCATCCAAGTGTGGTTTCCTGGAACAAGAAAGATGTTGATAACTGGGAGCAAATTAGGCCAAGGACCCTCACTAGAGTTGGGGAGCTGGAGCACTTACCCTGTGATGAAACACTGGAATTGGTTATCCAGAGAGGTTGTATAGTCTCCTCCCTTAGAGGTTTCCAAGACCAGAGTGCATGAAAACAGAGCAAGCTGGTGTGACACCAGGGCTGACCAGGCTGTGAGCAAGGAGATTGGGCTACAGATCTCCTGAGGCCCTATCGCCCTCTGTGCAAGGAGTCCATGATTCTTCCTGGAACTGGCTGGATGGCAGAGCTCTGAAGGTTGTGATAAATGGAGCTGAGTCTAAGTGGAGGCCTGTGGCTAGTGGTGTCCCCCAGGGCTCAGTACTGCTTCCAGTGCTGTTCAACTTTACTCATCAGTGATTTGGATGAGGGCACAGAGCGCACTCTCGGCAAGTTTGTGGACAATACCAAACTGGGTGGAGAGGCCAACACTCCAAAGGGCTGTGCTGCCATTCAGAGGAACTTGGACAGGATGGAGAGTTGGGTAGAGAGGAACCTCATAGGGTTCAACCAGGACAAGTGAAGGGTCCTGCACCTGGACAGGAATAACTCTGTACAGATAAGGGGCTGACCTGCTGGAAAGCAGCTCCACAGAGAGGGATTTGGGAGTCCAGGTTGACAACAAGTTAACCAGTTGCCAACAATGTGCCTTTGTGGCCAGGAAGGCCAATGGGATCCTGGCCTGCATTAGGAGCAGTGTTGCCAGCAGGTCGAGGGAGGGGATCCTGCTCCTCTTCTCACCTCTGGTGGGGTCACACCTGGAGTACTGTGTGCAGTTCTGGGCTCCCCGGTTCAAAAGGGATGTGGAACTTCTAGAAAGCGTCAAGCATAGAGCAACAAAGAGGATTAAGAGACTGGAGCATGTCTTGTATGAGAAAACACTAAGTGAGCTGGACCTGTTTAGTCTGGAGAAGAGAAAATTGAGAAGGGATCTTATCAACATGTACAAATACCTGAGGAGAGAATGTAAAGATGTTGACGCCAAACTCTTTTCAGTAGTGGCCAATGACAGGACAAGTGGTAATGGATATAAACTAAAACACAGGAAGTTCCACTGCCATGTGAGGAAGAACTTCTTTACTGTGAGGGTGACAGAGCCCTGGAACAGGGTGCCCAGAGAGGTTGTGGAGTCTCCTCCTCTGGAGATACTCAAAACCTGCCTGGATACGACCCTGTGCAATGTGTTCTAGGTGTCTCTCCTTGTGCGGGAGTGTTGAACTAGATGATCTCCCTAAGTCTCTTCCAACCTCAACCATTCTGTGATTCTGTGATACGTACACCTGGATTTAGTGCTCTACCTTCTGCTTACCCCACTGTTGATTGTCCCTCATTTCGTGAAGCTCCACTCATTGCCTGTCCCCAGGCATATGCACTCCCTTGAAATCCCCTGAGCTCTCCTGGGGGCCCCTCCAGAAGCATCTATCATCAGCATGGTCTCCTCTGGGAAAGCCCCAGGTAGCCACTTCAGAGACTGTTCCCTATTTCCACTGGTCACTGAGAGATGAACCATAAATCCAGTCTAATCGCTATTCATCTGGGGACTCTGAGCTCATCACTGGAACCCATAGATCTTACAATCAGAAAATCAGGCCCTTTTGCGGTTGCACCCCACCTTGGACATATTGCAGCCCATCCTGTGAATAAATGCCTGGTTTCAGACATATCACAGAGGAGATGCCCTTTAGTTATAGGAAATGTTAGTCTGGAGGCCAGGGCTGACAGAAGGGTGCCCATTGCCTGGTCCTGCCTGTGCTTCCAGGACACATTCACATGGCAACGCAACAGAGCATCACCAGGTTATGAGAACTCCTGGGCCATATCCACACAACAGAGCATAAAAGCACAGCATGGCAATGAAGAGGACAACTCTAAAAAGAGAAAGTCCTGCTCTGCCGGGATGTGTCTCCAGAAAGCTGCAGTTCCCATGAGAAGGCTGCAGTGAGGAAATGCCTGCTGTGGGAGTGTGGGGGTGACATTGTCAAGCAGAGGGTCTGTCCCCACAGGCTGCTGTCTGAGTCTCCTCCCCTCCACTGTCCCTCCATTTGTAATGTTACAGCACTGGAGACAGAAGGGAAGAGCCCATAGCGACGTCTGGCTGCCACCATCACAGGAGAGGGGTTTGAGATGACACCCTGACGGTGCCTGGGACAACTGAGCACTCCTAATGGACATGGGGCCCATGGTCTCACCCCGTCTGTACTCGTCTGAGCCTAACACTGTCCCCCTGAGCTCCCTTGGTGCCAGTTCTGGAAGAGACGCTGCACGAGGAAACTCTCCTCATTTCACTAGGGGCATGTGAGGGAGCTCGAGCAGTGGGCTCTGAAGTCCCCCCTCTCTGCTGGAGAAGGGGGAAGAAGCCTGGCTTCCTGCTTCAACACAGGATGTGGGTCCAATTCAAAAGAGAGGTTCCCAAGGAGACAT
Organism: Tinamus guttatus; assembly: GCF_059628265.1. NCBI lineage: Eukaryota > Metazoa > Chordata > Aves > Tinamiformes > Tinamidae > Tinamus > Tinamus guttatus. Next base: position 848,385 of record NW_028289617.1, read on the forward strand.
ACAATGAAGTGAATATACTTATTTATTTGCCTATTATATTTGTCTGAGATGGATAGACAAGAAAAAAATAAGAAGGAAATAAATGCATAACACACATCCTTGATGAGGGATATTCTATTGAGTGAATGGACGTAGGGCAGGTATTGGCAATGACCTCATATCCATTGAACCATCTTTTCTAGTGTGTCCCTGAGCTCCTTGTTCCTCATGCTGTAGATGAGGGGGTTCAGTGCTGGAGGCACCACTGAGTACAGAATGGACAGCACGAGATCCAGAGTTGGGGAGGAGACAGACGAGGGCTTCAGGTAGACAAGTATGTCAGTGCTGAAAAAGAGAGAGACCACAGCCAGGTGTGGGAGGCACATGGAAAAGGCTTTGTGCTGGCCCTGCTCTGACGGGATCCTCAGCACTGTTCTGAAGATCTGCACATAGGACACTACAATGAAAATGAAACACCCAAAGCCTAAACAGACACTAACCCCAAGAAGCCCAACTTCCCTGAGGTAGGAGTCTGAGCAGGAGAGCTTGAGGATCTGGGGGATCTCACAGAAGAACTGCTCCACCTCATTGCCTTGGCAGAGGGGTAGGGAAAATGTGTTCCCAGTGTGCAGGAGAGCAGTGAGGAAACCACTGGCCCAGGCAGCTGCTGCCATTTTGACACAAGCTCTGCTGCCCAGCAGGGTCCTGTAGTGCAGGGGTCTGCAGATGGCAACGTAGCAGTCATAGGCCATGACTATGAGGAGAGAATACTCTGCTGACATAAAAAAGACAAACAGAAAGATCTGGGCAGCGCATCCCAAGTATGAGATGGCCCTGGTGTCCCACAGGGAATTGTGCATGGATTTGGGGAGAGTGGTGGAGATGGAGCCAAGGTCAAGGAGGGAGAGGTTGAGGAGGAAGAAGTACATGGGGGTGTGGAGGTGGTGGTCACAGGCTACGGCTGTGATGATGAGGCCGTTGGCCAGGAGGGCAGCCAGGTAGATGCCCAGGAAGAGCGAGAAATGCAAGAGCTGCAGCTCCCGCCTATCTGCGAATCCCAGGAGGAGGAACTCGTTGAGGGAGCTGCTGTTGGACATTTAATCTCGGTTCAGTGCACTCTCCAATGAGGAAAAAGCATCAACAAGTTAAAGTTAGAACAAGCTTCTCTGAATAAAATCCATTCCACTCCTCATGGTACCCCCACATGGGTTCTTTCCTTTACCTTGTTCTGCTCCCTTTTTTGACCTCTGGTTTGTGCTGGGTGAGTGTGCTCTGCCTCTCTGCCTGCTTCCAGGGCAGTCAGTCCTGCTCTACTGGGGGGTATAAAAGGAGGTGTCAAGTTGACTCATGCATTTGCAGGGGACACCTGGGGATGGGTACTGTGACCTGAGTGAAGGGGATTTGGTGGAGTGAAGGGAAGTGGGAATATTCTCTACTTATTATTGAGACAGAGAGAGAGAAAGAGAGGGAGAGGGAGAGGGAGAGAGACCACACTCATGACAGCTCTGTTTGAGATGGAAGATCACTAGGAGGGATTAATCTAACCCCCTTTCCAGTTTGCTCTCTTCAACAGAGGTGTCTGGACCGGAATTAGTCACAGCAGTTCCCACTCCAGCAAGGAAGAGGAACAGTGCAGTGAAGGCAGGGGCTGAACTAACTCCTTCTGGGCATCTCATTTCCACTAAGACGGACCCCATCCTCACATCACCTAAATGTCTTCACTGTTGTTTGAGGGAATGCAGTGGGAGAGGGAAGTTACTGCCTGAACTGCAGCTGAATTCCCCTCCTTAGCTCCAGAGAGCAAAACCAGATCAGCACAGACAGGTGAAGGACGGAAGAGCAACAGTATGAACCTTCTGGCAAGGGAAAGTAAGGAGCAGCAGACAGAGGAGCACTGAGGAAAGCCTTCACCTCCCCCAGCTGTGCACGTCACCCCCCAGACAGTGACATCTGAGGACAGTCCCTCTCAGTCCCCTTGTCCTGCACTGGGAAAGGACCAGGCTGCAGGAGAGACGCAGCCCCTCTTCTACCAAGGAGGGGGCTCGTGGACAGCACCCCATGGCCTTGAGGGGTGGGAGAGGAGACACGGGGCTTTGCTTAGAGGAAGACGTCTCCGTTGCAGGGACTGACTGGGATGATCCAAATCCCACCTCTCATAGCAATTATGTTTATAGCTCCCTCCCATTTGCTGATTGTATCTCCACTGCTGGAGCTTTTCCTGCTGGCAGATCTTCCTCTGCCCCATGTCTTCTCCCTGTCAGTGTCACAGACACTGTCCCACCTTCTGGACACTCACCCTGCTCTGCAGCAGCCCAGGGACATCTCTGTGTTTGCAGGTGGGGAGGAGAAGGTCAGCCAGACCCTGGTGAGGCCAGAGAAGGTGATGCTGGTGCTGTCTGCAGTCAGAGAGGGGTAAGGGACTTGCTGAGGTTCCCCACAGATCTCTCCATTTAAGGAACTGGGAGTCTCAGTCTCCCGCCCCAACCTGGCATCTCCTTTCCATACACCCCTGGCCCTTAACAAAAAGGATGAAACTGAAAACAGACTCCTGAAAGCTCCTTGTCTTTAACATTAACACTGCCTTGACTGTTCTCTTGGAAAGGCTCCTTCAGAAAATGAGCCTGCCCTGATGGGGGTCTCTCCTCCCACCCAGAGCATCTCCCTGCAGCACCATGGGGATTTCCCCGGGCAGACTGAGTGCTGATCCTTGCAGGGGGCAGAGTCACTGCCCCGGCACACAGCACCCTGGGACACAGGGACATGGCTCTGAATTACAGCCCATACAGACCTGGGTGCATCCCAGCACCGTCCCTGTTAGAGGGCAGTTGTGATGCCCTGTCCCTCTGAACGTGTGGCTGGGAATCCCTGCTCTAATGCAACCTCCTAATTCAAACAGGAGAGACTGGGAGAGACACCCTGACACATCCTATTGATCTGAAGGTGCCAAGTTCAGAAGCTCCCTGCAGGACCCACAGCACTGTTGCCCTGCAGACATAAACTTACCATGTCAAGGGTTGGGAAGATTTCTCCCTGCCCTGAGACTCTCAGCTGTCCTCCCATTCCCTACTGCCTTTCACTTATGAGTGACTCATCCCAGCCTGGTGCCTGCGGGCAGTGCCCTGAGTCTTGGTGCTCCTTTATGAGGAGCTGCTCCTGGGCAGAGCTGTCTCTCTGCAGAGCCTGCCAGGTTGCCATGGGCTCCCACAGTCCCAGGAGCCAGGCCCAGCTCAGGAGCAGGGACCCAACTGAAGACGGGACGTTTTCTGTCCCTTGTGCATTCCCGAGATGGTCACAGGGCTCCAGGGCTGATGGTTCCTGAAAGGTACTGAAAGGTCACCCCTGCCACCTATGGCAAACGTCCACTCACGTCCACAAAATGGTCACTGATGGTCTCTCTGTTAGCCGTGGAGAGAGACTGAGACATTGCACTTGGTCTCATCAGAGGATGGTTATCTAAGAGAGGTGGACGTGTCCTACTCTACAAGACCCTGCTCCCATCTCATAAGCAGACAGAACACATGCACAGGGGCAAGAACAGCACAAGTCCATTTCCTCGTGCTTCAGGACCTAATCTGGAGGAGTACAGCAGGACACCTAATGCCAGCACATCTAACACTCCACAGTCTCAGAAAAGGATTCTGTTTGCCCAACTTTTGGGGTCTAGAAAATAGCTATGTGCATGAGAGTTCCTTGTCCAAGCTCTCATTGTAGTCAGTGGAGATGGTGGCAGGGAGTCAGCTATACACACACGCTCACCCCTTTGGACTTCAGAAGGGACAAAGGTTGGTCCAAGACTCTCCTGCATCAGCCAGGTGGAGAATCTTCTTGGCCATCTGACATCTCAGTGCCTACGACCCTCTAGAGCTCCACTCGCTCAGACCTCTGCAGAACCAGACATTGCAAAGACCTTGCATAATTCACTGCAGACCATTGATTTCATGAAATGACAACAGGTCTACTAGGCCATGTCAAGTGCATGGGGTGTCCAGCACAGCCACCATGTTCCTAGCACATTCAAAAGGAAAACAAGAGAAAAATCAGACCTTTCAGAAATGGTTGGTGGGCAAGCACCCTAGGACACCTTGGTTTTCACACCTGCTCCCCAAAACTGATTCCCACCACTGCCTTCACGCAAAGACCCCCTTGGAGAGGGATAACAGCTCCCCTCCTCTGGGTAGCCATGCTACCACTAATGCAGCCCCATAAGTGTCTGGCCTTATTCACATGAACATGCACCACTGGCTCATATGGCATCCCTTGTAACATGCAGGCCCTTCTCTTCAGGCCAGTCCCCAGTTCCTCATGTTCTGCTCTGTCTTCATAGACAAGGTTATATTCTTCCCCACATTGTGGGGCTGCCAGGAGATTTCCTTGGTAGTGGGAAGCCGCATGAAAAAATGAAATATCCTGGAAAATCCCCATCTTGGAAATGTCAGACTGTGCATTAGAATGAGGAAATGTCACTTGAAGGCTGGTGCTGTGGTGCAACAGGCCACCCACCAGGACGCAAGGATCATCCCTTGGCTTTGTGTTACAAGGAACAGCTAGTGGGGATGGAGAGACATTAGTGAAGGGAAGGAGATCCCGTGTGAGAGCAAAGTGAGGAAGCAGGCTGGGCGTTTATAGGCTGCATGGGCACAGCCGCAGGTTTGAACCAGCATAGGACAGACCGTGGTGGATACAGCGAAAGGCACTGCCAAAGCTCAAACACCCCAAATAAGGTTGGCATCCTATTGGCTATGACTGTTTTCTCTGCCACCAAGACCTACCAGGAGGCACTGGGGCCTCATTGTCCCCCTTGCCAACACCTTGAAAGGTGTCGTATCATTGCCCTGCACTGAGCACTGCACACCCCCACCCACATAACATCCCCAGGAGGACCTGGAAAACATGTGGGGGAAAGGATCTCCCTTTGAGGAAGCTCAGTGACCGAGCTTGGGCATTCTGCCTGATCAAACACATCAAGGGTTAACGTGGGATCAGAACCACCTGCACATTTCCTCTACCTACCTGTTACCAGTGATCACAGTTTTCTCCTCCAATCAGCCCCTGGGGAATCTTTGCTGCTAACGACTCTCAGTGGGATCCATTAATGTTCTACAGAACTTTGGAGGTTGCTTCTGACTTTGAATTCTTTAACATTTTGTTCAGTCTCCTCTCAGTAACTGAGGTTCATGGGCTCAGCACCAAACGCACTATGGGGCTCATTAAAAAGCAAAAAGCTTTGACCAACTATGTCTGCCCTTGTGATTTTCATCAGGTCTTGCAAGGCTAATTGGAGAGGTTTCAGGAGTGTAGCTGAAAGTTGGAGACATCAACAACATGCAAGTATTTCTGCCCTTAAAGGTTTTTATTGCTATTATTAATATTCAGCTTTCAGAGTTAAGTGACAGCAACACCCTCCAAACTGTATCAATCCAGAGTGACTCCCAATGAAGTCTGTGCATGTAGGGAAAAGAGTGTCCCAGAGCTCAGGCACTGTATGGACACTCTTCCCTCTGCCTCCCCAGCCCTGACATTTCTCTCATCAGCCACCTGGGACTTCCATCACTCCTGTTAGAAGCTTCCCTATTCCTCTCATGTCTGAAACTGAAGGTTACAGCTCATCTGCCCCAACTCTCAACTGCTTTCCTTAGAGAACTAGCTCCAAATAGGCCCAGGATTTTTCTCAATTACAAAGAAACAGAAATAAAGCATGAAATAATTCCATAAATAAGATTTATGCCCTTTGATTGTAGGCTAAGTCCACAATGTCAACAATGAGGCCCCCTGGCCACAAGGGAAAGCCTTACTGAAAAGACTGAGCAAGCTTTAAGCTCTCTGAAGTGCAAACCAGTGGCTGGGGCTCTGAGTGAACAGAGTAAAAGGAGTCCCAATACTGTGGCTTTACAACGGCCAGCTCGTGTCCTGTAAAGATGGTGTTAGAAACTGTCAGTTTAAGCAGGACACACGGGAATGAGAGAGCCACACATCTCCTGGGTCATGATGTGGGCCATGCTCCTTTTGGAGATCCCAGACCTGCCTCAGCTTTTCCACAAAAGTAGGAAAAATCCTCTGATGCTATTTCCTAGAGAGGAGAGATTTTTCTGGCTGCTCAGAGCAACCCAAGCAGGAGCTGAGGATGTCATAGGAAACCCAACCCACCAACACCGACAGCACTGGGCCTTCCTGAACCCTCAGGCCAGGAGCAGGAGGGGACAGGGGAAATAGCTACGTCCCAGACTTCCTCCATCAGGCCTTCAGCTCCACAACTTGTCGTGGCTTCAAGGGAGCTCCCTAACCAATACTTCTTATGATCCTGGTGGACAGAGCAGACTGAGCAGACACAGAGAAGACAGGGGAGAGAAGGGCGAGAGAACTCAGGGTGTAGAGTGGGGCTCACTGTGCCGTAGAAAAGATGCTAGAAGCTGAATAAGCAACCCAAAGAAATGAGTAAAGGTCATGTTTTCCTTGGTAGTGGCTTGGAATGCCACATCTCTGACAGGATTCAAGGCAGATGAGTTGTATCTTCTGCAAGATTTGCCCCAGGACTACATAAAACGTCTAGCAGGGATGTTGGCTGTAGGGGTGCTCACAAGCTTTGGCAGTTGGGGAGAGGTGAGATGGTCACCCCACGAGTTTCTGAACAAGACAAAATGCAGCTCCTGAGGCCGGCAGTGCCTTACAGGCTCCATATGGGAGTCCGCACAGCAGCACCGCAGTGTGGGGGCCTGTCCTGAGGCACCGGGGTCAAAGTGGGAGAGATTCAGAGTGCCAGGGCTCTAGAGATCCCAAAGAGAGGCAGGGTGCCAGGAACTGAACCCAGGGGAAAAACACTACCTGCAGGTGTCATGGAATATGTCGAGAACTAACTACGGTACAAGATGAGAAAACGCTTTCCTCAGGGTCAGAGGAAGGAAAGCTGGGCAAAATTAATGGGGATCTGGAGGAACTTGCCCAGATTTTCTACCCGGCCAGACTCATGGTTTTGGAGTCTACCAGAAATTACAGGCCCGTCTCATGCCCTCTGCAAGGAAGGAAGGAAGACGTGTTAAGAGCATGTTTGCTCTTTATTGACACATCATCTCCATCTCAAACACCACAGACCAAGAAACCTTGCTGAAGACTTTTAAAGCAAAGACCCTGTAGAGCCTGTCTCAGGAGAGCAGATTCCCTGAGTCTGTATTAGGGGATTTCTGAGGATGAAGATCTGAGAATCTCTCTGCATTCCTATCCCACACTTTGTGAAGAAAAAGATTTGTTCTTAACATCTGAGAAGAATTTCCCATTGTCCATATTTTCCCTGCTGCCTTCCATGCAATTAGTGTGCCCCTCCAAGAAAATCCTGCTGCTCTGTGCCCTCCACAAGGTACTAGTGCACAGCATGAAGATCCAGCCTCTCCTTATCTGTCCCACACTCCAGCATGTACCCTGACCAACTTGGTGTCCCTGTGCTGAACCCCCTCCCATTTGTTCATTTCTTTGCAGAACTGGAGAGCCCAAATGGGATCTGGTACACAGGCATGGTCTCCACTGTTTCAAAAAGAGGAGCAGCACATGTCTGTGGCCCCACTGGCTGTGCTCTCCCAAATACAAACCCATGAGGGAGGCCAAACTATGGCACAGGGGCTCAAAGAGGTTCTCAAATCTTCTGTCCTCAGAGATAATCAAAACTTCACTGGAAAAGGCCCAATGACAACACCTGTCCTGGGACCTGCCTTCAGCAGGGTATTGGATTCCTACCTCCAGCTGTCTCCCCCATTGCAGGCTCAAAGACTCTGCTATTCTGACACTCTTTCTAAAGAAGGGACCTGTGGATTTGGAACTGTCAGCTCAATGGCTGGCCAAGGTCAGGGGTCTCAGAGACACCCATATCTCTGAGGGATTGGAATGGATTAGGGCCTGGGATGGAAAGATGAAATGAGGGCTCTGGGACTCCCCTCGGTGACTACTAAGGCACTGAGATGAGTTGTGGGTGCCCTTGGCCACCACCAGGACATACCTCTGGGAGTCCCCATGGCAACCGCCAGGGCTTTGTGATGGCAGTGGCATCATGTCCCCAGGGCCATTGTGATGCGGCAGTGCCCATGGCGACCAAGTCTGTGCTGGGCTAGAGCACCACCTTCAGGGTCACACTGAGGAGAGAAGCTCCAGCAAAAGGAGCAGCTCCCATTTGTTCCCAGAGCAGCAATCCAGAGCAAGTGCCCTGGAGATGGAGAAGGAGAGGCAGGCGAACGCCTGCTCCCAGCCCAGCAACGGGCATCCTGTGAGGTGCAAGCGCACAAGGAAGGTGAGTGGTCGGGCAGGAGGCAGAGGCTGGCAGCAGGGATGGGAGCACAAGGATGGAGAGCACAAGGATGGTGGGGCAAGCCAGCCAGGCGTGACCTTCTCTGGCCAGAGGCTACTTATTGCTGGCTGTGGCGATGTTCTCCACCACCAAGCACCACGCCTGGGATGCTGCAAGGCCTGTATGGATCCTGGGAGCCCTGTGTGGAGGGTCAGAGAGCCTCTCTGGGCCAGGGGCAGCTGGGTCCTCCTCCACCATGAGCTTCCTTTCGACGTGGGGCTGGAGTTTCCTGCACCTCTGGGGCTGTTTGTACCTTAGCTAATGGGGAAAAGGAGAGGGCGTCCCTCGGATGGGGAATTAGGATAAAGGGAGGCTGCAGCCTCCAGCAATTGGAGAGACCCCACAGTCTCACAGACTCACCCTTCATTCGAATAAAGTTTTAGGACTCCTCTGTCTCCTTTGTGGACATTCAGTTCTCGACAGCAAGATTTTCCGCACAGGCCGAACCTTCTGTCACTCATCTCCACATTTGCCTCCCTCTTTCTCCTTTCCATCCTCTAAGAGGATTTGATACAGCTCCTTTGGAGTCTAGTCCGTTGAAAGGAACTTCCATTATTTGGAAATGGCATGCAGCCCCACAACACAGCTGCTCATACACCCTTTCCTGTCACTACAATGAGGGATAAAAGCAAATTAAATGAAGTTCTGATATTTAGGTTTTTTCTTAAACTGCCTTTAAAACGTTTTCTCCAGCAAGAAAAGGAAAGCACAAAACATTCCCTCCTCACCAAAACTCATTGTTGGGCACTGACAACTCACCAGTATACCAGAGTGGCCAGAAGCGGATGTTGTAGTACGAGCTTGGACATTTTCCAGTCCTGATAAGGAAAAATAAAAGACAAACACAAAAGAAAAAAAACAAAAGATCCTCACTCAGCACCAGACTTAGGAGAACAGCAAGAATCAAAAACAATCTGGAAAAAAGGACTTCGACTTGAGGACCTCCAGGTCCTGATTCACGGGCGGTGAGCAGTACTTTTTGCCATCAATACTCTCTTGCAAACCCTGTGATACCCATTAATACCTCAGTAAGGCATTAATACCCCATTAATACTCCCCAGTAAAACTGGTTAATACCCCATTACAACCCTCAAGGACACCTTGATACCCATTAATACTTCAGTAAGGCATTAATACCCCCAGATTAAAGGGGTTAATACCCCGTTATAACCCTCGAGGACACTTTGATTCCCATTAATACTCCACTAATTCCTGGGCCCCTTCTCAGACGCCTGGGCCCTCCTCGGACGCCTGGGCCCTTCCCGGATGCCTGGGCCCTCATCAGATGCCTGGGCCCTTCCCGGACGCCTGGGCCCCCCAACTCAGCTTCACCCGAAGCCACTTGTGGGGCAGGACGAGGGGCCCAGGCGTCCGGGCCGTCGCGTCGCATCCAACGGCGCCATTAAAACTTTGTACGGAAGTTCCCACCCTCCTGTCCTTGTCCTGCCCCGCTGCCTCCTGCCCCCTCTGCACCTCCACGTCCCCCCTTGGCACCCCCACAAATTACACACGACAGACCCAACATTGGGACTTTTCCTGAGCCTCGGTCCCCGCAAGCCTCCCTCCATCACCAATGGCTTAAAAACAGTGTGGGTACCTCTTTTCTGAATAGGAACCTGTCAAAGTAACTTCACCGAAATAATAGTACCATGAGGAAAAAAAGGGGGAAAAATGAAAGAAAAAGCTAAAAAGGAGGGAGAAATGGAATAAAAGGCTGAAAATTAGAGGGAGAAGGAAAGAGAAAAGCTGAAAGAGGGGGAGAATGAATGAAAAAGAGGAAAAATGAAGGAAAAAACAAAAAGAGAAAAAACATGAAAAATTATTAAAGGGGGAACAAAAGAAAAAACTAGAAGAGAGGGGAAAAGAAAAAGGTAAAAGGGGGCGAGGAATGAAGGAAAAAATGAGAGGCAGAAAAAAGGATACAGCTAAAAAGGAGAAAAGCAAAGAAAAAATCCAAAAAGGGAGAAATAGGGAAATAAAGGATAAAAGGAGTGATAACAAAAGAAAAAAAGATAAAAGAGGGAGCTGGAAATGAAAGGGGAAAGAAAGCATTGAAAAGGTGAAAACAAAAAAGACAACAATGCAAAAAAAATGGAAATAAAAATGAAAATAAGCAAAAAGGGAGGGAAAATATGAAAAAACAGAAGCTAAACTGTGATACATGGGACAGGGCTCTGCGGCACAAGGAGGACCAGCCACCAAGGTGCCCTCCAGGTCCAGCCGGGGGCTTCACAGCTTGGGACACTCCCCCAATGACACAGGCTGAGCAAGATCATAGAATCACAGAATCACAGAATGCTGAAGGCTGGAAGGGACCTCTAGGGATCATCCAGTCCAACCCCTGCACACGCAGGGTCACCTAAAGCACGTGGCACAGAAGTCTCCGTGGAGGGTGAGGCCTTGGGGAGCTGCTTCCCCAGGGGTCAGGTGCCCACAGTCCTTGGTCCTACCCCCCTGCCCCTCTCCCTGCTCCACACCAGCCCTGGGCTCTGCAGTCTAAAAATGGGGGCTGAGGACCCCTCGAGGGCTGGGACTGGGGCATCTTGGAGGGTTTGCGTACCAGAGCAGCTCCTCAGCAAGCCGGCAGAGACAGCGTGTGCAGTTCTGTGGGGGAAACTATGGGGCACCTCAGCTCTTTGCCCCATGGTGACAAAAGGGAGGAGACCAAGCCGAGAGATGGAGATATTTTCCTACTTTTACGTCCTCAGTGAACTCTGGCATCTTCTCAAGTTCTGGGATGTTGGGAAATTCTTGGATCAGGCCAAGGACAAAATCCTGGAAAAGTGACTCTCCTCCAAAGCTTCCCAAGGACTCCCTCTTGCCCCACAGTTCCTCAGCAGCAGCAACATCAGGAGGAGGGACATCAGCCCCACACGCTGACACCCGTCACTTGGGCCATCTCCAGAAGGCTGATGCCTTCACCTTGTCTTTTGCCTCTGCAGGGTGTGCTGATTACGGGGCTTGGCACCTTCTGTGTGGTGCAAGAGCCACTGTGGCTGGGGCCAGAAAAAGTGCTGATGGTCCGAAGACCCATCTTCAAGCTGGCCCCGAACCCAGCCTGGCAACAGTGGCTGAAACGCCCCAAGGTGACTGTTCCCGGTGAGTTGGCAGCACTGGGCCACCCTCCATTTCCCTTGTCCCCTCTGGTGGGCAGCGGGTGGGTGCTCCTCTACAGGATGGGGTTGCAAAGACGGCACCGTAAAGAGGGGCGCTCTTCCCTCACACCTGGCTCCAGCCACCCGCTTTGCTGCAGCGCTGACCCTGCTCCTCTTCCCTGCAGAGAACATCAAGATCGAGCCCTTGGACTTCAGGCAGGTATTCAGGGGGTATTGATTGTAAACCCAAAGATTTTACTCTCGCTGTTGCGAGGCTTTTAAAAATTAAGGTTATAGACCAACCGGTGGATATTCTCCACCCAGAAGTGTGGGACAAATGTACCAAGGTGTTAGTTGAGGAGACGATGTCTTCGGGTTGTGGGAAAAACCTTAAGGCTTGGGGAAAAGTTGTACAGGCGTTGCAGAAAACCTATACAAGAGCAGGGGACTGTTGGTCACCCCGAAAATGGGAGTCGGGGCAGCCGCACAGACTTTGCACCCCCCATATGATGGTGATTCTGCTGAGCCTAAAGATCTGCAAGAGGGCGATACGTCCCCTCAATTCCTGAACCCCGTCCCACTTACAGAGGAGCAAAAACAGCCGAAATCTGTTTGGGGCGAGCTAGCCAAGGAAGCTAGGAACATTGAAAAGATGTCAGAGCTTGGGGACGTCTGGGCCAGGCCACCACCCTATGCCCCCCAAAATGGCGCTGAGCCACAAGGAGAAGGGCGGGGTGAGGATGCTCCTGGCGGGAACAGACGGGAACCGTTAGATAAACAAGAGAGGAGGACAACAAGGAGGAGAAAGGTGGTTCGGGTGACCGGCCAGGTGAGGGAGGCCCGAGTGAGGCGCTGAGAACCGATCAGAGCGGCCATTTCACAAAACGCCTCTGTGAGTAGGAGGCGGGGCGAGCCAAGGAGGGGGGAACAGCCCGCCCGCAACGGAAGTGGGCGGGACGGAAGTAGGCGGGGCCGGAGCCCAACGAGAAAGTACCGGAGCCCGGAAGTGACCAGTCAGTCGAGTTCCGACTCCGGGTCAGACACTAGTGAGGACGAGTGGGTCACAACTGATTCAAACTTAAGGGAGGAGGAAATGAAGGTAAACAGAGCTGAGAGCCAAAATATTCCCATCCGAATTAAAGAAAAACCGCGAAGGGGAGGAACCCCTCTCACGGACTGGAAGGAAATAAAGATCGCATGTGCCGACTGGGCCCCATCAGCCGCGCTAGCGTTCCCGGTCCGGGTGACGGAGGGGGGACAGAGGGTCCACTCGCCGATAAAATCTAAGGATGTGCAAACGATTGTTAAAGCAATTGCAGATAAAGGGACTAATTCTGCCATGGTCTCGACCCTCCTAGATGGTATCTTCGGGGGGGACGATCTGCTCCCGTTCGATATAAAACAAACTTGTAGGCTAATCTTTGATGGAGCAGGGATGATCGTTTTCAAACAAGAATGGGAAGACAACTGTACGAGGTATTTAGCCCAAGTAACTGGGGCAGATCATCCATTACACGGCTCCAGCCTGCAGCGGTTAATGGGTGCAGATCCAACAATGATCACCCCCCAGGCGCAGGCCCATGGCCTGTGGGCCCATGAAGTTACGACAACTACTCGTGCGGCCAGAGAAGCCATTCGCACAGCCTGTAGAGTTGTTGCCAGACCATCGCCATGGTCCACAATAAAGCAAAGTGAAAGTGAGAGCTTTACACAATTTGTAGATCGTCTCCAGGCAGCGGTCGACTCTTCGTCCCTGCCCACGGAGGCAAAAGGCCCGGTCGTAGCGGAATGTTTACGCCAACAATGCAATTCGGCAACCAAAGAAATCCTGCGATCATTGCCGGCGGGGTCAAGTATCGCAGACATGATTAAGCATGTTGCAAAGGAAGAGCATCTGACCCCAGTTCAGGTGGCTGTTCACGCCGCAATAGCCAACGTAATGGCAGGTTCTAAATGTGGCCAGGCCGGCCATGTTGCAGTAAACTGCCCTTGGCTGGGGGACTCGCTGGCAGCGCTCCCCCCATGCCAAGATCGACCCAAAGGTCGCTGTCAGGAAAGATGGAAGAGTCAAGTGGTGCCTGCTTAAGTCTATTAAACCAGACCTTCAAAATAAAACTAATGAAAATTGTGAGTTTCCGGTGCGATCCGGTCCGGTTCACAGGACCGGTTCATCGGACGCCCTGGTGACAGGCGTCCCGCCCGAGCCTGTGAGTTCCACGCCGACAAAATCCAGAAAACAACAAAACAGCCTCCACAAGAGGGGGCCGCGATGCCTTTGCATTATCTTAATTTTGCAGCTTGTCACTATAGGACAGGTAGAGTCACATCAGCCCTTTAAATGAGTACTTGAACAGATGGAACAAGCTCGAGTAATTAGAACAAAAGTAACTACAGGGTCACCAATTTTCAGTGCCACTCCTTGCCAACCAACACCATAGAACCCTGTTCCAAACGCAGCTGGTACGAAAATTTGTTCACCGGTTCGCCGTGGTTAACCACCCTGATATCCACCTTGATAGGGCCGATCACAATGATCATGATGACACTGATCTTTGGACCCTGTATATTGAATAAGCTCATGCCGTTTGTCAAGAGTCGGCTAGAGAAGGTTAACATCGTGTTAGTGGAACGCCGACAACTGCTTTAAGAATATATCCACTCAGTGTTATCCCCAAGTTATCCCAAGGTACACCCTATTCCTATACCGCGGTATTACCTGTCATCCCCTACCTTCTACACTTTGTGCCTTATGTTTTTATGTCAAGTTTATCATACATAATTTTAAGATCGTTATAAACTATAAGAATAGAATAATATAATAATAAGAATAAGTAAGAGTAATATAATAATAAGAGTAAGTAATAAGGTAATAATGACAGTAAGTAAGAGTAAGATAATAATAACTGATCACAATAAGATAATAACAAGATAGTAATAAGAATAAGATAATAATGAGAATAAGTAATTAGAATAAGATAAGAATATGTAAGAATAAGATAGTCATATTTTAGCTAGTTTTGTTATGCATAGGGAGGGGGGAAATGTTGCCGATAGTTAGGGTCCGACGGCCGGCAGATATCGTGCTGTAAGGAAAGGTAGAGCCCCTAATAGCCAATAGTTTTTAGTTTATGATGTAAGCAGACGGATGTGACGTTGTAAACCTTAGCTATGTAACACCTTGTTACCCATCAATAAAGGCCATTTGCCCTCCACCACATTGGTGTCAGTGAGCTGATGGCCCGAGCCGTTTGGGGGTGGTCGCCGTGCCGTTCCTGCACCAGGTCGCCACGCCGTTTGAACGGCAACACTCCTGGGAGCTGCTCTGCAGGAAGGCTCTGCAGCCTGCGCTCCAAAGGCCCAGGAGCACCTCTGTCTTGGAGCCCACACGCAGCAGGCAGCAACTCAGGGAAATTTGACTGAGCTGCTCAACTTGCCGTGTGAGGTCAAGATCCCTTTGGAGCCAAGCTGCAGCCTTGTCTTCTACATGTCTAAGCTGGGGGAAGAGGTAAAAGCAGTCAAAAAGGGCTAGAAAAGTCCCCTCTTCTTCTTCCTTTCCTTGCCCTGACACAGCGAGCATCCTGCAAGAGGGACATTCCCAGAGCAAAGCAGGGGGACATGCTGCTGTCAGCGGGAGCTGCAGTCCTCAGTGGGACAGGGGCTGGTGTATGAGCTGCGAGGAGGCAGGAGGTGGCAGGAGCAGGAGCCAGGTGGTGTCCAGGAGGTGGGAGAGCAGGATCCAGCGCAGCTCTGTGCCCAGGCAGGAGCTTGCAGAGCCAAGGGCAGCCTGGCATGCGGCCCTGGAGAAGTGTGCAGCGGGGCCCTGCATGCAGCAGGCAGCAAGGCGGCCAGGGGACGGGCTCCTTCCAGCAGGGCCAGCGATGCTCATGCAGCCCCAAAAGACTCTCTGCAGGGACCAAAAACTTCTTGTGAGCTCTGTCTTTGCAAAGCTGTAAATGCCAGGAGTTCTCTGCTGGGGAAACGGGTCAAGGATCCTTCTAGACACAGCCACGAGACAGGAGCTGTAGAGTTGAGGATTCTCCTACAGTGAAGAGTCTCCCAAAAAGAATAAGCTTTCCTTTGGGTACAATTCCCCCAGGCTTAGAGCTGAGCTATGTGCTGAGCATGGAATCACCCTCAAGCTCAGAGCCTGGAGAGCGCTACCCTATGGGCTGACAAATCTCCAAAGTGTCCTGGTCTCTTCCCTCATCCACCTTACCCTCATCTTGACATGCACAATGTATTTTAAAGCTTCAACAGACGTCTAGTCTCTTTGCTCTTGCACATCCATCCTGTCACGTACTGGGCAATGAGAACAAGTGTCTGCAGGACCCTCATTTGTGGGAGTCCTCCAACCACAAAGACAACCTGCACAGACTGAGGAGAGGAGGCTACATGAGCAAGGATGGCCAAGTGGGTTGTCCATGTGGGTGAGCAGAGGAGTTTCCGTGGGAGGGGGAGGCTGGGAGAGCGCTGGCTGCAGCCGCCCCGTGCGCGTGCAGGGCGCAGGGCTGCTGTGCTGCTGTCCCTGCAGGGGCAGGAGGAGCCCAGCGCTCGCTGCGGGCATTGCGAGCTGCTCTTGCGAGGCTGTGCGGCGCTGCCGCAGCAGCGGGTGCGTGGCCAGGCGGCGCAGCGAGGAGCACGGCTCTGTGCTGGCTGCTGGGAGCCAAGGCCCCCGGCGCTGGGCAGGGCCGCGCGCGCAGGGGAGCAGCTCCCGCGGGGCCAGCGCTCCTCCTGGCAAGGCAGCCTGCGCGGGAGCGCCACGAGCGCCGCCTCCTTGCTGCCCTCATCTCGCCATGGGGCGTCTGCAACCTGCGCGACTGCAGCCAGCACAGGCAGCACCTGGCCGCGCTCAGGAGAGAGCGCGACAAGACACGTGGGCCACAACAAGGAGCTAAAGCTCAGGGTTCACAGGGACGCTTGGTGCTGCAGAGGGCTGGGGCTTCCCTTGTTTTCTCCCAGCAAGGCAGGAGCTGGAGGAGCGGGAAAGGCTGCGCTGGTGGGACAGTCCTTGTGGTCTAGAAACGAGTGTGTGGGTCTGTGTTGAGCTGATGCAGGGTGCAGAATTTGGGAATGGGGGGAAAGTCATCCCCAAGCACCCTCTGGGAGTTCTGAGGGAAGCCCTTCTCTCCGGGTGTACCCCTTCTCCATCCTGGACAGTGGCCTCTCAAAAGCATGACAATGCAGGGAGCACCAGGAACAGGATCTTTTTGTTTCTAGTTGCAAACTGAGCTTTCTGCACATTCAGGCTTGGAGAAGGGGCTGACAAGTCCACCATAACAGGCAGAAGTGTCATGGAAGCAGAGCAGACAACACGCAAGGCAGGCAACAGCAGGGCTAAGGGGTGGCTCCAATCACTCCACCTCCTACATCTCCTCTCCCCAGTTTGTTCACCATTCATTCCTCACATCCTCCTGGTTTCTGTTGCAGAAATGCTCCGAGGAGGAATGGCACACTGAAACCTGCACCCCGTGGAGCTGGACTAGCCTGATATAAGTGCAGGAGCTGGCGGAGAGCAGCTTGAGGGAGTGCTGGAGAGGGTGAAAGAGCTGGAGCCGTCGCTCCATGTGTTCAGGAGGGCTCCCCTGGCGCCATGTGGAGGATTGCCTGGTAGTGAAGGAAAGGCAGAGCATTCGGAGATTCCTCCTCCACCTGTGCGGGAAGAAACGTTTGGTGGCAGGGGTTGCGCTGCTTGCTTTTGGAGGGTTTTCCTCTGCACAAGGGCAACATCCGATGGCACATGGGAGATCTCCTGCTCCATTTCCCCTAGACTTTCCTGTCCTTACACAAGGGTTGGGAATTCATTCCGTTAGCAACTGATCATTGTAGCCCAGTGCTGGGCAGAGCTGCAGCAGCTGCAGGTCCCTGCTGCTGCTGAGGGCACGTTTGTGCCTGCTCTGCCCTCTGCAGCCCTAGGAAGCCGTGGCAGGGGCAGCAGTGCAGGAGCTGCACCAAGGCTGCTCTCAGCCACAGCTCATGGCGCCTGCAAGGTGCATGGCAGGACAAGAGAAGGAGCCCAGCAGCACCAGGGGCTCTCAGGCCAGCACCAACTCACAAGGGCTCTGCTGAGGACATGCACACCCGGCCCTGGGCACAAACGCCCTTCTCACTCACTGTGCTAACCAAGGAACACATCTCAACCATGGAAAATAAAACTTTCTCGAGTCCATCAGGCTGTAAGGGCAAGAGTGGAGCAGGGAAGAAAGATGAAGGCATTCAAGGCTGCTTGCAGGGGTGTAAGCAGAGCCCCAAGTGCAGTCCGGCCTCTGGGCAGGCAGCCGCCAGCAGCACCATGGGGCTGCGTGAGGAGACCTCCTTGGCACCCAGCAAGCCCAAGGCCACGCACTGCTCTCTTCTGCCAGGCTCAGCAGTGCCAGGGGGAGTCCAGCACACACAGACCCTTCCTCACGGCGGCCCCCCTGGCCCCTGCCGCTGCCCTCCTCCCCCCACGGAGCACTGGAACATCCCAGAGGGGCAGTTATCGCCACGGGAACACGGAAGCTTCCCAGGGCTGCGCATCACAGTGGCCCCAGTGCTGGCCACGCAGCTGGCGCTTGGCTCTGCGAGAGCAGCCGCAGGGCTAGTGGCAGAGGTGGCAGGGAGCTCTGGCAGGCCTGGGTGCTGGGGCAGAGCTGCGCCAGGGCCAGGAGCGGCCAAGGCCTCAGGGGCTGCTGCCTGAGCCTGGCACCCTGGCTCTGTGCACCGCCTGCCCCGCACATGCAGGGGACACGAGGCCCCGTGCACAGAGCCACATCTGCCACCATGACCATCCCCTCAAGCTCTCCTGCTCTCTTCCAGACTGCAAGCACCAAAGGCCTGGGTGGCTGCAAGGACGAGGAGCCTATGGATTGGGAAAACTCCTTCTGTGGCATCCAGGTATTTCTCTTATGGCCATCTGCACCAGGAGATGTGCAGCTAGGCATGGCCCATTCCCGTTTTCCTGCTTTTCACTGCAGGAAGAGGGGCCTCTGGGACCTCCCTGCAAACGCTTCTTTCTCTCTTGCAGACTCCACACACAGGGGACCATCCTGAGCCCAAGGAGTGGCTCAGTTATGGCAGCAGCCAGGTACAGCCCCCACAGCCACTGGATGCCCTTATCCTTCCTCTTCCCTATGCACCGTCCCCACCAAGGCCTTCTGATCTCTTCCAGATGATGGGGAGCAGTGGCCTGGTCGGTTGCAGCACAGAGGAGCCCATGGACTGGGAGAGCTCCGGCTGCAGCCCCCAGGTATGGTCCCTACTGCCGGCTGCACGGGCAGAGCTGGGGCTGTGCCCGGCCCCTTGGCGCTGCTCCGCGCTGCCTTTGGGGAGCAGCCGCGCGGGAGCCTGGCCCAGGTGTGCGGGCGCTCTGGCGGGCCGCGGCGCCGGGGCAGAGCTGCACAGGGCGCAGGAGCGCCCAAGGCCTGGGCACCTGCTGCCTCAGCCCCTCTGCCGGCCTCTGGGCTGCGCTGGCCACGCCAAGCCTCTGCCAGGGCACCAATGACGGCAGCGCTGCTGCCAAAGAGCCCGCGCAGCCGCCAAAGAGCCTCTGCTCCACGGGAGCCCCCGAGCCGCTCCTCGGCCCTGCTGATGCCTCCTTTTCCCTTGCAGGCCAAGCTCCCCTTCACCCTGGTTGCTGCCAGGAAGCGCTGGGCCCATGGATGCCAGCGATAACCTGCTTTGTGGATTTTTCTCTATAGACGCCTATAATAGCATTTGTTGTTGTTAATGTTGTTGTCGATATTATTGTTGTTATTTTTGATTACATTGTTGTAATTTTCTTCCTGTTATTGTTTATTAATTTGTTATTTTTATCGTTGTTGTTTAAATATATATTCCTATATCATTGCTTAAATGTTGCATGTTGTTTCCAAGTGATCTCAGGTACTAAAATCATCCGCACCGAAGATGCATTTTTGTGTCACTAAGATTCCAGACCCTAGGGGCAAGTGAGGTCCAGGAAAAGGTCCTTCTAGGACTTCCCCTCACATGTGGCCCTGGGGATGCCACAATGCCTTTGCCATCTTTTTTCTTTTTCTTATTCTTCTTTTTCTTTTCCTTTTTACTTATTCCATTTTTTCTTTTTCTTTTCGTTTTCCTTTTTTATTCTTTTTTTTCTTACTCTTCTCCCTGTTCTTCTTTTTTCTTCATATATTTTTCGTTTCCTTTTCCTTCTTCTTTTCCTTTTCTTTTTCCTTATCTTTTTCCTTATCTTTGTCTTTTTTCTTTTTCTTTATATTTATTTTTTTCTCTTTTCTCTCATTTTTTTCTTTTTCTTTTTCCTTGTCTTTTTCTTTTTTCTTTTTTTATTTTTATACTTTCTTTTTCCCTTTTCTCTCTCTTTCTCTGTCTCTCTCATTCTTTCTCTTTTTTTTCTCTCTCTCCCTTTCTTTCTCTCTCTCTCACTTTCTTTCTTTGTTTATTTTCTTCTTTCCATTTTTCTTTCCTTCTTTCCTACTTTCTTTCCTTCTTTCTTTCCTTCTTTCTTTGTCCTCTCTTTCTCCATCTGACTCTTATACCATAATTGCTTATTCCTTGCTACCAGCAGTGTCATTTTGCACAACCGTGTCCTGTTCAGCACGGCTTTGGAACAAAACCTGCACTCTCTCTGAGGAGGGCAGCCTCACAACACCTGCTTGCTCTGCTTCATTCCCTCCCAACAATTATACCAGCCTTCTCATACCGTGCTACTAGCAGAGACACCCTGTTCATTCACCTCCCACAAAATACAGGTCTCACAGCTAAAACCACTAACCATTGCATGCTTGGTGAAGACCCAAATATGGCCCCTGCTTCCTTTCCTCCCTTCCCAGCACAGGCACCACGGCTACTCACACATTTCCCTGAGCAGCATTACCCTACTAAAAAGCTGCCCCCAACACCCACACATTGCACACAAAATCTCTGTCAACAACATACTTGTCTCCTCTGGCCTAGGATAAATCACCTGCCCTGCTTAGCTTCCTCCCTCCAACAATATGTATAGAATGGGGGTGTAAAAAGCACAAACAGATGCTGATGCCACAAAAGCATGTATTGGAAATTGCATGTACTTTTCAAGGACTGCTCAAATAGGGGACTGGGAAGTCTTCTGGAGGCACCCACTGACAATGAACAACTCAACTCACTTGTGGTTCAAGGAGCGGAGAATCTTACTCAGCTTGCTTGAAGATTCTGGCAGGATCACCTTACGAGGATGCCCTTATCACAGCCATGTCTTCTTCCTCCTAATGCTGTAACTGACAGGGCCTAGCACTGATAAGCTGGGCAAGAATCGGGAATGAAACCTCCTGAAGATGGACCATGAGAATCTCTCACCTCCCCTTAACCTGGCACCCTGTGCTAAGGAAACTCCTTGCATGGAGGAGACCCCTGCACATTCAGGAAGAAATGTGCTAGCATTTACCAGGTACAAGCAGTGCTTCCCTCATGTATGATGCTAGCAATTCTGTGTACGAGACATGGGAAGGCCTCAGGGCATCCTGAATATGTATCAAATTAGATACTTATACCAAGGACAATTAAAAATCCACCTGCTATTAATTCCTAAGTGCAGAACCTTCCTTCACCTGACCTTCACACATGTCCCACGGGATGTGCAAAGTGGAAGTAGCCCCAGCCTCACCGTGCGGCAGCTCTCAACTCTCCAGGAGCTGCACACAATGTGTCCCTGCAGTGCCCAAGCCACAGGCAAAGGGGAGCTGTCGCACCCACAAGGACACAGGGCCTGGAGAGGCAGGACCAAGCTCCCCAAGGTCACCAAAACCCTGCAATTGAAATGGATGGGAAGGAATGAGTGACAGCTCCGACCAGGGATTGGCCTGGCCATGCTGGCGGCAACTGGTACCAGTCCATGCCCCGGAGCTCGTGTAGAGAGGGGCTGCACGAGGGCGCTTGCCTTGGCTGGCAGACGGGTGCGTTTGGCCGCACACCTTGCTGCGCTGCTCCAGCAGCCCCACACTGCCCCTTGCAGAGGCCGTGGGGAGCGGGTGCTGTGGCCCCTTGTGGGGACTCTGCTTGGTGAGGGCAGCGTGTCCCTGTGCTGTCCAAGGACAGCAACGGCTTCCCATGGACGTCCACGTGGACAGGGACACAGGGCGTCTCATCCATGGCTTCAATAGAGATGGGGCTCCTTGGAGCGGAGGCCCTGGAGGCCACAGCGCTTGCACAAGAGGCCGGCACGGCGGCTCGCGGAGCGCACCGCAAGCACACGGGCTGCTGGCAGGAGGGCGCTGGGCTGGGGCTGAGGTGTGCGGGGGAAGAGGGGCTACGTGTCCTGGTACCTGCCCGTGCTGCACTTGATCCCCTAACCTAGAGCTAAGCACTCAGCTCTTGGGAGTTTGTTCACTTGCTGGGAAGTTCAACCAAACCTGCTTTCCACCCCTGTATTTGGCTGTTTCCCAAGCTGCTTCCAAAGGAGAGAAAAGACCCCCCCTGCTCTGCACAGGTGCCCAGGGCGCAGTGTCCCTGTCCCCTGCGCCGCGGGGCTGCACTGCCCCAGGGAGCAGCTCCTGTCCTGCGCACCGGCCTCCCCGATGCCATTGTGAGCAGCACAGGAACAGGCACAAAACTTAGAGATCCTCCGCTAAAAGCAACATTGTGCCTCCACACATGGCCAAACTCTCATGCCATAAATTAACTTTTTGGGTTGTGCTGAACTGATGCTGGAGCGAAAGCAACCAGGGTTTGATATGTTCCCAATTCCGTATTCTGAGACTGTTTGGGGAAGGGAAAGGCAGAGGCAGAGGAGGGTAAAACCCCTCTGGTCTATAATCCCTGGCCCATCGCCCCAGATAATACTGGAGTCAAACACTCAGTCTGCAATCGCACTCCCAGCACCAAAAGAGTCAAAGGAGAGGGCGCCTTGGCTTCAGCAAGCACAGCACAGATTTCCATACTTGGGAAAGTCAGTGACTTAAAATATATTTACCAAGTTTGGTCTTTACTTAGAAAAAGGTGACACTGGATAAGAAGGGTTCTTGTTTCTGAGCTTGTGATGTCAGAGATGCAAAGAACATTTCTGTTGGCATGAGTGATGCCAAGATCTGGGGACCAGGATGGAGGTTTCTCTGTCCAGCAGCAGCCCCTTGTGGCATGCCAGCAAGCAAGTTGGCCAGCAGCAAGATGCTCCTCTGGGCACCTGCACTTAGGTGGCAGGGATTGCGCTGCTTGCTTTTGGAGGGTTTTCCTCTGCGTGAGGAGGATCTCCTGCTCCATCTGCTCCTGGCTTTACCGTTCATACCTGAGTGTAAGGAATTCATCTCCGTTAGCAAGTGAGCATTGTAGCCAAGTGCTGGGCAGAGCTGCAGCAGCTGCAGGTCCCTGCTTCTGCTGAGGGCACATTTGTGCCTGCTCTGCCCTCTGCAGCCCTAGGAAGCCCTGGCAGGGGCAGCAGTGCAGGAGCTGCACCAAGGCTGCTCTCAGCCACAGCACATGGCGCCTGCAAGGTGCATGGCAGGACAAGAGAAGGAGCCCAGCAGCACCAGGGGCTCCCAGGCCACCACCAACTCACAAGGGCTCTGCTGAGGACATGCAAACCTGGCCCCGGGGCACAACTGCCCTTTGCGCTCATTGCGCTACCAAGCAACACGTCTCGGAAAACAAAACAACTTTGAGTCCATCGGGCTGTAAGGGCAGGAATAGAGCAGGGAAGAAAGATCAAGGCGTTCAACGCTGCGTGCAGGGGTGGAAGCAGAGGCCAAGTGCAATCCAGCCTCTGGGCAGGCAGCCGCCAGCAGCACCATGGGGCTGCGTGAGGAGACCTCCTTGGCACCCAGCAAGCCCAAGGTCACGCACTGCTCTCTGCCGCCAGGCTCAGCAGTGCCAGGGGGAGTCCAGCACACGCAGACCCTTCCTCACGGCGGCCCCCCTGGCCCCTGCCGCTGTCCTCCTCCCCCCACGGAGCACTGGAACATCCCAGAGGGGCAGTTATCGCCACGGGAACACGGAAGCTTCCCAGGGCTGCGCCTCACAGTGGCCCCAGTGCTGGCCACGCAGCAGCAAGGCCAGGTGAGCAGCAGGGCCGCGCAGCACCAGGGGCCACCCGTGGTGCCCACAAGATGCAGGGGAGCTGCGGGGCTGCAGGGCAGCCTGCGCGATGCCTCCCAGGGGAGGCCCCAAAGCCACCGCGCAACACTTGGTGCTCATGGCTGCAAATGTAAACAATTCCATTCCGTTGCAGACTCAGGACAGTGAAAGAAAATGAATAACTCTGAAGTTGAGGACATGGAGTGGGAGAGCTCGGGGCAGGTACTGTGCGTGCAGGCAGAGGCTTCGCGGGGACGGCTGGCGCTTGGCTCTGCGAGAGCAGCCGCAGGGCTGGTGGCAGAGGTGGCAGGGAGCTCTGGCAGGCCTGGGTGCTGGGGCAGAGCTGCGCCAGAGCCAGGAGCGGCCAAGGCCTCGGGGGCTGCTGCCTGAGCCTGGCGCCCTGGCTCTTTGCACCGCCTGCCCCACACATGCAGGGTACACGAGGTCCCATGCACAGAGCCAGCGCTGCCACCATAACCATCCCCTCAAGCTCTCCTGCTCTCTTCCAGAGTCCCAGCACCCACACCTTGATCGGTCGTACTAACATGGAGGAACCAATGGAGGGGGAGAGCTCCTTTTGTGGCCTGCAGGTAATGCCCCTGCTGCAGGATGCACGGGGAGAGCTGGGGCTGTGCCAGGCCCCTTGGCGCTGCTCCGCGCTGCCTTTGGGGAGCAGCCGCGCGGGAGCCTGGCCCAGGTGTGCGGGCGCTCTGGCGGGCCCCGGCGCCGGGGCAGAGCTGCACAGGGCGCAGGAGCGCCCAAGGCCTGGGCACCTGCTGCCTCAGCCCCTCTGCCGGCCTCTGGGCTGCGCTGGCCACGCCAAGCCTCTGCCAGGGCACCAATGACGGCAGCGCTGCTGCCAAAGAGCCCGCGCAGCCGCCAAAGAGCCTCTGCTCCACGGGAGCCCCCGAGCCGCTCCTCGGCCCTGCTCACGCCTCCTTTTCCCTTGCAGACCAAGCTCCCCTTCACTCTGGCTGCTGCCTGGAAGCGCTGGGCATGAGGACTCCGGCCCTGGACTCTTTTGTGGATTTTTTTCTATGTAGCGTCACAGTAGTTTTTGGTTGTTGTTGATATTGTTTATATTGTTTTTGGTATAGTTGTTGTTACTGTTAATGATATTGTTGTTGT
This sequence comes from Tinamus guttatus, assembly GCF_059628265.1. NCBI lineage: Eukaryota > Metazoa > Chordata > Aves > Tinamiformes > Tinamidae > Tinamus > Tinamus guttatus. Next base: position 872,916 of record NW_028289617.1, read on the forward strand.
TATTGTTGTTATTGTTATTCTTTTTTGTTGTTGTTTAAATATATATTCCTGTATCATTGCTCATATGTTGCCTGATTTTTCCAAGTGAGCTCAGGCACAAAAAACCATCCCCACCGCAGGTCTGTGTGTGGAGCCCTGTGTGCACCAGGGGCATGGGAGCAACAGCAATAAATTCCTTCCTGGAATTCCATTCATATGTGGCCCTGGGGAAGAAGCCCCAGCCCCACTGTGGGGCAGCTCTCAACTCTCTGGGTGCCGCACACAACGTGTCTCCATAAGGCCCAAGCCACAGTCAAAGGGAAGCTGTTGTGCCCCAGGGACATGGGGTCTGGAGATGCAGGGCCGACCTCTCCGAGCCCCTGGGGGACACACTTGGCAGCCCGAGGAACAGGGACCAGGTCACCAAGGAAGGTCCTCCAGCTCCACAGTGACTCTGGCATTTCCTGTGCAGGGCCCATTTGCTCTGCTCATACTGTGGGACACTTGTGTTCTTGCGCTGCCTACAGCCTCTCCCAGCCTTTCCGTGGCCTGAGCTGCCTGTCATTTCCAGCACAAAGAGCTCCGGGAAGGCCCGTGCTGAGCACTGCAGGTGAGCGCTGGGCCAGAGGAGCGGCCCTTGCCAAGGGGCCCTCCCTGTGCGCAGGGCTCAGAGCGCAGCAAAGCAAGCTGCAAGCTCCCTGCCACGCAGAGAAGGCAGGAGCTGCCAAGAGCAGGGCCCCGCGCTGCAGGGCCGCACGAGGGCAGAGCGTCTCCCACAGCTGCTCTCTGCCCTGCACCAGCTTCCAGAGGCACCTTTGTCCCCAGGGTGCAGCTGGGCCCTGCGTGCAGCAGCCGCCCAGGTGTCCACATGCAGGGGGAAGGTGTCCTTCCCTCAGCACCACAGAGAACACATTGGCCCCATCCTCTATACATTCTAACCTAGCTGTCCGTGTGGAGAAGATCTCATCTCATTCTTCTCGCTTAGTCTTTCCTCATAAGAGAGAAGCTCGAGGTCCTTAATCACATGATCACCTTCCAGATGGATCTGGTCGGCTCTGGGCTCCTGGCTCTGGAGAGCCCGGGAGAGGTGAAACGGCCTCCCAGGTCCTTGGGGCCCTTCCGATGTTGACCAGCTGTGTGGACACAAGAGTCTGGGTCACTGTGGCCATCTGCTGCTGTTCACTCCTCAGTCTGGATGCCAGAAGGAAATTGATGCACGGCAGTTTTGAGCACATATTCGGTCATAGATTATTATAAAAACTCTCATATTTAACTATGGTTGTTCATTCTTTTTCTCTATTCCTTTTTCTTTTTCTTTTTCTCTTGCTTTTCCTTTCTCTTTTTCTTCTTTTCCTTTTCTTTCTTTTCTCTTTCTCTTCTTTCCCTTTTCTTTCTCTTTCTCTTTCTCTTTCTCTTTCACTTTCTCTTTCTCTTTCTCGTTCGTGTTCTCGTTCTCTTTTCCTTTCTCTTTTCCTTTCTCTTTTCCTTTCTTTTTCTCTTTTTCCTATTATTTTCTTTTTTTATTTGTATCCTTTTTTATTACTATTCTGTTTTTCTTCCTTTTTTCCATTACTTCCATTGCTCTTCCTTCCATTCCTTCCTTGCATTTGTTCCATCACTCCCTGGACACGAAGGGAACCTCTGAAGCCACACCCAGAAAGGAACAATGTTTCTTTTGTAGAAATGTGTATCCATTCCAATGACAGGCAGTGGAGTTTCTTGCGCCCTTCTTGAGGTGGGAATGAGAGTGTGGTGTCTGGCAAAACCAGACATGTAAGGAGGAAGAGGATGTTGTTGGCAAATTGCAGCATATGATGCACATGGACTCAAGTGCAATGTACCAAAGACCTTCTCTTGAGCATCAAATACAAGTTATATACTGTACTGTCTGGGATATAATTCCTTATTTGCAAAAAGCACGTGAAGATGGTTGCTAAATGAGCCAACAGTCTAACTGATTACACACAAGGTTATCCCATCACCTATGGATTCGTGGCCTTGCAGATGCCAGTAATCAGCTGGCTCCGTGCCATCTCCAATTACTCCCTGCAGTAAGTTTTGCATGGGAACAGCGAAGGGAGGTCCAGTATTCACTGCTCCTTCAAGGTCATGGGAGAGCGCTGTTCCATCTCAAGCTGCACCGTCTGCCACGGCTCCCCCTGTTTTGTTTAGCCAGGCCGCTGACAAAAGGAGCTGCCCTGATTTGGGCTTCAGCCTTTTGCAGTCTTCTCATCAAGGCCTGCATATTTCATGTATATGAGTAATTATATTTATTTGTATATATTCACATACATATTCATATCTATTTATATATGATTTACATATATATGAATATATATATATATTCATATATATTTTCTCATATATATATTTACATATATGAATTATATATTTTTTCATATCTCCATATACATACCTATATATATATACCATATTTATATATGTACACTTGTATTTATTTATATATATTCATATTCATGAACTATATATATATTCATAGTATATATGTTTTATATTAATAGTTATATTTATCCATATATTCATATATTCCTAAACATATATATTCATAATATATGTTTCATTTTAATAATAACATTAATTCATAATGTATATGTTTATATTAACAATTATTTGTCCATATATATAAAACATCTATTCATAATATATATGCTTCATATGAATAATAATATTTATTCATATACACATTGTTCACATTTTTTATGATTAATACTTACTTGTTACACAAAAAAAAATTACAATTTGTGATACTCAGATTAGATACTAATAAAAAAAACGCATGGATGTGAAATGCATATCATAACCTTCTGAGTGTGAAGAATGGTCAAATTAGCCTCAGAATGGTTGCTATTAGTCAATAATTGAGAAACATTTTTTTTTTTAATCCATATGCCGTTAATATCAATTGGAGGGGATGGATCCCATTATGAATCCAGCAAATTTGTGTGAAGGTTATAGGTATACTCATCACACATACAAACATCCATAATATTCTATATTGGATATCCATATTAATCATACAGGTTAAAAGCATAAACTACTAATTATATAGGTTGAGATCAATGCACAGAAAAGTATAAACTATTAATTATATAGGTTAAGATCAATGTACATAGCAGAATAAAATTGCAAACATCACCACATCTATTCCCTACTGCACCAAATGTTGAAAAATGATTCATGATTCACTCCAATGGCTCATTGGTTTTCGACTCCTGTGCTTGGCTGCAATTCTCCTGTGGCTGTGACTCCTCTGTCGTCAAGTAAGGCTTTACAGTTTTTGCTGGTAACCAGCGAGGACCTGTGCTGTTGCCGTTCAAGCGGCGTGGCGACCTGGTTCAGGAACGGCACGGCGACCACCCCCAGGCCGCTCGGGCCATCAGCTCGCTGACACCAATGTGGTGGACGGCAATGGGGTTTATTGATGGGTAACAAGGTGTTATATAGCTAAGGTTTACAACGTCACATCCGTCTGCTTACATCATAAACTAACCCTATTGGCTATTAGGGGTCCTATCTTTCCATACAGCGCGGTATCTTCCAGCCGCCAGACCCTAACTATCTGCAACATTTCTCCCCTCCCTATGCATAACAAAACTAGCTAAAATATCTTATTCTTACATATTCTTATCTTATTCTAATTACTTATTCTCATTATCTTATTCTTATTACTATCTTATTATCATCTTATTGTGATCAATTATTCTAATTATTATCTTACTCTTACTTATTGTCATTATTACCTTATCCTTATTACTTACTCTTATTATTATATTACTCTTAGTTATTCTTATTATTATATTATTCTATTCTTATAGTTTATAACAATCTTAAAATTATATATCATAAACTTGACATAAAAACATAAGGCACAAAGTGTAGAAGGTAGGGGATGACAGGTAATACCGCGGTATAGGAATAGGGTGTACCTTGGGATAACTCGGGGATAATACTGAGTGGATATATTCTTAAAGCCGTTGTCAACATTCCACTAACATGATGTTAACCTTCTCTAGCCGACTCTTGACAAACGGCATGAGCTTATTCAATATACAGGGTCCAAAGATTAGTGTCATCATGATCATTGTGATCGGTCCTATCAGGGTGGATATCAGGGTGGTTAACCACGGCGAACCGGTGAACAAATTTTCGTACCAGCTGCGTTTGGAACAGGGTTCAATAGGTGCTGGTTGGCAAGGAGTAGGACTGAAAACTGGTGGCCCTGTAGTTATTTTTGTACTAATTACTCAAGATTGTTCCATCTGTTCAAGTACCCATTTAAAGGGCTGATGTGACTCTACCTGTCCTATAGTGACAAGCTCCAAAATTTAGATCACGCAAAGGCATCACGGCCCCCTCTTGCGAAGGCTGTTTTGTTGTTTTCTGGATTTGGTCGGAGTGGAACTCACAGGCTCGGGCGGGACGCCTGTCACCGGGGTGTCCGATGATCCGGTCCTGTGAACAGAAACTCACAATTTTCATTAGTTTTAATTTGAAGGTCTGGTTTAACAGACTTAAGCGGGCACCACTTGACTCTGCCATCTTTCCTGACAGTGACCTTTGGGTCGATCTTGGCGTGGGGGGAGCGCTGCCAGCAAGTCCCCAGCCAAGGGCAGTTTACTGCAACGTGGCCGGCCTGGCCACATTTAGAACCTGCCATTACGGTGGCTATTGCGGCGTGAACAGACACCTGAATTGGGGTCAGATGCTCTTCCTTTGCAACATGCTTAATCATGTCTGCGATACTTGACCCCGCCGGCAATGATCGCAGGATTTCTTTGGTTGCCGAATTGCATTGTTGGCGTAAACATTCCGCTACGACCGGGCCTTTTGCCTCTGTGGGCAGGGACGAAGAGTCGACCGCTGCTTGGAGACGATCTACAAATTGTGTAAAGCTCTCACTTTCACTTTGCTTTATTGAGGACCATGGTGATGGTCTGGCAACAACTCTACAGGCTGTGCGAATAGCTTCTCTGGCCACACGAGTAGTTGTCGTAACTTCATGGGCCCGCAGGCCATGGGCCTGCGCCTGGGGGGTGATCATTGTTGGATCTGCACCCATTAACCGCTGCAGGCTGGAGCCGTGTAATGGATGATCTGCCCCAGTTACTTGGGCTAAACACTTTGTACAGTTGTCTTCCCATTCTTGTTTGAAAACGATCATCCCTGCTCCATCAAAGATCAGCCTACAAGTTTGTTTTATATCGAACGGGAGCAGATCGTCCCCCCCGAAGATACCATCTATGAGGGTTGAGACCATGGCAGAATTAGTCCCTTTATCTGCAATTGCTTTAACAATCGCTTGTACGTCCTTAGATTTTATCGGCGAGTGGACCCTCTGTCCCCCCTCCGTCACCCGGACCGGGAACGCTAGCGCAGCTGATGGGGCCCAGTCGGCACATGCGATCTTTATTTCCCTCCAGTCCGTGAGAGGGGTTCCTCCCCTTCGCGGTTTTTCTTTAATTCGGATGGGAATATTTTGGCTCTTAGCTCTGTTTACCTTCATTTCCTCCTCCCTTAAGTTTGAATCAGTTGTGACCCACTCGTCCTCACTAGTGTCTGATCCGGAGTCGGAACTCGACTGACTGGTCACTTCCGGGCTCCGGTACTTTCTCGTTGGGCTCCGGCCCCGCCTACTTCCGTCCCGCCCACTTCCGTTGCGGGCGGGCTGTTCCCCCCTCCTTGGCTCGCCCCGCCTCCTACTCACAGAGGCGTTTTGTGAAATGGCCGCTCTGATCGGTTCTCAGCGCCTCACTCGGGCCTCCCTCACCTGGCCGGTCATCCCCACCACCTTTCTCCTCCTTGTTGTCCTCCTCTCTTGTTTATCTAACGGTTCCCGTCTGTTCCCGCCAGGAGCATCCTCGCCCTGACCTTCCCCTTGTGGCTCAGCGCCATTTTGGGGGGCATAGGGTGGTGGCCTGGCCCAGACGTCCCCAAGCTCTGACTTCTTTTCAATGTTCCTAGCTTCCTTGGCTAGCTCGCCCCAAACAGATTTCGGCTGTTTTTGCTCCTCTGTAAGTGGGACGGGGTTCAGGGATTGAGGGGATGTATCGCCCTCTTGAAGATCTTTAGGCTCAGCAGAATCGCCATCATCTGGGGGGTGCAAAGTCTGTGCGGCTGCCCCGACTCCCATTTTCGGGGAGACCAACAAACAGTCCCTTACCGCCACCCAGGTCTCCTGCTCCTTTATAGCCTTCTGCAACACCTGTACAACTTTTCCCCAAGCCTTAAGGTTTTTCCCACAACCCGAAGACATCGTCTCCTCAGCTAACGCCTTAGTACATTTGTCCCACACTTTAGGGACACACTTCAGAGACTTCAGAATATCCACCGGCTGGTCTATAACCTTAATTTTTAAAAGCCTGGCAACAGCGTTAGCAAAATCTTTTGGCTTACAATCAATCCCCCAATAATTATGTAATTGCGATACGACCTTCACAAGGGCTTCCATCCTCCTTGTTGCTCTGGTAGTGTCCTCTCCGCCGGGCTGCTCCAGCCGCTCCGGCCGCCGTTCACCCGTCCAGGCGATGATTCCCGGGTTTCGGCACCACTTGTTGCCGCTCAAGCGGCGTGGCGACCTGGTTCAGGAACGGCACGGCGACCACCCCCAGGCCGCTCGGGCCATCAGCTCGCTGACACCAATGTGGTAGACGGCAAATGGCGTTTATTGATAGTTACACGGTGTTATATAGCTAAGGTTTACAGCGTCACATCCGTCTGCTTATGTCATAAACTAAACGCTATTGGCTATTAGGGGCCCTATCTTTCCGTACAGCGCGATATCTTCCGGCCGCCGGACCCTGACTATCTGCTGTCAGAGCGTGAGGATGAACAAAGTCTCTGAAGGCCCTTTCCAATCTGAGCCATCCTGGAGTGTTTAAAGCTAGAATATATCCTTCATGCAGGCAATGTGGAACTTCAGTGTTTCAGACTGAAACTGATACCCGAGCTCCTGCGGTGGTATTTGTTCAGTGTAAGATGGTTATTGCAATCTATCTTATGACCTTGGAGTTTGGAAATGTTTTGTTCTTTTATTTATTTATTTACTTATTTTTCTTCACTGCGTCTTCCTACGTTGTATGCGCTACCCCTTAGAAAACTCCTGATAGTCCATGAAAATGCAAACATTATTTTCTAGGAGTTCTCTGTAACATAACGAGTTCTACAGTTTTTTTTTTTTTTTCTCCTTGCACTGACCAAGAAAGCCTGAAGAATTTTGACTCTTTCCTTTAGGAGGCCAAGGCAGGATGCCCCACACTGTCCCTTGAGGAGCTCTTAAATCTACTCAAACTGTCTCCTTATGTCCGCTGTGCAGCGCTTGAGGAGATACTTCCCAAGAAGCAGCTTGATATTCCTGACAGAACAGGAAATGCCTGCATGTCCTGGATGGAATCTGCCTCAGTGGGTGGATTCACATGCCGCACTTGCCACCATGTGCTCTGCTGGTCACTGACTCCTTGAGAGATGTTCTGCAGGTGTCCTCACTACTCCTCTAACTGCATCAGCGAGGAAAGGAAACAACGGAATCCTACCAAGCACTTAACCTGAGCAAACTCTGTGTCTCCTGGAAGTCAGGACATTGAACAGCTTCAGCATAAGGTCTTCTGCTGTGCTGGAGAAGCAGATGGTGCCTACAGTGATGATCTGGAAATCACAAGAGCACTAGGACCTGCCATAGTCCCTGTTCCCCAAGGGGCTGAGGGACAGAGCAGCCTCCATCGTGGTCCCCAGTACGGGGCCCTTCCTGGCAGCAGCCCCTTTCTGCACCAGCTGCCTCCGGGGACACTGCCCCCCGTGACGTGGTCCCTGAGTGTGTCCCAGCCCTGCTGGGCCCTATGTCCCCCAGGGACTCGTGGAGTTCAGCCCTGCATCTCCAGGCCCCGTGTCCCTGGGGTGCGACAGCTTCCCTTTGGCTGTGGCTTGGGCACTGCGGGGACACGTTGTGTGCGCCACCCGGAGAGTTGAGAGCTGCCCCGCGGTGGGGCTGGGGCTCCTTCCCCTTTGGGCATCCTGTGGGACACGTGTGCAGGTCAGGTGAAGGAAGGCCCTACACTTAGGGATTAATAGCAGGTTGATTTTTAATTGTCCTTGGTATAAGAATCTAATTTGACACATTTTGAGGATGCCCTGAGGCCTTCCCAAATCTCGTACACAGAATTGCTAGCATCGTACATGAGGGAAGCACTACTTGTACGTGGTAAATGCTAGGACATTTCTTCCTGAATGTTCAGAGGATTCTCATCCTTGCAAGCAGTTTCCTTTAGTGCAGGGTGCCGGGTTAAGGGTAAGGGAGGGATTCTCACGGTCCAGCCATAAGTGTTGGCCAGGTGTCATTCCCGATTCCTGCTCCGCTTATCAGTGCTAGGCGCTGTCATTTATACAATTAGGTGGAAGAAGACACGGCCATGATACGGTCATCCTCATAAGGTGATCCTTCCAGAATCTGCAGACAAGTTGCGTAAGATTCTCTGCTCCCTGCAGCATGAGTGAGTGGCATTGTGCACTGCCAGTGGGTGCCTCTGCAAGACTTTCCAGATCCTTATTTGAGCAGTCCTTGAAAAGTGCATGCAGACTCCAGTATATGTTCTTGCTGCATCAGTGTCTGTGTGTGCCTTTTTGCTTGCCCATTCCATATGTGTTGTTGGAGGGAGGAAGTTGAGTAGGGCAGGTGGATTAATCTAGGCCGGAGGAGACAAGTGTATTGTTGACAGAGATTTTATGTGGAATGTGTGGGTGTTGGGGACAGCTTTTTAGTAGGGAAATGCTGTTAAGGGAAATGTAGCCGTGTTGCCTGTTCTGGGGAGGGATAAAAGGAAGAAGAGACAGTATTTGGGGGCTTTGCTAGGCATGCAGTGGCTAGTGATTTCAGCTGTGAGGTTTGTATTTTGTGGGAGGTGAACTCTCTCAGCATGGGCTCCTTCCCTTGGGCAGGTGGTGTGAGGAGCCAGGCGCAAATACTTGCTGAGCAGGAGGTTTGTGAGCAAAGAGGTGTGCTCAGCAAGCTGTGCCAAGAGGCCGGCAGGAGCCTGCACGCACTGTGCGTCAGGACTGCTCGCTGCCGGGTGCGAGCGCAGTGCCCGTTGTGGTCTGTGCAGAGCTGCAGTGGCCTTGCTTGGGAAGCTGCAGCCCTGCTGGCTTGCTGCATATGGCAAAGGGGCCAAAGGAGGCCCTTGCTCCCTGCAGCTGTGGAAGATGAGGATATGGGTGGGTGCCTTTTGTTGTGCCTGAGGGGCCTGAAGAGAGGTCAGTTTGTGCCAAAGCTGCTCTCCTCCTTTCCCCTGGCCTCAGTGGTCCTGCAGCTCAGGTGCTGCTGGTGCTTTGCTTCCAAGGCCCAGTGTATCCCTGTGTTCCAGGTTGCTGGAAGGAGTTGACCTCATGCCCCACCCAGGACACTTGTGGTTCCTTCAGGATCTGAGGCTGCCCTCTTGGCCTGTCTCCCGAAGCAAGAGCCATGCAGAGATGCGGCAGAAGCAGGGCATCTTCTTTGGAAGAAGCTGGAGAGAGGGCTAAAGCAGTGAAGAAGGACTTGGGCAAGTGTGTGCGTGAGGGCTGGTCCCTGCAGGTGGTCATTGGCTGCAATGAGCCAGGCGGTTGGGTGCACTCAGCTGCTCCCTGTGTGCAGCGCGATTCCTGCTGGGCCTGGCAGAGCTGCGGTCCCTGCTGCCTGTGGAGAAAACTCTTTGGTTCGGTGATGTCTTACACTCCTTTTCTCTGACACAATTTCCTCCCAGAGAACCATCTTGGAGGAAATAAAAGAAAAAAAGAGGTAGGAAAAAAAAAATAGGATAAAAACAAATTAAAAGAATTGCAATGAAAAAAAAAGAGGAAAAAATGGAAAAAAATAAAGAAGAGGAAAAGAAAAATAAGGAAAGATAAAGAAGAAAAAAATGTAAAGAACAAGAAAAAAGAAGAGTAGAAAAACAGGAAAAGAAGACATGAAAAGGGGTGGAAAATGAGTTGCGGTATCCGAAGGCCAATGTGTGAAGGGAAATCCTAGAGGGAAACTTTGCTGGCCCCCTCTTTCCCCTAGGGTCTGAAATCTTAGGGCTACACACACACATCTGCAATGGGGATGATTTTTGTGCCTGACCTCACTTGGAAACACCACACAACAGTGAAAGAATGATACAGGAATATATATTTAAACAACAACAAAAATAACAATATAATAAACAATAACAGTAACAAGAAAAATTAGAACAATAAAATCAGCGATAACGACAATAAAACCAAGAACAATATTAACAAGAATAAATCTTAATATAAAAGTGTACAGAAAAAAATCCAAAGAAGAAGTTGCTGGTGTCCCTGGGCCCAGCGCTTCCTGGCAGCAGCCAGGGTGAAGGGGAGCTTGGCCTGCAAGGGAAAGATGCAGCAGAAGCAGGGCATCTTCTTTGGGAGAAACTGAAGAGAGGGCTAAAGCAGTGAAGCGGGACTGCGGCGACCGTGTGCATGAGGGCTGGTCCCTGCAGGTGATCATTGGTCGCAATGAGCCAGGCTGTTGGGCGCACTCAGCTGCTCCCTTTTTTGCCAGGAACCATACACTTATTCCCTACAGGAGCAATAAATTCCACAGCCTGGCATTGGAATGGATACACATTGCTGGAAAAGAACCATTGTTCCTTTGCAGGCCTGGCCCTGGAGGCTCCTTTCCTTTCCAGACAGCAATGTCGGCTCTCCTAGGATGAGCTTGTCCTCTCCTGGCACTGCTTGAGCGCAAACATTTAGAAGGAGAACGCCTGAGTGTGGAGCAGAGCTGCGGTCCCTGCTGCCTGTGGGGAATGCTCTTTGGCTCAGTGATGTCCTACGATCCTTTTCTCTGCCAGTTTTCTCCCACAGATACACTTTGGAGGAAATATGGAGAAAAAGAAAGAAGGGGAAAAGAAAAGAACAAGAATTAAAAAAAGGAAAAGGAAATGAAAAGAAAGGAAAAAGGAAATAGAGAAAAAGAGACAAAAAAAAAAAAAAAAAAAAAGGACCAGAAACAGGAAAACGGAAAAAAGAAAGAAAAAGGACCAGAAAAAAAAAAAGAAGAAGAAAAAGAAGGAGAATAAAAAAAGGAGAAGGAAAAAGAAAAGGAAAAGAGAAAAAGATGAAAAAAAGAAAAAGGAAAAGATGGAAAAGGGACTGTGGCATCCCCAGGGCCACGTGTGAAGGGAAGTCCAAAGGGACCTTTTGGTAACCCTCGCTTGCCCCTAGTGTTTGGAATATTGGCATTACACACAGACACCTGCAGTCGGGAGGATTTTAGTGCCCGAGATCACTTGGATAAAATACGTAACACTAAAACAATGATACAAGAATATATATTTAAACAACAATAAAAACAGAACAATATAAGAAACAATAACAAGAACAATAATAATAAAAATCAATAAAACTAACAACAAGAATATGAACAATATCGACAAGAACAAATACTACTATAAAAGATTCTTCCGGGACATCCAAATAGGGGTTATGGCCGCAGTCCTCACGCCCAGCGCTTCCAGGCAGCAGCCAGAGTGAAGGGGAGCTTGGTCTGCAAGGGAAAAGGAGGCGTGAGCAGGGCCGAGGAGCGGCTCGGGGGCTCCCGTGGAGCAGAGGCTCTTTGGCGGCTGCGCGGGCTCTTTGGCAGCAGCGCTGCCGTCATTGGTGCCCTGGCAGAGGCTTGGCGTGGCCAGCGCAGCCCAGAGGCCGGCAGAGGGGCTGAGGCAGCAGGTGCCCAGGCCTTGGGCGCTCCTGCGCCCTGTGCAGCTCTGCCCCGGCGCCGCGGCCCGCCAGAGCGCCCGCACACCTGGGCCAGGCTCCCGCACGGCTGCTCCCCAAAGGCAGCGCGGAGCAGCGCCAAGGGGCCGGGCACAGCCCCAGCTCTGCCCGTGCAGCCGGCAGCAGGGACCATACCTGGGGGCTGCAGCCGGAGCTCTCCCAGTCCATGGGCTCCTCTGTGCTGCAGCCAACCAGGCCACTGCTCCCCATCATCTGGAAGAGAGCAGGAGACCTTGGTGGCGATGTTGCATGGGGAAGAGGAAGGAAAGGGCATCCAGTGGCTGCGGGGGCTGTACCTGGCTGCTGCCATAGCTGAGCCACTCCATGGGCTCAGGTTCATTTCCTACTGGCCCTCTGTCCATATGAGGCGCCTGCAAGAGAGAAGGAGGCGTTTGCAGGGCAGGACTGAGAGCTGGAAGTGTCTGGACCCAGGATGTCTCCTTATGCAGTGAGAAGCAGGAAAGTAGGAAGAGTCCAGGCTCAACCCCAAATCTTCCGTTGCAGCCGGCTGCAGGGTTCAATACCTGAAGGGCAGAGCTGGAGTATTCCCACTCCATTGGCTCCTCATCCATGCAGCTGGCCAGGCCTTGTGTGCCTGCAGTCTGGAAGAGAGCAGGAGATCTTGTGGGGACGGTCATGGTGGCAGCGCTGGCTCTGTGCGTGGGTCCTCGTGTACCCTGCATGCACGGGGCAGGCGGTGCAAAGAGCCAGGGCGCCAGGCTCAGGCAGCAGCCCCCGAGGCCTTGGTCGCTCCTGGCCCTGGCGCAGCTCTGCCCCAGCACCCAGGCCTGCCAGAGCTCCCTGCCACCTCTGCCACCAGCCCTGCGGCTGCTCTCGCAGAGCCAAACGCCAGCCGTCCCCGCACAGCCTCTGCCTGCGCGCACAGTACCTGCACCGTGCTCTCCCTCTCCATGTCCTCAACTTCACCATTATCCATTTTTTTCAGTTTCCAGGAACTGCAAGAGAAAAGAAGTCATTGTCATTTGCAGCCATGAGAGCAGGGGTCTCTGTGCCAGGATCCTCTTGGCGTCTCTGTGCGTGGGAGTGGTGGGGCACAGAGCAGGCAGTATTAGGCCTGCCCGCAGCAGCCTCCTTGCCCCCTGCAGTCCCATTGCCATGCAGGGAGCCCAGTGCCATGTGGAGCAGAGAAAAGGGCAATGTGAGAGGTGTGAGTGCCAAGTGTCGTGCGGTGGCTTTGTGGCCTCCCCTGGGAGGCATCGCGCAGGCTACCCTGGAGCCCCACAGCTCCCCTGCATCTTGTGGGCACCACGGGTGGCCCCTGGTGCTGCGCGGCCCTGCTGCTCACCTGGCCTTGCTGCTGCGTGGCCAGCACTGGGGCCACTGTGATGCGCAGCCCTGGGAAGCATCCGTGTTCCCGTGGCGATAACTGCCCCTCTGGGATGTTCCACTGCTGCGTGGGGGGAGGAGGGCAGCGGCAAGGGCCAGGGGGGCCGCCGTGAGGAAGGGTCTGCGTGTGCTGGACTCCCCCTGGCACTGATGAGCCTGGCGGCAGAGAGCAGTGCGTGGCCTTGGGCTTGCTGGGTGCCAAGGAGGGCTCCTCACACAGCCCCATGGTGCTGCTGGTGGCTGCCTGCCCAGAGGCCGGGCTGCACTTGGGGCTCTGCTTCCACCCCTGCAAGCAGCCTTGAATGCCTTGATCTTTCTTTCCTGATCCCCTCCTGCCCTTACAGCCTGATGTAATTGAGAAAGTTTTGTTGTCCATGGTTGAGACGTGTTCCTTGGTAGTGTGTGCCTGTTGTGACTTTTTCAGATGTTAACCCTTTACTCACCCCTTCCATATGTATTGTTGGAGGGAGGAGGTTGAATAGTACAGGTGGATTAGCCTGGGCCTGGGGAAAAATGTAGCTGTTGCCATTTTCATATAATGCGTGGGTTTTGGGGAGAGCTTTTTAGTAGAGTAATGCTGCTACGGGGAATGTGTGAATAGCCGTAGTGCCTGTGCTGGGAAGGGATGCAAGGAAGCAAGGGCAGTATTTGGGTGCTTCCCTAAGCATGCAGCGGCTGGTGATTTTTGCTTTGAGGCCTGTATTTTGTGGAGGGGAAAGAGCAGGGTGAGCATGCTAGTAGCAAGGTGTGAGAAGTGTGGTGTAATGGTTGGGAGGGAATGAAGCAGAGCAAGCAGGTGTTGTGAGGCTGCCCTCCTCATAGAGAGTGAAACTTTTGTTCTGAAGTCATGCTGCCTGGGACACAATTAAGCAGAATGACACTCTAAGTAGCAAACACTAAGCAGACATGCTATAAGAATCAAAAGGAATAAAGAGAGGAGAATGAAAGAAAGGACAGATATGGGCCTGGGTTGCCTTGGGAAATATGTGGTGGTCTTGGTGTGTGAGATGAAAGTCTTGTGATGCCTGTTTCCTGGGGAAGATACCTGAGTTATGTAACAGTCCTATATGTAAAAGTAGGACTAGCAATATGCTAGACTCTCTCCATGCGTCTCTGAGCAAGTGCCCAGCAGCTATCCCTGTTCCTAGCAAGCAATCTCCAGTACTCCAGATGGGCCGTGTGTGGGTGAGGTCCTCCCCTCATGTACCCAGCCAGAAATCCCAGCTTCCCATCCCACCCTGGATGGGCACTTGCCTTCAGGAGCTTCCTCTGCACCCATCTCTCCAGCCTGTCCAGGGCTCTCAGAAGAGCAACCCAGAGCTCTGCTGTAGCAGCCATTCCTCCCACTTGTACATCACCATCCCCCTCGTGCAGGGGAAAACCCTCCAAAAGCAAGCAGCGCAATCCCTACACCAAAGTGCTGGAGCCGAGAGGGGCATCTTGCTGCTGGCCAAGCTTGCTTGCTGGCATGCCGCAAGGGGCTGCTGCTGGACAGAGAAACCTCCATCCTGGTCCCCAGATCTTGGCATCTCTCATGCCAACAGAAATGTTCTTCGCATCTCTGACATAGCAAGCTCAGAAACAAGAACCCTGCTTCTCCAGCATCACCTTTTTCTAATTAAAGACCAAACTTGGTAAATATATTTTAGGTGATTGACTTTCTCAAGGAAAACCTATGCTGGTCTTGCTGAATCCAAGGTGCCCTCTCCCATGATTCTGTTGGTGCTGGAAGTGCAATTGCAGGTTGAGTGTTTGGCTCCAGGTTTATCTGGGGCGATGGGCCAGGGATTATAGAGCAGAGGGGATTTACCCTCCTCTCCCTCTGCCTTCCCCTTCCCCAAACACAGTCTCAGAATACAGAATTGGGATTGTGTCAAACCCTGGTTGCTTTGGCTCCAGCAGCAGTTTAGCGGCACCCGAAGAGTTAATTTATGGCGTGAGAGTTTGGCCATGTGTGGAGAGGCCACTTGGCTTTTAGCGGAGGATCTCTAAGTCGTGCGCCTGTTCCTGTGCTGCTCACAGCGGCATCGGGGAGGCCGGTGCGCAGGGCAGGAGCTGCTCCCTGGCGACAGGGGGACAGGAACATTGTGCCCTGGGCACCTGTGCAGAGCAGGGTGGTCATTTCTCCCCTTCAGAAGCAGCTTGGGAAACAGCCAGATACAGGAATGGAAAGTAGGTTTTTGTGGACTTCCCCACTAATGAGTAAATTCCCAAGAGCTGAGTGCCTAGCTCTAGGTTAGGGGATCAATCATAGAATCATAGAATCATAGAATCATAGAATCATAGAATGCTTAGGGTTGGAAGGGACCTCTAGAGATCATCTAGTCCAACCCCCCTGCATACGCAGGGACACCTAAAGCACGTGGCGCAGGACTGCATCCAAGCGGGTTTTGAAGATCTCCAGAGAAGGAGACTCCACAACCTCTCTGGGCAGCCTGTTCCAGTGCTCTGTCACCCTCACTGTTAAGAAATTTTTCCTTAAGTTCCTATGGAATTTTTGATGTTTCAGTTTCCGGCCATTTCCTCTAGTCCTATCAGTGGCCACCACTGAAAAGAGACCATGACCGTCCTCTGCACTCCCTCCCTTGAAAGTGCAGCACGGGCAGGTACCAGGACACGTAGCCCCTCTTCCCCCGCACACCTCAGCCCCAGCCCAGCGCCCTCCTGCCAGCAGCCCGTGTGCTTGCGGTGCGCTCCGCGAGCCGCCGTGCCGGCCTCTTGTGCAAGCGCTGTGGCCTCCAGGGCCTCCGCTCCAAGGAGCCCCATCTCTATTGAAGCCATGGATGAGAAGCCCTGTGTCCCTGTCCACGTGGACATCCATGGGAAGCTGTTGCTGTCCTTAGACAGCACAGGGACACGCTGTCCTCACCAAACAGAGTCCCCACAGGGGGCCGCAGCACCCGCTCCCCACAGCCTCTGCAAGGGGCAGTGTGGGGCTGCTGGAGCAGCGCAGCAAGGTGTGCGGCCAAACGCACCCGTCTGCCAGCCAAGGCAGGCGCCCTCGCGCAGCGCCTCTCTGCAGGAGCACCGGGGCATGGCCTGGTACCAACTGCCGCCACCATGGCCAGGCCAAGCCCAGCATGCAGCTGCCACTCCTTCCTTCCCACCCATTTCAATTGCAGGGTTTTGGTGATATTTCAGTGGAAAACAAACCTGGTGTAAATGTTTTTTGTGGAGCTTAACAATCTCTTTGCAAAGTTCCTCATTCCTTGAGCTTAAAAGAGCCAGGTTATTAACCACCATAGCAGCATTTCTAACCAAAACACTACGACTTAAGCAGGCCAGGAGTGCCAGGAGCTGCTGTCACTCTAACCCATTCCTGGCGCCCAACGCAGGGCTGGGACCGGCCAGGTGATGCCTTGAACTGCAGCTCCCCCCTCTTGAGAAGCAGGTGGAGGTGTTTAGGATATTCACCAAACTACAGCTGCTTGCAGTTAAGAAATGATGAGTTATGTGTGAAACTTATGCATTGATTCTTGGACAAAAGCATCTTGCAGCAGTTTGAAGGAGGGTGATCCAGTCTAGAAGAGACATGGTGTTATTGGAGTAAGTCCAGCTAAGGGCCCCTTAGACGATTAGGGGACTGGAGCCTCTCTCATATGAGGTGTAGCTGAGCGAGCTGGGGCTGCATAGCCTGGAGAAGAGAGGACGGAGGAGAGTTTTATCAATGTGCTTAAGTATCCAAAGGGAGGCTGTGATAAGGACAGGTCCAGATTTTTTTCAGTGATGCTCAGTGACAATGATGAAAGGTAATGGGCACAAATTGAAACACAGGAAGGTTTTTCTGAAAATAAGGAAGGTGTCTGAGCATAGGAACAGGCTGCAGAGGAAGGCAGTGGAGTTTCCAGCCCTGGCAATACTGAACAGGTGTCTGGGCAGGGTCTTGGGCCGCCTGCTGGAGGTAGCCCTGTCAAAGCGTGAGGATGAACAAGGTCTCTGAAGGCCCTTTCCAATCTGAGCCATCCTGGAATGTTTAAAGCTAGAATATATCCTTCATGCCGGCAATGTGGAACTTCAGTGTTTCAGAGTGAAACTGATACCCGAGCTCCTGCGTTGGTATTTGTCCAGTGTAAGATGGTTATTGCAATCTATCTTATGACCTTGGCGTTTGCAAAAGTTTTGTTCTTTTCTTTACTTATTTACTTATTTTTCCTGGCCACGTCTGTCTATGATGTATGCTCTACCCCTTAGAAAACTCCTTATAGTCCATGAAAATGCAAATATTATTTTCTAGGAGTTCTCTGTAACATGACAAGTTCTACATTTTTTTTTATTTTTATTTACTGATTTTTTTTTCCTTACACTGACCAAGAAACCCTGAAGTGTTTTGACTTTTCTTTAGGAGGCCAAGGCAGGATGCCCCACACTGTCTCCTGAGGAGCTCTCAAATTGACTCAAACTGTCTCCTTATGTCCGCTGTGCAGCGCTTGAGGAGATACTTCCCAAGAAGCAGCTTGATATTCCTGACAGAACAGGAAATGCCTGCATGTCCCGGATGGAACCTGCCTCAGTGGGTGGATTCACATGCCACACTTGCCACCGTGTGCTCTGCTGGTCACTGACTCCTTGAGAGATGTTCTGCAGGTGTCCTCACTACTCCTCTAACTGCATCAGGGGGGAAAGGAAACAACGGAATCCTACCAAGCACTTAACCTGAGCAAACTCTGTGTCTCCTGGAAGTCAGGACATTGAACAGCTTCAGCAAAAGGTCTTCTGCTGTGCTGGAGAAGCAGATGGTGCCTACAGTGATGATCTGGAAATCACAAGAGCACTAGGATCTGCCATAGTCCCTGTTCCCCAAGGGGCTGAGGGACAGAGCAGCCTCCATCGTGGTCCCCAGTACGGGGCCCTTCCTGGCAGCAGCCCCTTTCTGCACCAGCTGCCTCCGGGGACACTGCCCCCTGTGACGTGGTCCCTGAGCGTGTCCCAGCCCTGCAGGGCCCTGTGTCCCCCAGGGGCTCGTGGAGTTCGGCCCTGCATCTCCAGGCCCCGTATCCCTGGGGCGGGACAGCTTCCCTTTGCCTGTGGCTTGCGCCCTGAGGGGACCCATTGTGTGCGGCACCCGGAGAGTTGAGAGCTGCCCCGCGGTGGGGCTGGGGCTTCTTCCCCTTTGGGCATCCTGTGGA
The DNA here is from genome assembly GCF_059628265.1 of Tinamus guttatus. Taxonomy (NCBI): domain Eukaryota; kingdom Metazoa; phylum Chordata; class Aves; order Tinamiformes; family Tinamidae; genus Tinamus; species Tinamus guttatus. The sequence goes on from NW_028289617.1 coordinate 891,134, forward strand.
ACACGTGTGCAGGTCAGGTGAAGGAAGGCCCTACACTTAGGGATTAATAGCAGGTTGATTTTTAATTGTCCTTGGTATAAGAATCTAATTTGACACATTTTGAGGATGCCCTGAGGCCTTCCCAAATCTCGTACACAGAATTGCTAGCATCATACATGAGGGAAGCACTACTTGTACGTGGTAAATGCTAGGACATTTCTTCCTGAATGTTCAGAGGATTCTCATCCTTGCAAGCAGTTTCCTTTAGTGCAGGGTGCCGGGTTAAGGGTAAGGGAGGGATTCTGGCGGTCCAGCCATAAGTGTTGGTCAGGTGTCATTCCCGATTCCTGCTCCGCTTATCAGTGCTAGGCCCTGTCATTTATACAATTAGGTGGAAGAAGACACGGCCATGATATGGTCATCCTCATAAGGTGATCCTTCCAGAATCTGCAGACAAGTTGCGTAAGATTCTCTACTCCCTGCAGCATGAGTGAGTGGCATTGTGCACTGCCAGTGGGTGCCTCTGCAAGACTTTCCAGATTCTTATTTGAGAAGTCCTTGAAAAGTGCATGCAAACTCCAGCATATGTTCTTGCTGCATCAGTGTCTGTGTGTGCCTTTTTGCTTGCTCATTCCATATGTATTGTTGGAGGGTGGTATTTGAGTAGGGCAAGTGGATTACTCTAGGCCTGAAGAGAAAAGTGTATTGTTGACAGAGGTTTTATGTGGAATGTGTGGGTGTTGGGGACAGCTTTTTAGTAGGGAAATGCTGCAAAGGGAAATGCAGCTGTGGTGCCCGTGCTGGGAATGGATGAAAGGAAGCAGGGGCAATGTTTGGAGGCTTCGCTAAGCATGCAGTGGCTAGTGATTTTAGCTGTGAGGCCTGTCTTTTGTGGGAGGTGATTGAGCAGGGTGACCATGCTGGTAGCAAGGTGTGAGAATTGTGGTGTAATGGTTGGGAGGGAATGAAGCAGAGCAAGCAGGTGTTGTGAGGCTGCCCTCCTCATAGAGAGTGAAGGCTTTGTTCTGTCAGTCATTTACATATAAATCCCCCTTGCCGGTGCACATGTGCAGCATGAACAAAGAAATGTGTGAATGAAGCATGCAGCTTCCTGAGTGCATGAATGAAGCATGCAGCAACATGAATGAAGGGCAGCATGAATGAAGGACTACCATCTCTACATGTGCTTTGGTGAAATCCTGGCTCCAGAAATGACTTCTCAAGCAATCTCTCTTAAGCAGCTCTGTGGAGGGGAGTTTGGGAGGTCTGCTTGACAACAGGTCAAGCAGGAGGCAGCAATGTGCCCTTGTGTCAAGGATGGCCAGAGGGATGCTGGCCTGCACGAGGAGGAGTGTTGGCAGCAGGTGGAGGGGGCTGATCGTGCCCCTCTCCTCAGCTCTGCTCAGGCCACACCTGGACTCTTGTGTGCAGAAATATTGTGGGCTGCCCAGGACAAGAGGGATGTGGAACTTGCAGAGAGCGACCAGCTTAGTGCCACAAAGATGATGAAGGAACTGGAGCGTCTATCTTATGAGGAAAGAGTAAGCGATTTGGGCCTGTTTATCCTGGAAAAAACAAGAGTGAGAGGGGAACTTATCAAGAGGTACAAACAGCTGAGGGGAGGATGTAAAAAGGACAGGGCCAAACTCTTCTCGGTGGTGCCCAGCAATAGCCCAAGAGCTAAAGGGTGTAGATTGCAACACAGTTACAATGGATGCAAATTGCTACAAACTTTCAATGTGCATATGAGGAAGGGCTTTTTGACAGTTAGGGTGACGGAGCACTGGAAGCGAGTGTCCAGCGAGGTTGTGCAGGCTCCTTCTTTGGAGCTCTTCCAAAGCCTCCTGGGTGTGATCCTGTGCAACGCGCTGTAGGAGTCCCTGCTTGTGCAGGAGGGGGTTGGACTGATGATCTCGAGAGGTCCCTTCCAACGTCAACCCCTGTGTGACTGTGTGACTTGGGAGGGCTCCGCGGGCACCCAGGACGGCAGTGATGTTGGAAGGGCAGTGGTGGGGTTTTGTCAGGCCGTAAGGCCTCTTCTCTTGTGGCACCGAGTTGTCACCATGAGCAACTGGCAGATGGCCCTGCAGACGGCAGAGGGACAGAGCAGCCTCCATCGTAGTCCCCAGCACGGGGCCCTTCCTGGCAGCAGCCCATTTCTGCACCAGCTGCCTCCGGGGACACTGCCCCCCGTGACATGGTCCCTGAGCGTGTCCCAGCCCTGCAGGGCCCTGTGTCCCCCAGGGGCTTGTGGAGTTCGGCCCTGCATCTCCAGGCCCCGTGTCCCTGGGGCGCAACAGCTTCCCTTTGGCTGTGGCTTGGGCCCTGCGGGGACACGTTGTGTGCGCCACCCGGAGAGTTGAGAGCTGCCCCACAGTGGGGCTGGGGCTTCTTCCCCAGGGCCACATGTGAATGGAATTCCAGGAAGGAATTTTTTTGCTGTTGCTCCCATGCCCCTGGTGCACACAGGGCTCCACACACACACCTGCGGTGGGAATGGTTTTTTGTGCCTGAGCTCACTTGGAAAAAACTGGCAACATATGAGCAATGATACAGGAATATATATTTAAACAAGAGCAAGAAAGAATAACAAAAACAATAATAACGACAACAATATCAATAACAGTAACAACAACAATATCAAAAACAATATAAACAATATCAACAACAACCAAAAACTACTGTGACGCTACATAGAAAAAAATCCAGAAAAGAGTCCAGGGCTGGAGTCCTCATGCCCAGCGTTTCCTGGTAGCAGCCTGGGTGAAGGGGAGCTTGGTCTGCAAGGGAAAAGGAGGCATCAGCAGGGCCGAGGAGCGGCTCGGGGGCTCCCGTGGAGCAGAGGCTCTTTGGCGGCTGCGCGGGCTCTTTGGCAGCAGCGCTGCCGTCATTGGTGCCCTGGCAGAGGCTTGGCGTGGCCAGCGCAGCCCAGAGGCCGGCAGAGGGGCTGAGGCAGCAGGTGCCCAGGCCTTGGGCGCTCCTGCGCCCTGTGCAGCTCTGCCCCGGCGCCGCGGCCCGCCAGAGCGCCCGCACACCTGGGCCAGGCTCCCGCGCGGCTGCTCCCCAAAGGCAGCGCGGAGCAGCGCCAAGGGGCCGGGCACAGCCCCAGCTCTGCCCGTGCAGCCGGCAGCAGGGACCATACCTGGGGGCTGCAGCCGGAGCTCTCCCAGTCCATGGGCTGCTCCTGGCTGCAGCTGACCAGGCCATTGCTCCCCATCATCTGGAAGAGAGCAGGAGACCTTGGTGGGGACGGTGTTTGGGGAGGACAAAGGAAAAGCGCGTGCAGGGGCTGCAGGGGCTGTACCTGGCTGCTGCCATAATCGAGCCACTCCATGGGCTCAGGATGGTCTCCTGCAGAGCTCCCATTCATGCATGGAGCCTGCAAGAGAGCAAGAGGCGTTTGCAGGTCCCAGAGCCTGTGCTCTTTGGTCCCCAGGACCTCTCTTCCTAATTTGGGAAACAGGAAAGAGGGAAGGGGCCGGGCGGAGCCCCATTTTTCCCTGTTGAGCTGGAAGAAGGGGCAATACCTGGAGGCTGCAGGTCGAGGTCTCCCAATCCATGGGCTCCTCGTCGTTGTAGCCGACAAGATTGCCGGTGCTCGGATTCTGGAAGAGAGCAGGAGAGCTTGTGGGGACGGTCATGGTTGCAGCACTGGCTCTGTGCGCAGGGTCTCATGTCCCCTGCGTGCGGGGTCTCATGTCCCCTGGGGCAGGCGGTGCACAGAGCCAGGGCGCCAGGTTCAGGCAGCAGCTCCCGAGGCCTTGGCCGCTCCTGGCCCTGGCACAGCTCTGCCCCAGCACCCAGGCCTGCCAGAGCTCCCTGCCACCTCTGCCACCAGCCCTGCGGCTGCTCTCGCAGAGCCAAGCGCCAGCCGTCCCCGCACAGCCTCTGCCTGCACACACAGTACCTGCACTGAGCTCTCCCATTCCATCTCTTCCACTGAGTTATCCATTTTTCTTCAGTCTCCAGAGACTGAAAGAAAAAAGGAGTCATTGTCATTTGCAGCCCTGAGAGCAGGGGTCTCTGTCCCAGGAGCCTCTTGGAGTCTCCATGTGCGGGAGCGGTGGAACAAGGAGCAGGAAGTGCTGGGCCAGCCCGCAGCACCCTCATTGCCCCCAGCAGTCCCTTTGGCTGACGGGGAGCCCAGTGCCAAGTGGAGGAGAGAAAAGGGCAATGTGAGAGGTGTGAGTGCCAAGTGGCGCGTGGTGGCTTTGGGGCCTCCCCTGGAAGGCATCGCGCAGGCTGCCCTGCAGCCCCGCAGCTCCCCTGCATCTTGTGGGCACCACGCGTGGCCCCTGGTGCTGCGCGGCCCTGCTGCTCACCTGGCCTTGCTGCTGCGTGGCCAGCACTGGGGCCACTGTGAGGCGCAGCCCTGGGAAGCTTCCGTGTTCCCGTGGCGATAACTGCCCCTCTGGGATGTTCCAGTGCTCCGTGGGGGGAGGAGGGCAGCGGCAGGGGCCAGGGGGGCCGCCGTGAGGAAGGGTCTGCGTGTGCTGGACTCCCCCTGGCACTGATGAGCCTGGCGACAGGAGGACGTGAGGAATGAATGGTGAAGAAACTGGAGAAAGGAGATGGAGGAGGTGAAGTGATTGGAGCCACCCATTAGCCCTGCTCTTGGCTGCCTTGCGTGTTGTCTGCTCTGTTTCCATGACACTTCTGCCTGTTATGGTGGACTTGTTGGCCCCTTCTGCATGCCTGAATGTGCAGAAAGCTCAGTTTTCAACTAGAAACAAAAAGATCCTGTTCCAGGAGCTCCCTGCATTGTCATGCTTTCGAGAGGCTACTGTCCAGGATGGAGATGGGGTAGACCAGGAGAGAAGGGTTTCCCTCAGAAATCCCAGAGGGTGCTTGGGGATGACTTTCCCCCCATTCCCAAATTCTGCACCCTGCATCAGCTCAGCACAGACCCACACACTCATTTCCAGGCCACAAGGGCTCTCCTGGCAGTGCAGCCCTTCCCGCTCCTGCAGCTCCTGCCTTGCTGGGAGAAAACAAGGGAAGCCCCAGCCCTCTGCAGCGCCAAGCGTCCCTGTGAACCCTGAGCTTTAGCTCCTTGTTGTGGCCCACGTGTCTTGTCGCGCTCTCTCCTGAGCGCGGCCAGGTGCTGCCTGTGCTGGCTGCAGTCGCGCAGGTTGCAGACGCCCCATGGCGAGATGAGGGCAGCAAGGAGGCGGCGCTCGTGGCGCTCCCGCGCAGGCTGCCTTGCCAGGAGGAGCGCTGGCCCCGCGGGAGCTGCTCCCCTGCGCGCGCGGCCCTGCCCAGCGCCGGGGGCCTTGGCTCCCAGCAGCCAGCACAGAGCCGTGCTCCTCGCTGCGCCGCCTGGCCACGCACCCGCTGCTGCGGCAGCGCCGCACAGCCTCGAAGAGCAGCTCGCAATGCCCGCAGCGAGCGCTGGGCTCCTCCTGCCCCTGCAGGGACAGCAGCACAGCAGCCCTGCGCCCTGCACGCGCACGGGGCGGCTGCAGCCAGCGCTCTCCCAGCCTCCCCCTCCCACGGAAACTCCTCTGCTCACCTGCATGGACAACCCACTTGGCCATCCTTGTTCATGTAGCCTCCTCTCCTCAGTCTGTGCAGGTTGGCTTTGTGGTTGGATTACTCCCACAAATGGGGGTCCTGCAGACACTTGTACTCATTGCCCAGTACGTGACAGGATGGATGTGCAAGAGCAAAGAGAACAGATGTCTGTTGAAGCTTTAAAATACCTTGTGCATGTCAAGATGAGGGTAAGGTGGATGAGGGAAGAGACCAGGACACTTTGGAGATTTGTCAGCCCATAGGGTAGCGCTCTCCAGGCTCTGAGCTTGAGGGTGATTCCGTGCTCAGCACATAGCTCAGCTCTAAACCTGGGGGAATTGTACCCAAAGGAAAGCTTATTCTTTTTGGGAGACTCTTCATTGTAGGAGAATCCTCAACTCTACAGCTCCTGTCTCGTGGCTGTGTCTAGAGGGATCCTTTCCCCATTTCTCCAGCAGAGAAGCCCTGGCATTTACAGCTCAGCAAAGACGGAGTTCTTGAGAAGTTTTCAGTCCCTGCAGAGAGTCTCTTGGGGCTGCACGAGCATTGCTGGCCTGTTGCCGTTCAGGCGGCGTGGCGATCTGGTTCAGGAACGGCACGGCGACCACCCCCAAACGGCTCGGGCCATCAGCTCGCTGACACCAATGTGGTGGACGGCAAATGGCGTTTATTGATGGGTAACAAGGTGTTATATAGCTAAGGGTTACAACATCACATCCGTCTGCTTACATCATAAACTAACACTATTGGCTATTAGGGGCTCTACCTTTCCGTACAGCACGATATCTTCCGGGCGCCGGACCCCAACTATCTGTAACAATGTAGTAATCTGCAACATTTCCCCCCTCCCTATGCATAACAAAACTAGCTAAAATATGACTATCTTATTCTTACATATTCTTATCTTATTCTAATTACTTATTCTCATTATCTTATTACTATCTTGTTATTATCTTATTGTGATCACTTATTCTTATTCTTATCTTACTTAATGCACTTATTATCTTACTTAATGCAAAGGCATCGCGGCCCCCTCTTGCGGAGGCTGTTTTGTTGTTTTCTGGATTTTGTCGGCGTGGAACTCACAGGCTCGGGCGGGACGCCTGTCACCGGGGCGTCCGATGATCCGGTCCTGTGAACAGAAACTCACAATTTTCATTAGTTTTATTTTGAAGGTCTGGTTTAATAGACTTAAGCGGGCACCACTTGACTCTGCCATCTTTCCTGACAGTGACCTTTGGGTCGATCTTGGCATGGGGGTGGCACTGCCAGCGAGTCCCCCAGCCAAGGGCAGTTTACTGCAACGTGGCCGGCCTGGCCACATTTAGAACCTGCCATTACGTTGGCTATTGCGGCGTGAACAGACACCTGAATTGGGGTCAGATGCTCTTCCTTTGCAACGTGCTTAATCATGTCTGCGATACTTGACCCCACTGGCAATGATCGCAGGATTTCTTTGGTTGCCGAATTGCATTGTTGGCGTAAACATTCCGCTACGACCGGGCCTTTTGCCTCCGTGGGCAGGGACGAAGAGTCGACCGCTGCTTGGAGACGATCTACAAATTGTGTAAAGCTCTCACTTTCACTTTGCTTTATTGAGGACCATGGCGATGGTCTGGCAACAACTCTACAGGCTGTGCGAATGGCTTCTCTGGCCGCACGAGTAGTCGTCATAACTTCATGGGCCCACAGGCCATGGGCCTGCGCCTGGGGGGTGATCATTGTTGGATCTGCACCCATTAACCGCTGCAGGCTGGAGCCGTGTAATGGATGATCTGCCCCAGTTACTTGGGCTAAACACTTTGTACAGCTGTCTTACCATTCTTGTTTGAAAAAGATCATCCCTGCTCCATTAAAGATCAGCCTACAAGTTTGTTTTATATCGAACGGGAGCAGATCGTCCCCCCCGAAGATACCATCTATGAGGGTCGAGACCATGGCAGAATTAGTCCCTTTATCTGCAATTGCTTTAACAATCGCTTGTACGTCCTTAGATTTTATCGGCGAGTGGACCCTCTGTCCCCCCTCCGTCACCCGGACCGGGAACGCTAGCGCGGCCGATGGGGCCCAGTCGGCACATGCGATCTTTATTTCCCTTCAGTCCGTGAGAGGGGTTTCTCCCCTTCGCGGTTTTTCTTTAATTCGGATGGGAATATTTTGGCTCTTAGCTCTGTTTACCTTCATTTCCTCCTCCCTTAAGTTTGAATCAGTTGTGACCCACTCGTCCTCACTAGTGTCTGATCCGGAGTCGGAACTCGACTGACTGGTCACTTCCGGGCTCCGGTACTTTCTCGTTGGGCTCCGGCCCCGCCTACTTCCGTCCCGCCCACTTCCGTTGCGGGCGGGCTGTTCCCCCCTCCTTGGCTCGCCCCGCCTCCTACTCACAGAGGCGTTTTGTGAAATGGCCGCTCTGATCGGTTCTCAGCGCCTCACTCGGGCCACCATCACCTGTCCGGTCACCCGAACCACCTTTCTCCTCCTTGTTGTCCTCCCCCTCTTGTTTATCTAACGGTTCCCGTCTGTTCCCGCCGGGGGCACCCTCGCCCCGCCCTTCTCCTTGCGGCTCAGCGCCATTTTGGGGGGCATAGGGTGGTGGCCTGGCCCAGAGGTCCCCAAGCTCTGACTTCTTTTCAATGTTCCTAGCTTCCTTGGCTAGCTCACCCCAAACAGATTTCGGCTGTTTTTGCTCCTCTGTAAGCGGGACGGGGTTCGGGGATGGAGGGGACGTATCGCCCTCTTGCAGATCTTTAGGCTCAGCAGAATCGCCATCATCTGGGGGGTGCAAAGTCTGTGCGGCTGCCCCGACTCCCATTTTCGGGGTGGCCAACAAACAGTCCTTTACCGCCACCCAGGTCTCCTGCTCCTTTATAGCTTTCTGCAACACCTGTACAGCTTTCCCCCAAGCCTTAAGGTTTTTCCCACAACCCGAAGACATCATCTCCTCGGCTAACGCCTTGGTACATTTGTCCCCCACTTCACGGCGGAGAATATCCACCGACCGGTCTATAACCTTAATTTTTAAAAGCCTCGCAACAGCGAGAGTAAAATCTTTTGGCTTACAATCAATCCCCCAATGCTTATGTAATTGCGATACGACTTTCACAAGGGCTTCCATCCTCCTTGTTGGTCCGGGAGCGTCCTCCCCGCCGGGCTGGTCCAGCCGCTCTGGCCGCCGTTCACCCGTCCAGGCGATGATTCCCGGGTTTCGGCACCACTTGTTGCCGTTCAAGCGGCGTGGCGACCTGGTTCAGGAACAGCACAGCGACCACCCCCAGGCCGCTTGGGCCATCAGCTCGCTAACACCAATGTGGTGGACGGCAAATGGCGTTTATTGATGGGTAACAAGGTGTTATATAGCTAAGGTTTACAACGTCACATCCGTCTGCTTACTTCATGAACTAAACGCTATCGGCTATTAGGGGCCCTATCTTTCTGTACAGCGCGATATCTTCCAGCCGCCGGTACCCTAACTATCTGCAACAGGCAGTTATCAAAGAAGCAAATTTTAAAGCCATGTTATAGTGATACAAAAAGTCAGTAAACAGAAAGGACAGCAACAAGAAATGGATGAGCCAATTAGCTACAAGTAATTTTTATTTATTTATTAACTGAAAAGAGCAACAGCAACTGGGTTAGCAGCCAACATAAGGGTCATGGCCTGAGCTACTTACTGGTGTGCGTTGTGTGCAGCACCCGGAGAGTTGAGAGCTGCCCCGCGGTGGGGCTGGGGCTTCTTCCCCTTTGCTCATCCCCAGGGCCACGTGTGAATGGAAGTCCCAGAGGGACCTTTTTGCTGTTGCTCCCCTGCCCCTGGTGTGTGAAATACTGGGGCTTCACACACACACCTGCAGTGGGAATTTTTGTGCCTGAGCTTGATTGGAAACAACATGCAACATGTGCACAATGATAGAGGAATATATATTTAAACAACAACAACAAAAAGAACAACAACAGGAACAAGAATTACATTAACAACTATAATATTAAAAAGAATATTAACAGTATAAACAAGAACAAATTGTATTATGTAACTATGTGAAGAAAAATCTGAATATATCTGAAAATATCTTCCGGCTGCCGGACCCTAACTATCTGCAACAGCAGTCTGAGCTTGCACACACTGGATTTCACAGCAGCAGTAGAGCTGTGCTAGGGTGAGTGAGCGTGAGGAAGAGAGGAGCGGGGCTCCTGCTGCTGCTCCTACTTTCTATAACGTGGACAACTTGAGGGCATCTCTTTTGATCATGTGCTGTCGATCTGCCTTAGCTTTGTCTGAGCAGCTTGCTGCTGAGGAGATGGGACGTCTGTGGGGTTGTTCAGGCTGTTGGTGGTTGCGAGTTCACTGTGTGCAGCAGCTTCTCTTGTGCGGAGAGCCAAGGAGCTCCACTTGCTTTGGATGTGCACAGATGCAGCTGGCAGTTTCTGCAAAGCCATGGGCCCCCTTTGGAAGGAATGGCCAGAGAAATGGCTCAGCATGGGCTCTTTCCCTTGGGGCAGGTGGTGTGAGGAGCCAGGTGCAAATGCTTGCTGAGCAGGAGGTGTGTGAGCATTTTCTTGTGCTTGGGGTGCCTGAAGAGAGGGCAGTTTGGCCCAAAGCTGCTCTCCTGCTTTCCCCTGCCCATGGTGGTACTGCAGGGCAGGTGCTGCTGGTGCTTTGCTTCCAAGGCCCCGTGTATCCCTGTGTTTCAGGCTGCTGGAAGGAGTGAACATCATGCCCCGCTCAGGACAATTGTGGTTCCTTCAGGATCTGAGGCTGCCCTCTTGGTCTGTCTCCCGAAGCAAGAGCCATGCAGAGATGTGGCAGAAGCAGGACATCTTCCTTGGGAGAAGCTGAAGAGAGGGCTAAAGCAGTGAAGCAGGACTGGGGTGAGCATGTGCGTGAGGGCTGGTCCCTGCAGGTGATCATTGGCCGCAATGAGCCAGGCTGTTGGGCGCACTCAGCTGCTCCCCGTGTGCCGCATGACTCCTGCTGGGCCTGGCAGTGCTGCCTTCTGGCTCACGTGCCAATAACCTCCTTGTCTTCTTCCTTGCTTGTCCCGTTTTGTCAGGAACCATACACTTATTCCCTACAGAAGCAAGAAATTCCACTGCCTGTCCTTGGAATGGATACACATTGCTACAAAAGAACAATTGTTCTTTTACAGGCTTTGGAAACTCCCTTCCTTTCCAGAGAGCAATGCCTGGTCTCCTGAGGATGAGCTTGTCCTCTCTTGGCACAGCTTGAGTGCAGGCATTTAGAAGGGGAGCACCTGAGTGTGGAGCAGAGCTGCGATCCCCGCTGCCGGTCGGGAATGCTCTTTGGCTCCATGATGTCCTACACTCTTTTTCTGTGCGACAATTTCCAAGAAGGAAAAAAAAATTAAGAAGAAATAAAAAGAATTGGAAGTGGACAGAAGAAAGGGAAAAAGAGAAAAGAAAACAAAACAGCATTAGGAAAAGATTAAAAGCAAAAATAAAAAAAAGGGAAACGAAAAAAATGAAGAATAGAAGAAGTGAAAAAGAAGAAGAAAAACTGGAAAACTGGCTGGGGCATCCCAAAGGGCCATGTGTGAAGGAAGTCCTAGAGGGAACCTGTGCTGGCCCTCACTTGCCCCTAGGATATGAAATCTTCGCACTGCACACACCCATCTTCAGTGGGGATGATTTTAGTGCCTGAGATCACTTGGATAAAACACGCAATACTAAAACAGTGATACAGGAATATATATTTAAATAACAATAAAAACAGAACAATATAATAAACAATAACAACAACAATAATAAAAACAATATCAATAAAACTAACAACAATAATATCAACGATATGAACAAGAACAAATACTACTATAAAAGATTCTTCAGGGACATCCAAAGAAGGGGTTATGGCCACAGTCCCTGGGCCCAGCGCTTCCTGGCAGCAGCCAGAGTGAAGGGGAGCTTGGTCTGCAAGGAAAAAGGAGGCATCAGCAGGGCCGAGGAGCGGCTCGGGGGCTCCCGTGGAGCAGAGGCTCTTTGGCGGCTGCACGGGCTCTTTGGCAGCAGCGCTGCCGTCATTGGTGCCCTGGCAGAGGCTTGGCGTGGCCAGCGCAGCCCAGAGGCCGGCAGAGGGGCTGAGGCAGCAGGTGCCCAGGCCTTGGGCGCTCCTGCGCCCTGTGCAGCTCTGCCCCGGCGCCGCGGCCCGCCAGAGCGCCCGCACACCTGGGCCAGGCTCCCGCGCGGCTGCTCCCCAAAGGCAGCGCGGAGCAGCGCCAAGGGGCCGGGCACAGCCCCAGCTCTGCCCGTGCAGCCGGCAGCAGGGACCATACCTGGGGGCTGCAGCCGGAGCTCTCCCAGTCCATGGGCTCCTCTGTGCTGCAGCCAACCAGGCCACCGCTCCCCATCATCTGGAAGAGAGCAAGAGACCTTGGTGGCGATGTTACATGGGGAAGAGGAAGGAAAGGGCATCCAGTGGCTGCGGGGGCTGTACCTGGCTGCTGCCATAGCTGAGCCACTCCATGGGCTCAGATTCATTTCCTGCTGGCCCTCTGTCCATATGAGGCGCCTGCAAGAGAGAAGGAGGCGTTTGCAGGGCAGGACCGAGAGCTGGAATTGTCTGGACCCAGGATCCCTTCTTGTGCAGTGAGAAGCAGGAAAGTGGGCAGAGTCCAGGGTCAGCCCCAAATCTCCCGTTGCAGCCGGCTGCAGGGTTCAATGCCTGAAGGGCAGAGCTGGAGTATTCCCACTCCATTGGCTCCTCATCTATGCAGCCGGCCAGGCCTTGTGTGCTTGCAGTCTGGAAGAGAGCAGGAGAGCTTGTGGGGACGGTCATGGTGGCAGCGCTGGCTCTGTGCGTGGGGCCTCGTGTCCGCTGCGTGCGCGGGGCAGGCGGTGCACAGAGCCAGGGCACCAGGCTCAGGCAGCAGCCCCTGAGGCCTTGGCCGCTCCTGGCCCTGGCGCAGCTCTACCCCAGCACCCAGGCCTGCCAGAGCTCCCTGCCACCTCTGCCACCAGCCCTGCGGCTGCTCTCGCAGAGCCAAGCGCCAGCCGTCCCCGCGCAGCCTCTGCCTGCACGCACAGTACCTGCACAGAGCTTTCCCACTCCATCTCTTCAACTTCACATGTATCCATTTTTTAACTCTCCTGAGTCTGCAACGGAATGGAATTGTTTACATTTGCAGCCATGAGCACCAAGTGTCGCGCCGTGGTTTTCTGTCCTCCCCCGGAAGGCAGCGCCCAGGCTGCCCTGCAGCCCCGCAGCTCCCCTGCATCTTGTGGGCACCATGGGTGGCCCCTGGTGCTGCGCGGCCCTGCTGCTCACCTGACCTTGCTGCTGCGTGGCCAGCACTGGGGCCACTGTGAGGCGCAGCCCTGGGAAGCTTCCGTGTTCCCGTGGCGATAACTGCCCCTCTGGGATGTTCCAGTGCTGCGTGGGGGGAGGAGGGCAGCGGCAGGGGCCAGGGGGGCCACCGTGAGGAAGGGTCTCCGTGTGCTGGACTCCCCCTGGCACTGCTGAGCCTGGCAGCAGAGAGCAGTGCGTGGCCTTGGGCTTCCTGGGTGCCAAGGAGGGCTCCTCACGCAGCCCCATGGTGCTGCTGGCGGCTGCCTGCCCAGAGGCCGGACTCCACTTGGGGCTCTGCTTACACCCCTGCAAGCAGCCTTGAATGCCTTCATCTTTCTTCCCTGCTCCACTCCTGCCCTTACAGCCCCACAAACTAGAGAAAGTTTTGTTTTCCATGGTTGAGACGTGTTCTTTGGTAGCGCAATGAGCGCAAAGGGCAGTTGTGCCCCGGGGCCAGGTGTGCATGTCCTCAGCAGAGCCCTTGTGAGTTGGTGGTGGCCTGGGAACCCCTGGTGTGCTGCTGGGCTCCTTCTCTTGTCCTGCCATGCACCTTGCAGGTGCCATGTGCTGTGGCTGAGAGCAGCCTTGGTGCGGCTCCTGCACTGCTGGCCCTGCCCTGGCTTCCTAGGGCTGCAGAGGGCAGAGCAGGCACAAATGTGCCCTCAGCAGCAGCAGGGACCTGCAGCTGCTGCAGCTCTGCCCAGCACTGGGCTACAATGCTCACTTGATAACGGAGGTGAATTCCCAGCCCTTGGGTAAGGACAGGAAAGTCAAGGGCAGATAGAGAAGTGGATGTCCACGGTTCCATCGGGTGTTCCCTAGCGCATAGGGATGCCCTCCAAAAGCAAGCAGCCCAAGCCCCGCCACCAAAGTGCTGTAGCCGAGGGGAGCATCTTGCTGTTGGCTAACCTTGCTTGCTGGCATGCCGCAGTGCCCCTGCGAGGCAGAGCGCAGCTGCTGGGAAGGGGCTGGTGCCAGAGGTGCGCGGAGGGCTCTGGGTGGCTCCCAAGCAGCCGCAGGGCTGGTGGCACGGGGAATTGTCGGCAGGCATTTGTCTGATGCCCTGGGAATGCTGGAGGGGAAGTGTGAAGCAGAGCAGTGTTCCCTGGAGGGAGGCACGAGCAGAGGGCTGGGCAGCCAGCTCAGCCCCGTGGCTGTGAGGGCAAGTGCTGGGAGCCCCCTTGCCTGCGCGCGTGACGCCTGCAGAGCCCAGGCGTGCGTGGTGCCCCCGCCGGCAGGAAAGGCGCTGGGAAGCCCTTGCCCCACACAGGCTGCTTGCAGAGAAGCTGCAGCTCATCTGTCTCACGATTCGGGCCCAAGGGACCTTGCGAGCAACGTCTTTATTCTGTGAGTAGGCACTGCTCTCACTCAGCACTGACACTGCTCTGGCTTGTCCTTCACCAGCTTTACATACAGGGATCTCTGCAGGGCCCCTCTCTAGGAAGTGGGTTGTGGAGGTGCTGGAGGGATGTGCTTCTTGGAATCCTTTGGACTCATAGATCAGAGGGAGTCTCGTGTGCTCCCTGGCCTCATTTTAGGGAACATCTAGAGCAGACTGACCCCTCTGCGTCAGAAAAGCTGCTGTTGACAGCAGTGATGAGCTCAAAGTCAGGAAAGCAGCCAGGAATACGAATTTCTACAAGCATGGCTTTGAAGTCAGATCCTCATTCTCATCGTGTCCCATAACATCCTTAATGTGAAGCTGGGGAGCTCAGGAAATGAGGTTTAGATGACTGGAACACTGGCTGTTGGCAGAGGTCTGAAGGTTGTGATCCGCAGTGCCGAGTGCAGTTGAAGGCTTGTGGCCAGTGGTATTCCACCAGGAAGAATGGTATTAAAGCCAGGAACAAAGTATTTACCACAAAGATTATCAGAGAATGAGATCTAAGGGCTCTCATTCAAAGAGTGGTTGCTGTATATCCAGTCATACCTAAGCCTTCTACACTTAATCGCAATGATCATGTAGAGCCTCTCTTTTGCAGTACTGGATTGAGAACATGCTTTCTTTCATAACTTACAGAAAGAACAAAGTCGTAAGCTGCTCGCTTTTCAGAGATCAGAGGGTGGTGATCAGTGGTGTGGAGCCTAGTTGGAGGTCTGTAGCTAGCGGTGTCCCCTCTAGGAGTCAGTCCTTGGTCCAGTCCTGTTCAATTTATTCATCAATGACCTGGATGAAGGCACAGAGCGCTCCCTCAGCAAGTTTGCTGATGATACCCAACTGGGAGGAGTAGCCGATACCCCAGAGGGCTGCGCTGCCATCCAGAGGGACCTGGACAGACTGGACAACTGGGTGGTGAAAAACCTCGTGCAATTCAACAAGGCCAAGTGCAAGGTCCTGCACCTGGGGAGGAATAACCACAGACACCAGTAGAGGTTGGGGACTGACCTTCTGGAGAGCAGCTCTGCAGAGAAAGACCTGGGTGTCATGGTGAATGACAAGGTGACCATGAGGCAGCAGTGCACCCTAGTGGCCAAGAAGGCCAATGGGCTCCTGGAGTGCATTAAGAAGAGCGTCTCCAGGAGGTCGAGGGAGGTGATCCTGCCCCTCTACTCAGCTCTGATGAGGCCACATCTGGAGTATTGTGTCCAGTTCTGGGCTCCACAGTACAAGAGGGATGTGGAGTTGCTGGAGAAAGTCCAGCGCAGGGCCACAAGGATGATCAGGGGCCTGGAACATCTGGCCTATGAGGAGAGGCTGTGTGAGCTGGCCTGTTCAGCCTGGAGAAGGCTGAGAGGAGACCTGAGCAGTGTCTACAAGTACCTTAAGGGAGGCAGTGAGGAGGATGGTGCTGGCCTCTTTTCAGTGGTGGCCACCAACAGAACTAGAGGAAACGGCCGGAAACTGAAGCATCAAAGGTTCCACAGGAACTTAAGGAAAAAATTCTTGACCAGGAGGGTGACAGAGCACTGGAACTGGCGGCTCAGAGAGGTTGTGGAGTCTCCTTCTCTGAAGATCTTCAAAACCCGCTTGGATGCAGTCCTGTGCCATGTGCTCTAGGTGACCCTGCTTTGACTTCTAGAGGTCCCTTCCAACCTTGAGCATTCTATGATTCTACGATTTGTATTTATCCTCCTTCCCCTGAGGCACAAACTCAGTCTGTCTGATCCAGAGGCCGTCCTTCAATCTGCCCTCACTGTGTCACAGCTGCTCTCTCAAGTGACATCTCTGTAATAAAAGGGGATTCTGTCTGCACTGTGCCTGAAGGCTGGGCTCTTCTTCCCAATCTGGAGTCCAGAATGTGCTCAGTGAGTTGCACCCATAAAGACCCTCTTGCCATGCCTGGGTGTGCATGGGCCAAGGGGCATCAGCTCGTATAGCGATGGGAATGAGGGTTGGATTCAGATGCCGCTTGTGGATGCCCAGTGCCCTGGAGAGGATGAGTGCTCAAGAAGTATCTCCCAGGGACTGTCCCAAATAATAACAGCTTGGTGACAGATGTCTATTCTTCAAGAAGGGATAACCTTCAAGAAGGGATAACCACCTGGAGAGCAGAAGGGATCTCCAGGGGCAACACGTGTCTGGGTCAGGTTTTGAGTGGAAACTCACAAAACCACGTGGAGTCACCCAAGAGTAAAGAGCCAAATCGAGCAGTGCCCCAAATCAGGGCTCTCAGGAGTGGCAGCAGCCTGGGTCTAATCACACCTCCAAACACATCCTGAGTCATGTGAAATACCCTGGGATTTCTCCAAGCATCCTCCACAGTCACACACCCTGGGGAGGAGGTGGTCAGTTGCAGTGACTGTGGTCCAGCTGGCTCTGCCCTGACCATCATGGCCAGTGTGGAGTCGCCCTGTGTCCCCACAGCTGCTCACCCTGCAGAGCAGCACTGCCAGCCCAGGATGCTGCAGGGAGCACAGGAGAGGGGTGCAGGAACGGCCAGGGCAGCATGGGCTCACAGACCTGGGAAAAGGCTCTCTGTGCAGCAGAGACATCTCCAGAGCAAAGCAAAGAAGCAGTGACTCCAGAGCAAAGCAAAGAAGCAGTGATGAGCTTGTGGGGACAATAAATACAAAACTGTTCCCATGGGTTTCAGCTTGGGCAGGCCACTCTGCCACTGGAGACGCTTGAGGAGCCCCAGAGCCAGGACCCCTGTGCTGTGCAGGGGAGAGGGGCTGCCCTGAGGGGCTGCAGGCAGTCAGGGTAACGGATCTCCTGGTCGTGAGAGACCTGGCGTCCGAGGAACACTCCCCGCGTGGTGTTTCACCTAATCTGCTGCTACTGCAAGAGCCCTGGGGTCACTCTGAGAACCAGTCAAGAGCACAGATGCATGCCAGCAGTATCAGTGACGGGGAGCCCCATTTTGCTGGGTCTCCTGCCCACCCCAACCACCTAGACCAGTGTGGAGTTAGGAGTCACCCCATGCCTTATGGCCCCACAGCCCCACTTGTCTCCCTGGAGATTTTCTGACACCAACTGACACAGGGAGAAAAAGCTACAAAAGGGGTTTATTTGAAGCAGGCGATGGCTGCGGGCGATGTTGGCGAGTATGGTCTCTCTGGGCACATGGGTGCTACAGGACACAACAGGGCAGCATCTCTGTAGCCCTCAGGACACAGCATCCGTCGCTCTGTCTCTCGGCTCTGCTCCAGCCCCCATCTCAGGGTCCCTGTCTGGAACATGCATCTGCTCGCTGCTCCTCTCGCTGTCCCGGGATGCAGCAGCAGCAGAACGCTCTGCGCAGAGCTCGAAGCGCCGTCCTGAGCCGTGAGCGCCATCGCCGGGGAGCTGCAACGTCTGGGAGGGCAGCAATGCCTGTGGTGGGAAGCAGAGCTGTGGGCGATGGGCTGCAGGGTGCAGGGCTGCACCTGCCTGTCCCTGCAACCAAGGGCTTCCCGAGGGGTTCTGTCCTCAGCACAGCAACTCCCGAGCTCTTCCTGCTGCCGGCCTCGGTGCCACCTCCTGTGCCAGGACAGGCCCACTGTCCCCAGCAGGGCTCTCCACGCCGGTATGTACCTGCCTCAACGTCGGGTGTGGGGCTGCAGGAGGAGGGCTTCTCCTCCTCCTCTTGGGGCTCCAAGGCCACCTGCATGGGCAGAGCAAGAACACGCACCCGTCAGCCATCAGCTGGCCCTGCTGAGGGTCCCAGTGCCCCAGGTTGCACAATGGCAAAGGGTTTGGATCAGAGGAGGCCGCCCATGGCTGCATGTCCCAAGGGAAGGGACCTGCGGCTGGCACGGCAATGGGACCAGGCTCGTTGTGGGGCCATAGCAGAGGGCTGGGCAGGGGGAAAGGAAGGCAGCCGGGGGCGTGCGTGGCACAAGGGGGCTGGTGCCCTGGTGTGGAGGGGGCTGCTGCTGGGGCTGCCTCTTCCCTCCTCGCTCGGCATCCAGGCCTCAGGACTGAATGCGACGTGGGCTGGAGCAGACTTCATCCCTGTGTCTTTGGCACTTGGAAACGGAGAGAAGCCGGCATCTCCCCATGGAGACATGGCAGAGGATAAATGCCTGGGGGTGACAGTGGGATGCCATGGGCAGGGGGGCTCCAAGGAAATGGGGTAACTCTGGGCACCCCACACACAGCTCCCACGGCAGCTCCCGGGGATGGTGAGGACAGGGGAGGTGCTGCTTGCTCACCTGGGCAGCAGGGCCGGCAGCTGGGGGAGAAGCTGCTGCTGTTGTTACCTGCAGCAGGGTTTCCTTGGGAGACGGGCTGCTGCTCATCTCATCGCAAGGGTTTTCAGCTGAAGGA
Source organism: Tinamus guttatus (assembly GCF_059628265.1). Taxonomy (NCBI): domain Eukaryota; kingdom Metazoa; phylum Chordata; class Aves; order Tinamiformes; family Tinamidae; genus Tinamus; species Tinamus guttatus. Next base: position 909,613 of record NW_028289617.1, read on the forward strand.
GAGGCCTCTGGTGCAGGTTCTGGAGGAAGTGATGGAGACGGAGGAGCATTTTCCCCTGCATGCTGGATGAAGTTGCTGGATGCAGGGGAGGCCTCTGGTTCTGCTCCTGCACTTGCTGCTGGTGGGACAGGCACGCTGTCCTCTGCGTGCGGAAAGCTGTTGGCCAAAGGAGGTGCTCCTGGCTCACCGCCCCTGGGCATTGCTGGCTCAAGGCTCTCCACATGGCCAGGTGCCTCGCTCACAGTCTCTGTGGTGCTGACATGGGGCGAGCAGGGCACCTTCTCGTGCTCCGTCTCCTGGTCCACAGCCGGGCTGCAGAGGCTGGCTCTGACCCAGGTCAAAGAGTTCATTTCCTCCACCTCCTCTTCCCCATCCTCCTCTTCATCATCAGTGTCCTCTACTCTCTCCTCCTGCAGTGCTCCCAGGCCTCTCGGCGTCTCCCGCGTTGGGGCGTGAGCATAGAGCCGCTCCAGCACCTCCCACTTGCAGCTTGCGCCTTTGAGGAGCTCCACTCGCGTGATCTCTGGTTTCCAGAGGTCATAGAAGGAGTTTCTGGCGAGGATCTAGAAGGAGAGAGGGAGGTTTGTGAAGGGAGGAAAGGCCTCGTGGGGCTCCGCCAGTGCTTTGACAAGCCGGCTGTCCCGCACGACGCAGCACAGCTGCTGGCCACAGCACTGGGAGGGCTCCCCCGTGGCCCAGCACTCCCTTGCACTCACCTCCTTGGGTTTGGCATTGAGTGATCCTGCCAGCGTCAGGGAGAAACGGTTGCCACGGCCCTCCTCCTGCTCGTCCTGCCTCTCTCTCAGCTTCTGCTCCCTCATTGGAAAAGCTCCTTCTCGGAGCTGGGCCAAGCTCTGTCCAGTGCGCTGCAGGCAGCTCCTCTCCAGCTCCTCCAGCGGCTCTGTTCTGATGCTGAGCACAGCCAGGTAGCGTGCAGTGTTGTCTTCATGCACGTGCACTGGCCTTCCTTGGAGGTGGCACGTGATCTCCAAGGGCTGCTGCCGTGTCCGTGATGTCCGTACTCTCACTGGCCCACTTGGACAGCTGAGTCCGCTAGGCCAGCTCGGCCAGCTAGGAATGCTGCACTGGAATTGTCCCCGATGACTGTAGGGATCAGGCCCTGTCTGAGGTGCAGAAGATGATGTGCTGGGGCGCCACTCTATGCTCTGGAGCTGCCATGATCTTGCCTGGGCGTCTTGGTGGATGATGCGTGCCAGTGCGTGTGGGGGCACAGGTACAGCGAGCTCCATCCTAGCTCTGTTGGCATCAGGCTGTGCTGGCTCCCGTGGAGAGGGCGATGGCGTTTCCTGAGGCCTTGCAAGGCTGGTGGAGGGCTGCGACTCTTGCACTGTGGAGGGGACATCGCTGGCCTTCTCCTCCACAACCTGCAATGAAGGCCACCACAAAGGCAGTCCTTACTGCTGTCCTTGGTCCCTCCCTCCATCCTTCCCAACGGGAAACCTCCGGCAGCCTCTGACCCCCTTGACGATGGCTCTGCCATGCAGGTGGCTGCTGCCCTGCTCCCAAAGGCTGCCTGGGGAGAGGGCTCGTGCCTATGGGCAAGCCTTGGGCAAAGGCAGCTCCTGAGAGAGCCCGAGGCGGGTGCGTGCAGGCTGCCGTGCAGAGCAGCGCTCGGCCTGCCGGGCACAGAGACCTCCTGGTGTCTCCCAGCAGGTCCCGCCTGCTTCTCGGCCCCATGGGGAGTCAGGCAGAGGCTCGGCCGCCACCGCCGCTCAGCTCTGTACCTGTGCGATGCCGTGTTCACAGGTGTGTGAGCCCTGAGGGCCGGGCAGCGGTGACAGCCGGTCCCTTTGGTGGGACGAAGCCGGGCTCCCGCTGCGCTGCACTGCTGCGGGCAGCTCCTGCTGGCCCACCTGTGGGGAGAAGGAGGCCCGTGATGGGGACACTTGTGTTGGTACGAGCAGCTCCAAAGCACAGGAAACCCCAGCCTCGTGTCGAAGGGAACATCCTGGCTGAGCACAATGCGGCTGTGCGTGGCCTGGACCTGCTCTCTGCTCTTAGCACAGACCTCATGGGGTTCATGTGGGCCTTGGAGCGTCCAGATCAGAGAATCAGAATCACTATGTTGGGAAAGATCTCCAAAAACATTTAGTCCAACTGTTAACCCCTCAAACCCATGTCTGCTAAACCATCGCTCTAAAGTGCCTTATCCGCGCATTTCTTGAAGGCTGCCAGGGACAGCGATTCTACCACTTCCCTGGGCAGCCTCTTCCAATGCTTCACCACTCTTTCCACCTGGAAAGTTTTCCTAATATCTAACCTGAGCCTCTCCTGGTGCAACCTGAAGCCATTTCCTCTTGTCTTATTGATAGCTATTTCTGAGAATAGATCAACCCTGCCTCACTACAACCACCTCTCAGGTTGTTGTGCAGAGCAATAATGTCTCCCCTGAGGCTCCTCTTTTCCACACTAAATAACCCCAGCTCCCTCAGCCACTCCTTATAGGGTCCATGCTCCAAAGCCTTCACCAGCGTTGGTGCCCTTCTCTGGACACACTCCAGTGCTTCCATGGCTTTTATTTTTACTTTTTCTAGTGATGGATCCAGAATTGAACACAGTGTTTGAGGTGCAACATCACCAGCACCAAGTACAGGTGGAGAGTGCAGGTCAGGCTGCTTTTCCCGTGGCCAGGAATGCACGTCCCCTCGCTGGAGGAGCTCCTGCCCGGCTATCTTGACCCAGGGCTCCTTCCCCACCACCCCTGTGCTCTCCATGCAGGTCCCATCCCTGCCTCCCAGCTCTCCCTCCAGCCCCACCACTCACCTCACTCGTGCACTCTTGCGCACTAGAGTTCCCTTCCATGGATGAGGTGCAGGTGTTCGCCTGCTGCTCCTTCTCCATCTCTAGGAACCTCTCTGAGGACCTCTCGCACGGGCACCAAGGGGAGTTGCTCCCTGCTGGTTGCGCCGCAATCCTCAGAGTGAAGACCCCAGCAGGGACACGGTCACCTTGGGGACTGCCCCATCACAGTAGCCTGTGGGTGTGATGCCACCCCCATCACAAAGCCCTGGGAGTCGCCATGGGGACACCAGGCACCTCCTCTCCCCACTCCTGAGCAGGTCCCTGGGGTGCAGGACGAGTTGTCCTCTCCACAGCTCTGCGCTCCCCGGGCCTTGCAGAGGCTGCCCCTCGTCAGGCGCTCCATAGCAGACACCCACCACGAGGCCACCCCCGTCCTCGCCCCTGTGCTCTCGATTGCCTCTTGGTTCACCCCAAGGCAGAGCTCCCTGCATCCCACTGCTCCCTCCCTGCGCTTCTCTTTCCCACATCACTCCGTGGCTATTCCTTGCCATCCCAGGCCATCACTTCCTCACTCTTTTTGGAGTCCTCCTCCTCCCCGAGTTGCTCCCACTTTGAGGCTCTCCTCACCAGCGTGGCCACCTGCTTGACCATCAGGTCAGCACATGGGAACAGCCGTGTTTTTCACCCCCTCAGCTCCATGTGACACCAACCCCCAACCGGCCTCCACGAAAAGACAAAACACTTGGGACTCTTGAGCTTAGGTTCCCCACATGGGCTTGTTTCTGCCCACACTCATTTACCACCCCCAAAATTCATGCCCTGTGGGTGCAGCATTGAGTGGTAAGAGTGGAGAAGGGAGTTAATACTATTTATTAATTGCAATCAAAATGTAAAGAAATTGTTCTTGTCCCCATCTAGGTGAATGCCTAGTTAAGAGACATTAGCTATCATCTTAATATGTAAGAAATCGTTATGGGTTTTATTGATATATACAGGTTTTTAATGAGGTTGTACAAGTGGAAATGAGTGGCAAGGATATAGCAAGTGTAGGAGAACACTTAAAGGAATGGGAAGAAGGGAAGGCATGGGAAAATTACTAGAAGCATAGGGAAAAGTGCAGCAAATGAACGCAAGAGTTGGAAAATAATAGAAGGCAAATATAAGCATTGGAAAAAGATTGAAATGGTGGGAAAAAGTGCAAAAGCATTGGAGAAGTGCCCAGATCTTGGAAAATAGGGAAAAACATGGGTAAGGAACGATAGTGTAGGAATATAGTCAAAAGTGCGGGATGGTTAGAAAAGTGGAAAAAGAGTGAAGTGATGGGAAAAAAAAAAGGAAAGTGCAAAAAGAACACAGAGCTCGGTAATATTGAGAAAGCATGGGGATAAAAGGAGAGGTTGGGGAAAAGACAAAAGGGTAGGAAAATCTTCACAAGTGTGGGAAAATGGTCACAAACATGGGAGGGAATGTTTGTGAAAGAGAAGGAAAAAAAAGTGAAAGCATGGGAAAATTATCAAAGTAGAGGAAAATGTGGGGAAAACGTGGGAAGAAGTGGCAAAGTGTAAGAATACCAGTAAAAATAATTCTGTGGGGAAAACCTCCAAAGCAGGAGAAAAACAGACCATGTGTGAAGCCTTGTGGAAGGGTCCAGGGTCCCCCACATCTCCAGTGTGCCCTTGCCCTCAGAAGGCGTCTGCCCCCAGGGAGGAGGGACGCTCCTGCCTTCTTGTCACCGCCAGGTGCCTGCAATGTGCCCCTGCTCTGCTGCCTGTTGCTGAGGGTCCCCAAGGCAGCCCCAATCTCTGCAGACCCCTCTCCTACCATGGAGCAGGCCTGCCTGCGCGGTGCCTGGAGACCCCAGCAAGGCTGCGCTTAGAGGTGAAGGTGTCACTGTCCTCGGTGAAAGTCTGACTGGGGCCAAGGTCAGGAAAGGACAAGAGACAACAAGGACAAGCAGCAGCAAAGGGAATTTCAAGAGAGTTTAAGGACAAACTAATAATAATTTTTGTAGCTGAGCAGCACTGGTACAAGAGCCAGGAGTTTTCCCTGGTGAAACCACCTACCAACCTGATACAAGAGTAAAGTTAGCCCTTCCCAGAGCAACCTGGTTGCCTCCTACCTCAAGAGGAAAGCCTGTGTACAAAAGGACAAAGCAGGGGATTCTGTAAACTCTCACTTTAGCAAGGGCATTGAAAAGGTTTCTCATGGTCTCCTAGTCAATTTGGTGAACTGATCTGCAGAGGATCAGTGGACCATAAGGGAGGTGGATGGAGCTTCAGGCTCACTGAGAACAGTGATCAGCAGTGCAGTGCTGCCAAGCGGCAGCTGGCTATTAGTGGCATCCCTCAGTGATCAGCATGTGGGACAGGACTGCTTCATCATAACATCATAACATCAAGTTAGTGAAGAATTCCCTGTATCTGGTCAGCCTGTGATTTGACAGCCTGAGGTCACCCTTAGCCCGTTTCCTCTTCATATCCTCTAGGGGTGTGAAGGGTTTCTGGGGAGGGAGTGATAGAAGGTGTTAAGGGTGCAGCGACTAGCGCAGAGACCTTGGGGTGATGTGCCTCTCCCATTTCTGAAGCACGCTTGACTGTACATAAGGAGGACTAGGCCTAAGGCAGTGGTGGCATCCAGTTGTTTGGGCAGGAGGCTCCAAGGCCCCTTTGCAGCCCCAGCTCCTCTTGCCCCATGGTGCAGGCAGTGGCCAGAGAGCGCAGAGAAGGACCTGGGGTGCACAACAAGTTGACCAAGAGCCAGCAATGTGGCCTTGTGGCCAAGACTGTCCTTGGTGTTTTGGGCTGCAGTAGGAAGAGTGTTGGGAGCGGGTCCAAGGAGGGGATCCTGCCCGTCTCCTCAGGCCCTGGGGACGCCACATGTGCAGGGCTGCGACCAGCTGTTTGTTCCCCAGGACAGGAGGGACATGGAGCTACTGTGGAGAGTGCAGTGTAGGGCTCTGGAGACAATGAGGGGATGGGAGTATCTTTACTGTGGGGAGAGACTGTGAGAGCTGGGTCTGTTCAGCCTGGAGGAGAGAAGGCCAAGAGGGATGTTATTAAGCAGTAAAAATGCCTTTAAGGGAGGGTGTCAAGAGGAGGAGTCCAGACTCATTTTATTGCTGGCCCATGCTAGGTGAAGGGGCAAGAGCCACAAGCTGGTGCACAGGAAGGTCCCTCTAAATAGGAGGAAAGAGCGGCTGGCAGTGAGGGTGACACAGCATCGGCACAGGTTGCCCAGGGGGTTGTGGACTCTCCTTCTCTGGAGACTTTCCAAATCCTCCTGGATGTGATCCTATGCAATGTGATTGAGTTTGGAGTAGGTGATCTCCAGAGGTGCCTTCCCGTCTCAACGCTTCTATAATTCTGTGATTCTGTCAGCGTGGGCCTTCCTGGAGCGCTTTGGAGAGGAAATGGCAGGCGGCCCAGGGCAGAGGTGTGAGCTGCAGAGGCAGCGAGAGGCAGCGGCAACCAGGAGGCAGGAGGAGCAGGAGCCAGGGTGCTGCAAGGGACTGGAAAGGCTGCGGGCAGCCAGAGGACACGAGTGTCACTCAATTCCAGCAGAGCAAATGGCCCCTGCACAGGAAACGCCAGTCTCCCAAGAAGCGGGCGGATCTTGCTTGGTGACCTGGTTCCTGTCCGTGGAAGTTTAGAATGAAACTCATCTGTTAACACAAAAGTGCAAATACTATATGCGAGAGAGGCACTTAAACAAGACACACTGCTTATACCTGGTTAATGCTAGCACATTTCTTCCTGAATGTGCAGGGGTTTCTCCTCCATGCAAGCAGTTTCCTTAGTGCAGGGTGCCAGGTTAAGGGGAGGTGAGGGATTCTCACCGTCCAGCCTCAGGAGTTGTTCAGGTGCCATTCCCGGTCCCTACTCAGCTTATGAGTGCTAGGCCCTGTCATTTATAGCATTAGGAGGAAGAAGACATGGCCGGGATATGGTCATCCTCATAAGGTGATCCTTCCAGAATCTGCAGGCAAGTTGAGTAAGATTCTCTGGGCTTTGCACCATGAGTGAGTCGAGTTGTGCCCTGTCAGTGGGTGCCTCTACAAGACTTTTCAGTTCCAAATTTGAGCAGTCCTTTAAAAGTACCTGCGATTTCTAACACATATTTTTTGCGGCATTAGCGCCGGTTTGTGCCTATTTCAGGTGTTAACACTTTACTCACCCATTCCATATGTATTGGTGGCGGGGGAGAGATGAGTAGTGGGAGTGGATTACTCTAGGCCTGAGGAGAAAAGCATGTTGTTGTTGTGTGGAACAGCTTGTCTTGTGCGAAGAGCCCAAGAGCTCCACTTGCTTTGGGGGTGCGCAGGTGCAGCTGGCAGCTGCTGCAAAGGCATCGCCCCCCCCTTGGAAGGAATGGCCAGAGGAATGGCTCAGTGTGGGCTCTTTCCCTTGGGGCAGGTGATGTGAGGGTCCAGGTGCAAAAGTTTGGTGAGCAGGAGGTGTGTGAGCACAGAGGTGTGCTCAGCAAGCTGTGCCAAGAGGCTGGCAGGAGCCTGCACGCACTGTGCGTCAGGACTGCTTGCTGCCGGATGCGAGCGCAGTGCCCGTTGTGGTCTGTGCAGGGCTGCAGTGGCCTTGCTTGGGAAGCTGCAGCCCTGCTGGCTTGCTGCATATGGCAAAGGGGCCAAAGGAGGCCCTTGCTCCCTGCAGCTGTGGAAGATGAGGATATGGGTGGGTGCCTTTTATTGTGCCTGAGGGGCCTGAAGAGAGGTCAGTTTGTGCCAAAGCTGCTCTCCTCCTTTCCCCTGGCCTTGGTGGTGCTGCAGGTCAGGTGCTGCTGGTGCTTTGCTTCCAAGGCCCAGTGTATCCCTATGTTCCATGCTGCTGGAAGGAGTGAGCATCATGCCCTGCTTGGGACACCTGTGGTTCCTTCAGGATCTGAGGCTGCCCTCTTGACCTGTCTCCCAAAGCAAGAGCCATGCAGAGATGCAGCAGAAGCAGGACATCTTCTCTGGGAGAAGCTGAAGAGAGGGCTAAAGCAGTGAAGCAGGACTGGGGCGAGCATGTGCGTGAGGGCTGGTTCCTGCAGGTGGTCATTGGCCGCAATGAGCCAGGCTGTTGGGCGCACTCAGCTGCTCCCCATGTGCCGCACGACTCCCGCTGGGCCTGGCACTGCTGCCTTCCAGCTCATTGGCTGTGGCAGACGGTGCAGCTTGAGATGGAACAGCGCTCTCCCATGACCTTGAAGGAGCAGTGTATACTGTTCTCCCTTCGCTGTTTCCATACAAAACCTACTTGAGGGAGTAACTGGAGATGGCATGGAGTCAGCTTGTTACTGGCATCTGCAAGGTCTCGAATCCATAGCTGATGGGATAATCTTGCGCGTAATTAGTTGGAATGCTGGCTCATTTAGCAACCGTCTTTGCATGCTTTCTGCAAATAAGGAATTATATCTGGGACAGTATGGTATATAAGTTGTATCTGATGCTCAATAAAAGGTCTTTGGTGCATTCCACTGGAGTCCATGCACATCATATGCTGCAAATGGAGCCCAAAGTGGGACATGAACAGGCAGGAAGCTCACGCAGTCTGAACCCGTCAGCGCAGTCCAGGTGAACCAAGAACGGAGCAGAAAAAGCTGCAGTGTGCACCCATCATGTGAGCGGCCTGGGAGCCCTGGGAGGTGGAATGTCTCGAGAGCAGAAACACAGCCTAGATGTGCTGCAGCGCATGAAGTGCAAGCAGAACCGGGAAGTGTACAGGAAACACCTAACAACTCTGTTAGAATGGATCCAGGATAAGGTACCTATCTTTCCAAAAGAAGGCGCATTTCAGCAAGAGGTGTGGGCAGATCTTGGAAATTGCCTTAAGGAGGCGATGGCAGATGGTGATGCAGCTGCAGTAAAACGTGTGACCACCTGGTGGCAGATGATGCTTACCCTGAAGGCAGCGGGGGGCCCCTCCGAGTGATAAGACGGTGACCACCACCATATGAGGGGGTGGCTACCCGCCGAGTGATGAACACTTTGACCTTGGCCTTGAGGGCCTGGAGGAAGAACAACAGCTTCAAGCGTGGTGGAGACCTGTGACCTTCACCCATGACCAGTTTCTCAGCACAGTCATCACTAACGCACGGACAGTGGCGGATGTCACCATTGAGAAGGTTTACCCCATTGTAGCCCTGGGAATTAACACCAACGAATCTGTGCTCTAAACACCCCCGTCCCTCCCTCCCCCCCATTCCCTGGATCACTGAATGTGGGCAAGTGTGTCTGATAAAAAATGGTAAAAAATGGCAATTGATAGATTTAGAAGCCTGTGTTTTAGTATCAGAGCTGGAGCTCATATGCGAAGATGATGCCCTTAAGGCGAGCGAAGTTTGCCTTGATACCAAGGAGGGCGTGTGCCATTTTGAGATCAATCCATAGAGTAATAATAAAACAGCACTAGCTTATGCAGGGAAAGGATGTGTGTGTTTTAGACCAAAGTGTAAATGCATGCTAATTAATGAAATTTATAACCAGACTGTGTTTAATGACTCTAATATGTGTGCTTGCAATGTAGTTATTGTAGTTATCCTGGTGCTGTTTATTTGCGGCTGACTAAAGACGACTTTGTGGTATTAAATAGGGAATTCTTATGGACGCAAGGCGCTCTGACTGATTATTTAAATGAGATACATTATACACCCCCACGACATAAGCTGTTACGTTCCCTCTCTCAAATTGCATTGCAGCCAAGGAACCGATGTGTTCCTGTTCCCATTAAAGGTGCACGCACGTTATTTCTGGACGGATCAGGGAAAACACATAGAGCGCTGGTTGTATGGAGACGAACAGATTCGTTATACTGGCAATCGTCTATTTTAATGTTTGAAGGATCCACACAAACTGTTGAACTGTCAGCGGCCTTGCACGCCATTGAATTGCTTTCACCTGAACCACTCAATGTTGTTGCAGATTCTGCATATGTTATAGTTATTGCTCAACACGTTGAAGATGCAATGATAAAAGAGGTCACTAACAAACAATTTTTTCCCTTGCTACTGAAATTACCTACACTGCTTTAAAATCATGTACGTTTATATTTTAAAATGGATATATGGTTGCATACTACTCTACCAGGACCAATAACTGAAGGAAATGCTATGGCAGATAAACTGACAATGGCAGCAGTATTGCCATGCAGTTTTGAGCAAGCCCCATTACCTCACAACTTCTTTCATCAAAAGGCCTCTTCTCTGCGTAAACAATTTCCTCTGTCCCAAAAGCAAGCCATGGAAATTGTCCGTGCATGCTCTGACTGTCAACATATTACACCAGTATCATCACATACAGGAGTGAACCATGAGGTTTACAAGCTAATGAGTTGTGGCAGAGCGATATCACACATATATGGACATGGGGCCGACTGCTTTATGTGCATGTTAGCGTGGAAACCTTCTCAGGGTGTCTGGTAGCCTCTGCACATACGGGTAAAAAAGCACACAATGTGAAATGCCCCTGGTTAAGATGTTTTGCTGCTATGGGCCTTCTGAAAAGAATTAAAAATGAAAATGGTCCTGCTTATGTTTCACAAACAATATCTATTTTACTACAACACTGGGGTATACAACATGTTACTGGAATATTGCATTCTCTCACTGGAAAAACCATTATCGAATGTGTCCACGGGACTCTCAAGGCTATGGCACATAAACAAAAAAGAAGGAATCCTATGGACCGTGTTACTCCACAGGAACTGTTAGACAAATTTTTTGAATCATTCTGATCATTACTTATTTGCAACAGCAGCTGCCCGACAATTCGGGAGGGTCCCTCCATTTGGGGCTCAGCCAAAGGTATGGTATAAATAATGTGGGGAGTCGCGATGGACCGGCCCCGTAGAACTAATAACGTGGGGAAGGGGATTTGGATGTGTTCTTCTTCCCACAGGTCCTCGCTGGTTACCAGCAAAAACTGTGAAGCCTTACTTGACGACAGAGGAGTCACAGCCACAGGAGAATTGCAGCCAAGCACAGGAGTCGAAAACCAATGAGCCATTGGAGTGAATCATGAATCATTTTTCAACATTTGGTGCAGTAGGGAATAGATGTGTTGATGTTTGTGATTTTATTCTGTTATGTACATTGATCTTAACCTATATAATTAATAGTTTATGCTTTTATGTGCATTGATCTCAACCTATATAATCAGTAGTTTATGCTTTTAACCTGTATGATTAATATAGATGTGCAATATAGAATATTATGGATGTTTGTATGTGTGATGAGTATACCTATAACCTTCACGCAAATTTACTGGATTCATAATGGGATCCATCCCCTCCAATTGTGAATAATGGCATATGGATATAAAAAAAAAAAAAAAGAAATGTTTCTCCATTATTGAATAATAGCAACCATTCTGAGGCTAATTTGACCATTCTTCACACTCAGAAAATTATGGTATCCATTTCACATCCGTGTGTGTTTTTATTGGTATCTAATCTGAGTATCACAAATTGTAATGTTTTGTTTTGTGTAACAAGTTAGTACTAATCATAAAAAAGTGAAGAATGTGTATATGAATAAACATTATAATTAACATGAAGCATGTATTATGAATATATATGTCTTATATATATAAGGACAAACATAATTATTAATATAAACATATATATTATGAATAAATATTATTATGAAATATATATTATGAATATATGAATAAATATAACTATTAATATAAAACATATACATAACATATATATATATATGAACATATAAATATATATAAACATGAACATATAAATATATATAAACATACATATTCATATACTATGAATACATATAGTTCATGAATATGAATATATATAAATAAAGTGTACATATATAAATGAGGTATATATATGTGTATGTATATGGAGATATGAAAAAATATACAATTCATATATGTAAATATATATATGAGAATATATATATGAAAATATATATGCAAATATATATATTCACATATAGAAATCATATATGAATAGATATGAATATATATGTGAATATATATGAATAAATTTAATTACTCATGTAAATGAAATACGCAGTCCTAGATGAGTGCAAAAGCCTGAAGCCCAAATCAAGGCAGTTCATTTTTGTCAGCAGCCTGGCTAAACAAAACAGGGGGAGCCGTGGCAGACGGTGCAGCTTGAGATGGAACAGCGCTCTCCCATGACCTTGAAGGAACAGTGAATACTGGACCTCCCTTCGCTGTTCCCATGCAAAACTTACTGCAGGGAGTAATTGGAGATGGCACGGAGCCAGCTGATTACTGGCATCTGCAAGGCCACAAATGCATACCTGATGGGATAACCTTGTGTGTAATCAGTTAGACTGTTGGCTCATTTAGCAACCATCTTCACGTGCTTTTCTCAAATAAGGAATTATATCCAGGACACTACGGTATATAAGATGTATTTGATGCTCAAGAGAAGGTCTTTGGTGCATTACACTTGAGTCCATGCGCATCATATGCTGCAATCTGCCAACAACCTCCTTCTCTTCCTCCTTACATGTCTGGTTTTGCCAGACACCACACTCTCATTCCCAACCCCATTAAGGGAGCATGAAACTCCACTGCCTGGCATTGGAATGGATACACATTTCTACAAAAGAAACATTGTTCCTTTCTGGGTGTGGCTTCAGAGGTTCCCTTCGTGTCCAGAGGGTGATGGAACGAATGAAAGGAAGGAATGGAAGGAAGAGTAATGAAAGTAATGGGAAAAAAGTAAGAAAAAAAGAATAACAATAAAAAAGGATACGAATAAAAAAAAAAAGAAAAAATTAGGAAAAAGAGAAGAGAAAGGAAAAGAGAAAGGACAAGGGAAAGGAAAAGGAAGAGGAAAAGGAAAAGGAATAGAGAACAAGAATGAGAAACTATAGTTCAATATGAAATGTTTTATAATAATCTATGACTGAATATGTGCTTGAAACTGCCGTGCATCGATTTCCTTCTGGCATCGAGACTGAGGAGTGAACAGCAGCAGATGGCCACAGTGACCCAGACTCTTGTGTCCACTCAGCTGGTCAACATCGGAAGGTCCCAAGGACCTGGGAGGCAGGTGGAGGGGGCTGATCGTGCCCCTCTCCTCAGCTCTGCTCAGGCCACACCTGGGCTCTTGTGTGCAGAAATATTGTGGGCTGCCCAGGACAAGAGGGCCGTGGAACTTGCAGAGAGCGACCAGCTTAGTGCCACAAAGATGATGAAGGAACTGGAGCATCTATCTAATGTGGAAAGAGTAAGCGAGCTGGGCCAGTTTGTCCTGGGGAAGACAAGAGTGAGAGGGGAACTTACCAAGAGGTAAAAACAGCTGAGGGGAGGATGTAAAAAGGACAGGGCCAAACTCTTCTCAGTGGCGCACAGCAATAGCACAAGGGCTAAAGAGTACAAATTGCAAAACAGTTTCAATGGATGCAAATTGCTACACACATTCAATGTGCATATGAGGAAGAGCTTTTTGACTGTTAGGGAGCGGAGCACTGAAAGCGAGTGTCCAGTGAGGTTGTGCAGGCTCCCTCTTTGGAGCTCTTCCAAACCCTCCTGGGTGTGATCCTGTGCAACGCGCTGTAGGGGTCCCTGCTTGTGCAGAGGGGTTGGACTGATGATCTCGAGAGGTCCCTTCCAAAGTCAACCCCTGTGTGACTGTGTGACTTGGGAGGGCTCCGCGGGCACCCAGGACGGCAGCGATGTTGGAAGGGCAGCGGTGGGGTTTTGTCAGGCCGTAAGGCCTCTTCTCCTGTGGCACCAAGTTTTTGCCATGAGCAGGTGGCAGATGGCCCTGCAGACGGCAGAGGGACAGAGCAGCCTCCATCGTAGTCCCCAGCACGGGGCCCTTCCTGTCAGCAGCCCATTTCTGCACCAGCTGCCTCCGGGGACACTGCCTCCTGTGACGCGGTCCCTGAGCGTGTCCAGCCCTGCAGGGCTCTGTGTCCCCCAGAGGCTCGTGGAGTTCGGCTCTGCATCTCCAGGCCCCGTGTCCCTGGGGTGCGACAGCTTCCCTTTGGCTGTGGCTTGGGCACTGCAGGGACACGTTGTGTGCGCCACCCGGAGAGTTGAGAGCTGCCCCACAGTGGGGCTGGGGCTTCTTCTCCTTTGCTCATCCCCAGGGCCACGTGTGAATGGAAGTGCCGGAAGGAATTTTTTGCTGCCTGTACCCTGCGCCTGGTGCACACAGGGCTCCACACAGACACGTGCAGTGGGGATGACTTTTGTGCCTCAGCTCGCTTGGAAAAAATACTCAACATATGAACAATGATACAGGAATATATATTTAAACAAAAACAAAATAGAATAACAATAACAACAACAATAACAGTAACAACAACAATATCAAAAACAATATCAACAATATCAACAACCAAAAGCTAGTGTGACACTACAGAGAAAAAATTACACAAAATAATCTAGGGAAGGAGTCCTCATGCCCAGCGCTTCCAGGCAGCAGCCAGAGTGAAGGGCACCTTGGTCTGCAAGGGAAAAGGAGGCGTGAGCAGGGCCGAGGAGCGGCTCGGGGGCTCCCGTGGAGCAGAGGCTCTTTGGCGGCTGCGCAGGCTCTTTGGCAGCAGCGCTGCCGTCATTGGTGCCCTGGCAGAGGCTTGGCGTGGCCAGCGCAGCCCAGAGGCCGGCAGAGGGGCTGAGGCAGCAGGTGCCCAGGCCTTGGGCGCTCCTGCGCCCTGTGCAGCTCTGCCCCGGCGCCGCGGCCCGCCAGAGCGCCCGCACACCTGGGCCAGGCTCCCGCGCGGCTGCTCTCCAAAGGCAGCGCGGAGCAGCGCCAAGGGGCCGGGCACAGCCCCAGCTCTGCCCGTGCAGCCGGCAGCAGGGGCCATACCTGGGGGCTGCAGCCGGAGCTCTCCCAGTCCATGGGCTCCTCTGTGATGCAGCCGCCCAGGCCACTGCTCCCCATCATCTGGAAGAGAGCAGGAGACCTTGGTGGGGACGGTGCTTGGGGAAGAGGAAGGAAAAGGCATCCAGTGGCTGCAAGGACTGTACCTGGCTGCTGCCATAACTGAGCAACTCCATTGCCTCAGGCTGGTCCCCTGTGGGGCTCCCATTCGTGCATGGAGCCTGCAAGAGAGCAAGGGGCTTTTGGAGGACAGGTCCCAGAGCCGGTGCTCCCTGGTCCCCAGGACCTCTCTTCCCCATCTGGGAAACAGGAAAGAGGGAAGGGGCCAGGCCCAGCCCCACCTCTTCTCATGCTGCCAGAAGCTGGGGCAATACCTGGATGTTGCAGCTGGAGCTCTCCCACTTCATGGGCTCCTCGCAACTGCAGCTGCCCAGGCCTTGGGCTTCCGGAGTCTGGCAGAGAGCAGGAGAGCTTGTGGGAACGGTCACGGTGGCAGCGCTGGCTCTGTGCATGGGGTCTCGTGTCCCCTGCGTGCGCGGGGCAGGCGGTGCACAGAGCCAGGGCACCAGGCTCAGGCAGCAGCCCCCGAGGCCTTGGCCGCTCCTGGCACCCTGGCTCTGCCCCAGCACCCAGGCCTGCCAGAGCTCCCTGCCACCTCTGCCACAAGCCCTGCGGCTGCTCTCGCAGAGCCAAGTGCCAGCCGTCCCCGCACAGCCTCTGCCTGCACGCACAGTACCTGCCCCGAGCATTCCCATTCCATCTCTTCAACGGGAGAATTGTCCATTTTTTTTAGTGTCCAGAGACTGCAAGAGAAAAGGAGTTGTGGTCTTTTGCAATTCTGAGCGCAAGGGGGGTCTCTGTCCCAGGAGCCTCTTGGCGTCTCCATGCGTGGGAGTGGTGGGGCATGGAGCAGGCACTGCTGGACCTGCCTGCAGCAGGCTCCTTGGTCCTGGCAGACCCTTTAGCAGTTGGGGAGCCCAGGGTCAAGTGGAGGAGAGAAAAGGGCAATGTGAGAGGTGTGAGCACCTAGTGTCGCGCGGTGGCTTTGGGGCCTCCCCTGGGAGGCATCGCCCAGGCTGCCCTGCAGCCCCGCAGCTCCCCTGCATCTTGTGGGCACCACGGGTGGCCCCTGGTGCTGCGCGGCCCTGCTGCTCACCTGGCCTTGCTGCTGCGTGGCCAGCACTGGGGCCACTGTGAGGCGCAGCGCTGGGAAGCTTCCGTGTTCCCGTGGCGATAACTGCCCCTCTGGGATGTTCCACTGCTCCGTGGGGGGAGGAGGACAGTAGCAGGGGCCAGGGGGGCCGCCGTGAGGAAGGGTCTGTGTGTGCTGGACTCCCCCTGGCACTGATGAGCCTGGCAGCAGAGAGCAGTGCGTGGCCTTGGGCTTGCTGGGTGCCAAGGAGGTCTCCTCACGCAGCCCCATGGTGCTGCTGGCGGCTGCCTGCCCAGAGGCTGGACTGCACTTGGGGCTCTGCTTCCACCCCTGCACGCAGCTTTGAAGGCCTTCATCTTTCTTCCCTGCTCTATTCCTGCCCTTACAGCCCGATGGACTCAAAGTTGTTTTGTTTTCCATGGGCGAGATGTGTTCCTTGGCAGCGCAATGAGCGCCAAGGGCAGTTGTGCCCTGGGACCAGGTGTGCATGTCCTCAACAGAGCCCTTGTGAGTTGGTGGTGGCCTGGGAGCCCCTGGTGCTGCTGGGCTCCTTCTCTTGTCCTGCCATGCACCTTGCAGGCCCCATGTGCTGTGGCTGAGAGCAGCCTTGGTGCGGCTCCTGCACTGCTGCCCCTGCCACGGCTTCCTAGGGCTGCAGAGGGCAGAGCAGGCACAAATGTGCCCTCAGCAGAAGCACGGACCTGCAGCTGCTGCAGCTCTGCCCAGCACTGGGCTACAATGCTCACTTGCTAATGGAGGTGATTTCCCAGCCTTTGGGTAAGGACAGGAAAGCCAAGGGCAGGTGGAGCAGGAGATCCCCCTCACGCAGAGGAAAATCCCTCCAAAATCAAGCAGTGCAACCCCTTCACCGAAGTGCTGGAGCCCAGAGGAGCATCTTGCTGCTCGCCAAGCTTGCTTGCTGGCATGCTGAAAGGGGCTCCCGCTGGACAGAGTAACCTCCTTCCTGGTCCCCAGATCTTGGCATCTCCCATGCCGACAGAAATGTTCTTCGCATCCCTGACATCACAAGCTCAGAAACAAGAACCCTGCTTATCCAGTGTCACCTTTTTCTAATTAAAGACCAAACTTCATAAATATATTTTAAAATTGCTGACTTTCCCAAGTATGGAAAAGCTGTGCTGTGCTTGCTGAAGCCAAGGTGCCTTCCCCCTTAACTCTATTGGTGCTGGAAGTGCAATTGCAGGCTGAGTGTTTGGCTCCAGTTTTATCTGGGGCAATGGGCCAGGGATTATAGACAGAGGGGATTTACCCTCCTCTCCCTCTGCCTTCCCCTTCCCCAAACACTGTCTCAAAATACAGAATTGGGATCGTGTCAAACCCTGGTTCCTTTGGTTCCAGCAGCAATTCAGCAGCACACAAAGAGTTAAATTATGGCATGAGAGTTTGGCCATGTGTTGAGAGGCCACTTGGCTTTTAGCGGAGGATCTCTAAGCCGTGCGCCTGTTCCTGTGCTGCTCACGGCGGCATCAGGGAGGCCGGTGCGCAGGACAGGAGCTGCTCCCTGGGGCAGTGCAGCCCCGCGGCGCAGGGGACAGGGACACTGCATCCTGGGCACCTGTGCAGAGCAGGGGGGTCTTTTCTCCCCTTTGGAAGCAGCTTGGGAAACAGCCAAATACAGGGGTGGAAAGCAGGTTTGGTTGAACTTCCCAGCAAGTGAACAAACTCCCAAGAGCTGAGTGCTTAGCTCTAGGTTAGGGGATCAAGTGCAGCACGGGCAGGTACCAGGACACGTAGCCTCTCTTCCCCCGCACACCTCAGCCCCAGCCCAGCGCCCTCCTGCCAGCAGCCCGTGTGCTTGCGGTGCGCTCTGCGAGCCGCCGTGCCGGCCTCTTGTGCAAGCGCTGTGGTCTCCAGGGCCTCCGCTCCAAGGAGCCCCATCTCTATTGAAGCCATGGATGAGAAGCCCTGTGTCCCTGTCCACGTGGACGTCCATGGGAAGCCGTTGCTGTCCTTGGGCAGCACAGGGATGTGCTGCCCTCACCAAACAGAGTCCCCACAAGGGGCCGCAGCACCCGCTCCCCACAGCCTCTGCAAGGGGCAGTGTGGGGCTGCTGGAGCAGCGCAGCAAGGTGTGCGGCCAAACGCACCCGTCTGCCAGCCAAGGCAGGCGCCCTCGCGCAGCGCCTCTCTGCAGGAGCACCGGGGCATGGCCTGGTACCAACTGCCGCCACCATGGCCAGGCCAAGCCCGGGATGCAGCTGCCACTCCTTCCTTCCCACCCATTTCAATTGCAGGGTTTTGGTGATATTTCAGTGGAAAACAAACCTGGTGTAAATGTTTTTTGTGGAGCTTAACAATCTCTTTGCAAAGTTCCTCATTCCTTGAGCTTAAAAGAGCCAGGTTATTAACCACCATAGCAGCATTTCTAACCAAAACACTACGACTTAAGCAGGCCAGGAGTGCCAGGAGCTGCTGTCACTCTAACCCATTCCTGGCGCCCAACGCAGGGCTGGGACCGGCCAGGTGATGCCTTGAACTGCAGCTGCCCCCTCTTGAGAAGCAGGTGGAGGTGTTTAGGATATTCACCAAACTACAGCTGCTTGCAGTTAAGAAATGATGAGTTATGTGTGAAACTTATGCATTGATTCTTGGACAAAAGCATCTTGCAGCAGTTTGAAGGAGGGTGATCCAGTCTAGAAGAGACATGGTGTTATTGGAGTAAGTCCAGCTAAGGGCCCCTTAGACGATTAGGGGACTGGAGCCTCTCTCATATGAGGTGTAGCTGAGCGAGCTGGGGCTGCATAGCCTGGAGAAGAGAGGACGGAGGAGAGTTTTATCAATGTGCTTAAGTATCCAAAGGGAGGCTGTGATAAGGACAGGTCCAGATTTTTTTCAGTGATGCTCAGTGACAATGATGAAAGGTAATGGGCACAAATGGAAACACAGGAAGGTTTTTCTGAAAATAAGGAAGGTGTCTGAGCATAGGAACAGGCTGCAGAGGAAGGCAGTGGAGTTTCCAGCCCTGGCAATACTGAACAGGTGTCTGGGCAGGGTCTTGGGCCGCCTGCTGGAGGTAGCCCTGTCAAAGCGTGAGGATGAACAAGGTCTCTGAAGGCCCTTTCCAATCTGAGCCATCCTGGAATGTTTAAAGCTAGAATACATCCTTCATGCAGGCAATGTGGAACTTCAGTGTTTCAGAGTGAAACTGATACCCGAGCTCCTGCGTTGGTATTTGTCCAGTGTAAGATGGTTATTGCAATCTATCTTATGACCTTGGCGTTTGCAAAAGTTTTGTTCTTTTCTTTACTTATTTACTTATTTTTCCTGGCCACGTCTGTCTATGATGTATGCTCTACCCCTTAGAAAACTCCTTATAGTCCATGAAAATGCAAATATTATTTTCTAGGATTTCTCTGTAACATGACAAGTTCTACATTTTTTTTATTTTTATTTACTGATTTTTTTTCCTTACACTAACCAAGAAACCCTGAAGTGTTTTGACTTTTCTTTAGGAGGCCAAGGCAGGATGCCCCACACTGTCTCCTGAGGAGCTCTCAAATTGACTCAAACTGTCTCCTTATGTCCGCTGTGCAGCGCTTGAGGAGATACTTCCCAAGAAGCAGCTTGATATTCCTGACAGAACAGGAAATGCCTGCATGTCCCGGATGGAACCTGCCTCAGTGGGTGGATTCACATGCCACACTTGCCACCGTGTGCTCTGCTGGTCACTGACTCCTTGAGAGATGTTCTGCAGGTGTCCTCACTACTCCTCTAACTGCATCAGGGGGGAAAGGAAACAACGGAATTCTACCAAGCACTTAACCTGAGCAAACTCTGTGTCTCCTGGAAGTCAGGACATTGAACAGCTTCAGCAAAAGGTCTTCTGCTGTGCTGGAGAAGCAGATGGTGCCTACAGTGATGATCTGGAAATCACAAGAGCACTAGGACCTGCCATAGTCCCTGTTCCCCAAGGGGCTGAGGGACAGAGCAGCCTCCATCGTGGTCCCCAGTACGGGGCCCTTCCTGGCAGCAGCCCCTTTCTGCACCAGCTGCCTCCGGGGACACTGCCCCCCGTGACATGGTCCCTGAGCGTGTCCCAGCCCTGCAGGGCCCTGTGTCCCCCAGGGGCTCGTGGAGTTCGGCCCTGCATCTCCAGGCCCCGTATCCCTGGGGCGGGACAGCTTCCCTTTGCCTGTGGCTTGCGCGCTGAGGGGACCCATTGTGTGCGGCACCCGGAGAGTTGAGAGCTGCCCCGCGGTGGGGCTGGGGCTTCTTCCCCTTTGGGCATCCTGTGGGACACGTGTGCAGGTCAGGTGAAGGAAGGCCCTACACTTAGGGATTAATAGCAGGTTGATTTTTAATTGTCCTTGGTATAAGAATCTAATTTGACACATTTTGAGGATGCCCTGAGGCCTTCCCAAATCTCGTACACAGAATTGCTAGCATCATACATGAGGGAAGCACTACTTGTACATGGTAAATGCTAGCACATTTCTTCCTGAATGTTCAGAGGATTCTCATCCTTGAAGCAGTTTCCTTTAGTGCAGGGTGCCGGGTTAAGGGTAAGGGAGGGATTCTCACGGTCCAGCCATAAGTGTTGGTCAGGTGTCATTCCTGATTCCTGCTCCACTTATCAGTGCTAGGCCCTGTCATTTATACAATTAGGTGGAAGAAGACACGCCCATGATATGGTCATCCTCATAAGGTGATCCTTCCAGAATCTGCAGACAAGTTGCGTAAGATTCTCTGCTCCCTGCAGCATGAGTGAGTGCATTGTGCACTGCCAGTGGGTGCCTCTGCAAGACTTTCCAGATTCTTATTTGAGCAGTCCTTGAAAAGTGCATGCAAACTCCAGCATATGTTCTTGCTGCATCAGTGTCTGTGTGTGCCTTTTTGCTTGCTCATTCCATATGTATTGTTGGAGGGTGGTATTTGAGTAGGGCAAGTGGATTACTCTAGGCCTGAAGAGAAAAGTGTATTGTTGACAGAGATTTTATGTGGAATGTGTGGGTGTTGGGGTCAGCTTTTTAGTAGGGAAGTGCTGCAAAGGGAAATGCAGCTGTGGTGCCCGTGCTGGGTAGGGATGAAAGGAAGCAGGGGCAATGTTTGGAGGCTTCGCTAAGCATGCAGTGGCTAGTGATTTTAGCTGTGAGGCCTGTCTTTTGTGGGAGGTGATTGAGCAGGGTGACCATGCTGGTAGCAAGGTGTGAGAATTGTGGTGTAATGGTTGGGAGGGAATGAAGCAGAGCAAGCAAGCGTTGTGAGGCTGCCCTCCTCATAGAGAGTGAAGGCTTTGTTCTGTCAGTCATTTACATATAAATCCCCCTTGCCGGTGCACATGTGCAGCATGAACAAAGAAATGTGTGAATGAAGCATGCAGCTTCCTGAGTGCATGAATGAAGCATGCAGCAACATGAATGAAGGGCAGCATGAATGAAGGACTACCATCTCTACATGTGCTTTGGTGAAATCCTGGCTCCAGAAATGACTTCTCAAGCAATCTCTCTTAAGCAGCTCTGTGGAGGGGAGTTTGGGAAGTCTGCTTGACAACAGGTCAAGCAGGAGGCAGCAATGTGCCCTTGTGTCAAGGATGGCCAGAGGGATGCTGGCCTTCACGAGGAGGAGTGTTGGCAGCAGGTGGAGGGGGCTGATCGTGCCCCTCTCCTCAGCTCTGCTCAGGCCACACCTGGACTCTTGTGTGCAGAAATATTGTGGGCTGCCCAGGACAAGAGGGATGTGGAACTTGCAGAGAGTGACCAGCTTAGTGCCACAAAGATGATGAAGGAACTGGAGCGTCTATCTTATGAGGAAAGAGTAAGCGATTTGGGCCTGTTTATCCTGGAAAAAACAAGAGTGAGAGGGGAACTTATCAAGAGGTACAAACAGCTGAGGGGAGGATGTAAAAAGGACAGGGCCAAACTCTTCTCGGTGGTGCCCAGCAATAGCCCAAGAGCTAAAGGGTGTAGATTGCAACACAGTTACAATGGATGCAAATTGCTACAAACTTTCAACGTGCATATGAGGAAGGGCTTTTTGACAGTTAGGGTGACGGAGCACTGGAAGCGAGTGTCCAGCGAGGTTGTGCAGGCTCCTTCTTTGGAGCTCTTCCAAAGCCTCCTGGGTGTGATCCTGTGCAACGCGCTGTAGGAGTCCCTGCTTGTGCAGGAGGGGGTTGGACTGATGATCTCGAGAGGTCCCTTCCAACGTCAACCCCTGTGTGACTGTGTGACTTGGGAGGGCTCCGTGGGCACCCAGGACGGCAGTGATGTTGGAAGGGCAGTGGTGGGGTTTTGTCAGGCCGTAAGGCCTCTTCTCTTGTGGCACCGAGTTGTCACCATGAGCAACTGGCAGATGGCCCTGCAGACAGCAGAGGGACAGAGCAGCCTCCATCGTAGTCCCCAGCACGGGGCCCTTCCTGGCAGCAGCCCATTTCTGCACCAGCTGCCCCCGGGGACACTGCCCCCCGTGACATGGTCCCTGAGCGTGTCCCAGCCCTGCAGGGCCCTGTGTCCCCCAGGGGCTCGTGGAGTTCGGCCCTGCATCTCCAGGCCCCGTGTCCCTGGGGCGCGACAGCTTCCCTTTGGCTGTGGCTTGGGCCCTGCGGGGACACGTTGTGTGCGCCACCCGGAGAGTTGAGAGCTGCCCCACAGTGGGGCTGGGGCTTCTTCCCCAGGGCCACATGTGAATGGAATTCCAGGAAGGAATTTTTTGCTGTTGCTCCCATGCCCCTGGTGCACACAGGGCTCCACACACACACCTGCGGTGGGGATGGTTTTTTGTGCCTGAGCTCACTTGGAAAAAACTGGCAACATATGAGCAATGATACAGGAATATATATTTAAACAAGAGCAAGAAAGAATAACAAAAACAATAATAATGACAACAATATCAATAACAGTAACAACAACAATATCAAAAACAATATAAACAATATCAACAACAACCAAAAACTACTGTGACGCTACATAGAAAAAAATCCAGAAAAGAGTCCAGGGCTGGAGTCCTCATGCCCAGCGTTTCCTGGTAGCAGCCTGGGTGAAGGGGAGCTTGGTCTGCAAGGGAAAAGGAGGCATCAGCAGGGCCGAGGAGCGGCTCGGGGGCTCCCGTGGAGCAGAGGCTCTTTGGCGGCTGCGCGGGCTCTTTGGCAGCAGCGCTGCCGTCATTGGTGCCCTGGCAGAGGCTTGGCGTGGCCAGCGCAGCCCAGAGGCCGGCAGAGGGGCTGAGGCAGCAGGTGCCCAGGCCTTGGGCGCTCCTGCGCCCTGTGCAGCTCTGCCCCGGCGCCGCGGCCCGCCAGAGCGCCCGCACACCTGGGCCAGGCTCCCGCGCGGCTGCTCCCCAAAGGCAGCGCGGAGCAGCGCCAAGGGGCCGGGCACAGCCCCAGCTCTGCCCGTGCAGCCGGCAGCAGGGACCATACCTGGGGGCCGCAGCTGGAGCTCTCCCAGTCCATGGGCTCCTCTGTGCTGCAGCCAACCAGGCCACTGCTCCCCATCGTCTGGAAGAGAGCAGGAGACCTTGGTGGTGATGTTACATGGGGAAGAGGAAGGAAAGTGCATCCAGTCGCTGCGGGGGCTGTACCTGGCTGCTGCCATAGCTGAGCCACTCCATGGGCTCAGGATCATTCCCTGCCAGCCCTCTGTCCATATGAGGCGCCTGCAAGAGAGAAGGAGGCATTTGCAGGGCAGGACCGAGAGCTGGAAGTGTCTGGACCCAGGATCTCTCCTTATGCAGTGAGAAGCAGGTAAGTAGGAAGAGTCCAGGCTCAACCCCAAATCTTCCGTTGCAGCCGGCTGCAGGGTTCAATACCTGAAGGGCAGAGCTGGAGTATTCCCACTCCATTGGCTCCTCATCCTTGCAGCCAGCCAGTCCTTGTGTGCTTGCAGTCTGGAAGAGAGCAGGAGAGCTTGTGGGGACGGTCATGGTGGCAGTGCTGGCTCTGTGCGTGGGACCTCGTGTACCCTGCGTGCGCGGGGCAGGCGGTGCACAGAGCCAGGGCACCAGGCTCAGGCAGCAGCCCCCGAGGCCTTGGCCGCTCCTGGCCCTGGCGCAGCTCTGCCCCAGCACCCAGGCCTGCCAGAGCTCCCTGCCACCTCTGCCACCAGCCCTGCGGCTGCTCTCGCAGAGCCAAACGCCAGCCGTCCCCGCGCAGCCTCTACCTGCACGCACAGTACCTGCACAGAGCTCTCCCACTCCATCTCCTCAACTTCAGTGTTAGCCATTTTCTTTCACTCTCCTGAGTCTGCAACGGAATGGAATTGTTTACATTTGCAGCCATAAGCACCAAGTGTCGCGCCATGGCTTTCTGTCCTCCCCCGGAAGGCAGCGCCCAGGCTACCCTGGAGCCCCGCAGTTCCCCTGCATCTTGTGGGCACCACGGGTGGCCCCTGGTGCTGCGCGGCCCTGCTGCTCACCTGGCCTTGCTGCTGCGTGGCCAGCACTGGGGCCACTGTGATGCGCAGCCCTGGGAAGCTTCCGTGTTCCCGTGGCGATAACTGCCCCTCTGGGATGTTCCACTGCTGCGTGGGGGTAGGAGGGCAGCGGCAGGGGCCAGGGGGGCCGCCGTGAGGAAGGGTCTGCGTGTGCTGGACTCCCCCTGGCACTGCTGAGCCTGGCGGCACAGAGCAGTACGTGGCCTTGGGTTTGCTGGGTGCCAAGGAGGTCTCCTCACGCAGCCCCATGGTGCTGCTGGCGGCTGCCTGCCCAGAGGCCGGGCTGCGCTTGGGGCTCTGCTTCCACCCCTGCAAGCAGCCTTGAATGCCTTCATCTTTCTTCCCTGCTCCTTCCTGCCCTTACAGCCCAATGGACTCAAGAAAGTTTTGCTTTGCATGGTCGAGACGTGTTCCTTGGTAGCGCAATGAGCGCAAAGGGCAGTTGTGCCCAGGGCCAGGCGTGCATGTCCTCAGCAGAGCCCTTGTGAGTTGGTGGTGGCCTGGGAGCCCCTGGTGCTGCTGGGCTCCTTCTCTTGTCCTGCCATGCACCTTGCAGGCACCATGTGCTGTGGCTGAGAGCAGCCTTGGTGCGGCTCCTGCACTGCTGCCCCTGCCACGGCTTCCTAGGGCTGCAGAGGGCAAAGCAGGCACAAATGTGCCCTCAGCAGAAGCAGGGACCTGCAGCTGCTGCAGCTCTGCCCAGTACTGGGCTACAATGCTCGCTTGCTAACAGAGGCGAATTCCCAGCCCTTGGGTAAGGACAGGAAAACCAAGGGCAGAAGGAGCAGGAGATATCCGTGGTTCCATCGGGTGTTCCCTCGTGCATAGGAAAGCCCTCCAAAAGCAAGCAGCACAACCCCTGCCACCAAAGTGCTGGAGCCCAGAGGAGCATCTTGCTGTTGGCCAAGCTTGCTTGCTGGCATGCCGCAGTGCCCCTGTGAGGCAGAGCGCAGCTGCTGGGAAGGGGCTGGTGCCAGAGGTGTGTGGAAGGCTCTGGGTGGCTCCGAAGCAGCCGCAGGGCTGGTGGCACGGGGAATTGTCGGCAGGCATTTGGCTGCTGCCCTGGGAATGCTGGAGGGGAAGTGTGAAGCAGAGCAGTCTTCCCTGTACAAACACGCACACTGTGTTCCCCCTGTGCAGGCACTGCCCTCGCTCAGCACTCACGTTGCTCTGGGCTCAGCTCTCTTGCCACCTGCCTTGCACGGTTCAATCATGAAGCTTCTGCATCCAGAGGCCAATCATGTTCCTCTCCTGGCTGCTGCACTTGTCCCCTCTCCGCAGTGCTTAACTCTGACCGTTTTTGTAGGGCTCTTTTCTTGGCATGACCTTGTTGTTTCAAGGCCTTTTTCAGGGTCTCACAGGCATCACTGATGAAGGTCTCAGCACATACTTTTAACTCTGAGTGGATCTGGTGAACTTTGACTATTGCATTTGCAATGTGCTCCCCTGCAAGCGTGCTCCTATCTTGGGATACATCACCAGTATTTTGGGAGGGCTGTATAGCAACAGTCTATTTGTTTTTGCAGTGTGATTTCAGAGGCTCCAGATGATCATCCTTCTGTGACATGGCTTGAGGTAGGTGCCTGTTGTTCCTGCAGCTGTAGCTCACAAATAATATCCATGAGAAGCCTCAAGATTTCTGAAAACTTGCAATCAAAGCAATACTCAAAATGAGATGTTATGAACTGTTGCAAGGCGGCTGCAATGCTCTCAGCAGCATCTCTGGTGTTTTTGTGCATAGAAAGCAGAGAAGCTGCTTAATCAAACCTAGGCAGTTCTGCTTGCCACCCTCTGATTTCTCCCAATTCTCCCCCTCACAGAGCTACAGTGACAACGCGCTGCTGCCTTTCCCAGCTGCACAAGAGCCTGGGCTCAAAGGCGTCTCACGTGCTGCCCTTGCTTCAGCATATCACCCAAAAGGTCTGCTGCAATCTCTGTAGCCCCTCACCAGCAACATTTTTTCCCACACATGTGGAGGAGGCATCTCCAAAGGTTCTGCCCTTACTCCACTACAAAACAACCCTCCACACAGCTCCACAGGCTCTCCTAAAACCGTGCAGCGACGGCTCCAACTCTTTCATCCCCTGCAGCGCTCGATCGAGCTGGTCTCCGCCAGGTCCTGCACTTCTCTCAGGCTCCAGCTCCAGGGAGTGCAGGTTTTAGTGAGCCATTCCACCTTGGAGCATTTCTGCAAAAGAAACCAGGAGGAACGAATGGTGAACAAACTGGAGAGAGGAGATGGAGGAGGTGAAGTGATTGGAGCGACCCTCTAGCCCTGCTCAGGGCTGCTTTGCATGTTGTCTGCTCTGCTCCCACATCACCTCTGCTGTTTTGGGGGGTTCCTTGGCCGCTTGTGCAGGCCTGAAATTGAAGAATGCTTGTTTGGAGAGGAGGAACAAAAAGTCATTGATCCTGGATCGCCACACATTGCCATGCTTTCCAAATGTCTGTTCTCACAATCCCCAAATCCTTCACCCTACATCAGCTCAGCACGGACCCACACACTCGTACCCAGGCCACAAGAGCTGTCCCACCAGTGCAACCTTCCCCACTTCTCCAGCTCCTGCCTTGCTGGGAGAAAACAAGGGAAGCCCCAGCCCTCTGCAGCGCCAAGCATCCCTGTGAACCCTGAGCTTTAGCTCCTTGTTGTGGCCCACGTGTCTTGTCGAGCTCTCTCCTGAGCGCGGCCAGGTGCTTCCTGTGCTGGCTGCAGTGGCGCAGGTTGCAGACGCCCCATGGCGAGATGAGGGCAGCAAGGAGGCGGCGCTCGTGGCGCTCCCGCGCAGGCTGCCTTGCCAGGAGGAGCGCTGGCCCCGCGGGAGCTGCTCCCCTGCGCGCGCGGCCCTGCCCAGCGCCGGGGGCCTTGGCTCCCAGCAGCCAGCGCGGAGCCGTGCTCCTCGCTGCGCCGCCTGGCCACGCACCCGCTGCTGCGGCAGCGCCGCACAGCCTCGCAAGAGCAGCTCGCAATGCCCGCAGCGAGCGCTGGGCTCCTCCTGCCCCTGCAGGGACAGCAGCACAGCAGCCCTGCGCCCTGCACGCGCACGGGGCGGCTGCAGCCAGCGCTCTCCCAGCCTCCCCCTCCCACGGAAACTCCTCTGCTCACCCACATGGACAACCCACTTGGCCATCCTTGCTCATGTAGCCTCCTCTCCTCGGTCTGTGAAGGTTATATTTGTGGTTGGAGGACTCCCACAAATGGAGGTCCTGCATACAGTTGTCCTCATTGCCAAGTACGTGACAGGTTAGATGTGCAAGAGTAAAGAGACAAGATGTCTGTTGAAGCTTTAAAATGACTTGTGCATGTCAAGATGAGGGTAGGGTGGATGAGGGAAGAAACCAGGACGCTTTGGAGCTTTGCTCCAAAAGGGGAATCGTACCCAAAGGAAAGCTTATTCTTTTTGGGAGACTCTTCACTGTAGGAGAATCCTCAACTCTACAGCTCCTGTCTCATGGCTGTGTCTAGAAGGATCCTTGACCCGTTTCCCCAGCAGAGAACTCCTGGCATTTACAGCTCTACAAAGACAGAGCTCACAAGAAGATTTTGGTGCCTGCAGAGAGTCTTTTGGGGCTGCATGAGCATCGCTGGCCCTGCTGGAAGGAGCCCGTCCCGTGGCCGCCTTGCTGCCTGCTGCACGCAGGGCCCCGCTGCACACTTCTCCAGGGCCACACGCCCGGCTGCCCTTGGCTCTGCAAGCTCCTGCCTGGGCACAGAGCTGTGCTGGGACCTGCTCTCCCACCTCCTGGACACCATCTGGCTCCTGCTACTGCCACCTCCTGCCTCCTCGCAGCGCATGCACCAGCCCCTGTCCCACTGAGGACTGCAGCTCCCGCTGACAGCAGGATGTGCCACTGCTTTGCTCTGGGAATCTTGCAGGATGCTCGCTGTGTCAGGGCAAGGAAAGGAAGAAGAAGAGGGGACTTTTCTAGCCCCTTTTGACTGCTTTTACCTCTTCCCCCAGCTTAGACATGTAGAAGACAAGGCTGCAGCGTGGCTCCAAAGGGATCTTGACCTCACACGGCAAGTTCAGCAGCTCAGTCGAATTTCCCTGAGTTGCTGCCTGCTGCGTGTGGGCTCCAAGACAGAGGCGCTCCTGGGCCTTTGGAGCGCAGGCTGCAGAGCCTTCCTGCAGAGCAGCTCCCAGGAGTGTTGCCGTTCAAGCGGCGTGGCGACCTGGTTCAGGAACGGCACGGCGACCACCCCCAAACGGCTCGGGCCATCAGCTCGCTGACACCAATGTGGTGGAGGGCAAATGGCCTTTATTGATGGGTAACAAGGTGTTATATAGCTAAGGGTTACAACGTCACATCCGTCTGCTTACACCATAAACTAAACACTATCGTCTATTAGGGGCCTTTTCTTTCCGTACAGCGCAATATCTTCTGGCCGCCGGACCCTAACTATCATCTGCAACATTTCCCCCATCCCTATGCATAACAAAACTAGCTAAAATACAACTATCTTATTCTTACTTATTCTTATCTTATTCTAATTACTTATTCTTATTATTATCTTATTACTATCTTATTCTATTCTTATAGTTTATAACAATCTTAAAATTATATATCATAAACTTGACATAAAAACATAAGGCACAAAGAAGAAGGCACGTAGAAGGTAGGGGATGACAGGTAATACCAGGGTGTAGGAATAGGGTGTACCTTGGCATAACTTGGGGATAATACTGAGTGGATATATTCTTAAAGCATTTGTCGGTGTTCTACTAACATGATGTTAATCTTTTCTAGCCGACTCTTGACAAACGGCATGAGCTTATTCAATATACAGGGTCCAAAGATCAGTGTCATCATGATCATTGTGATCGGCCCTATCAAGGTGGATATCAGGGTGGTTAACCACGGCGAACCGGTGAACCAATTTTTGTACCAGCTGCGTTTGGAACAGGGTTCAATGGGTGTTGGTTGGCAAAGCGTGGCACTGGAAACTGGAGACTCTGTAGTTATTTTTGTACTAATTACTCGAGATTGTTCGATCTGTTCAAGTACCCATTTAAAGGGCTGATGTGACTCTACCTGTCCTATAGTGACAAGCTCCAAAATTTAGATCACGCAAAGGCATCGCGGCCCCCTCTTGCGGAGGCTGTTTTGTTGTTTTCTGGATTCGGTCGGCGTGGAACTCACAGGCTCGGGCGGGACGCCTGTCACCGGGGCGTCCGATGATCCGGTCCTGTGAACAGAAACTCACAATTTTCATTAGTTTTAATTTGAAGGTCTGGTTTAATAGACTTAAGCGGGCACCACTTGACTCTGCCATCTTTCCTGACAGTGACCTTTGGGTCGATCTTGGCATGGGGGGAGCGCTGCCAGCGAGTCCCCCAGCCAAGGGCAGTTTACTGCAACGTGCCCTGCATGACCACATTTAGAAAATGCCATTACGTTGGCTATTACGGTGTGAACAGCCACCTGAATTGGGGTCAGATGCTCTTCCTTTGCAACATGCTTAATCATGTCTGCGATACTTGATCCCGCCGGCAATGATCGCAGGATTTCTTTGGTTGCCGAATTGCATTGTTGGCGTAAACATTCCGCTACGACCGGGCCTTTTGCCTCCATGGGCAGGGACGAAGAGTCGACCGCTGCTTGGAGACGATCTACAAATTGTGTAAAACTCTCACTTTCACTTTGCTTTATTGTGGACCATGGCGATGGTCTGGCAACAACTCTACAGGCTGTGCGAATGGCTTCTCTGGCCGCACGAGTAGTTGTCGTAACTTCATGGGCCCGCAGGCCATGGGCCTGTGCCTGGGGGGTGATCATTGTTGGATCTGCACCCATTAACCGCTGCAGGCTGGAGCCGTGTAATGGATGATCTGCCCCAGTTACTTGGGCTAAACACTTTGTACAGTTGTCTTCCCATTCTTGTTTGAAAACGATCATCCCTGCTCCACTAAAGATTAGCCTACAAGTTTGTTTTATATTGAATGGGAGCAGATCGTCCCCCCCGAAGATACCATCTATGAGGGTTGAGACCATGGCAGAATTAGTCCCTTTATCTGCAATTGCTTTAACAATCGCTTGTATGTCCTTAGATTTTATCGGCGAGTGGACCCTCTGTCCCCCCTCCGTCACCCGGACCGGGAACGCTAGCGCGGCCGATGGGGCCCACTCGGCACATGCGATCTTTATTTCCTTCCAGTCCGTGAGAGGGGTTCCTCCCCTTTGCGGTTTTTCTTTAATTCGGATGGGAATATTTTGGCTCTTAGCTCTGTTTACCTTCATTTCCTCCTCCCTTAAGTTTGAATCAGTTGTGACCCACTCGTCCTCACTAGTGTCTGATCCGGAGTCGGAACTCGACTGACTGGTCACTTCCGGGCTCCGGTACTTTCTCGTTGGGCTCCGGCCCCGCCTACTTCCGTCCCGCCTACTTCCGTTGCGGGCGGGCTGTTCCCCCCTCCTTGGCTCGCCCCGCCTCCTACTCACAGAGGCGTTTTGTGAAATGGCCGCTCTGATCGGTTCTCAGCGCCTCACTCGGGCCTCCCTCACCTGGCCGGTCACCCCCACCACCTTTCTCCTCCTTGTTGTCCTCCTCTCTTGTTTATCTAACGGTTTCCGTCTGTTCCCAACAGGAGCATCCTCGCCCCGCCCTTCCCCTTGTGGCTCAGCGCCATTTTGGGGGGCATAGGGTGGTGGCCTGGCCCAGACGTCCCCAAGCTCTGACTTCTTTTCAATGTTCCTAGCTTCCTTGGCTAGCTCGCCCCAAACAGATTTTGGCTGTTTTTGCTCCTCTGTAAGTGGGACGGGGTTCAGGGATTGAGGGGATGTATCGCCCTCTTGCAGATCTTTAGGCTCAGCAGAATCACCATCATCTGGGGGGTGCAAAGTCTGTGCGGCTGCCCCGACTCCCATTTTCAGGGTGGCCAACAAACAGTCCCTTACCGCCACCCAGGTCTCCTGCTCTTTTCTAGATTTCTGCAAGGCTTGTACAACTTTTCCCCAAGCCTTAAGGTTTTTCCCACAACCCGAAGGCATCGTCTCCTCGGCTAACGCCTTGGTACATTTGTCCCACACATCAGGGTGGAGAATACCCACCGACCGGTCTATAACCTTAATTTTTAAAAGCCTCGCAACAGCGAGACTAAAATCTTTTGGCTTACAATCAATCCCCCAATATTTATGTAATTGCGATACGACTTTCACAAGGGCTTCCATCCTCCTTGTTGCTCTGGTAGTGTCCTCTCCGCCGGGCTGGTCCTGCCGCTCCGGCCGCCGTTCACCCGTCCAGGAGATGATCCCGGGTTTCGGCACCACTTGTTGCTGTTCAAACGGCGTGGCGACCTGGTTCAGGAACGGCACGCTGACCACCCCCAGGCCGCCTGGGCCATCAGCTCGCTGACACCAATGTGGTGGACGGCAAATGGTGTTTATTGATGGGTAACAAGGTGTTATATAGCTAAGGATTACAACGTCACATCCGCCTGCTTACATCATAAACTAACACTATTGGCTATTAGGGGCCCTATCTTTCCGTACAGCGTGGTATCTTCCGGCCGCTGGACCCTAACTATCTGCAACAGCAGTCTGAGCTTGCACACACTGGATTTCACAGCAGCAGTAGAGCTGTGCTTGGGTGAGTGAGCGTGAGGAAGAGAGGAGCGGGGCTCCTGCTGCTGCTCCTAATTTCTATAACGTGGACAACTTGAGGGCATCTCTTTTGATCATGTGCTGTCGATCTGCCTTAGCTTTGTCTGAGCAACTTGCTGCTGAGGAGATGGGACGTCTGTGGGGTTGTTCAGGCTGTTGGTGGTTGTGAGGTGGCTGTGTGCAGCAGCTTCTCTTGCGTGGAGAGCCCAAGAGCTCCACTTGCTTTGGGCATGCGCAGGTGCAGCTGGCAGTTTCTGCCAAGGCATGGGCCCCCTTTGGAAGGAATGGCCAGAGAAATGGCTCAGCATGGGCTCTTTCCCTTGGGGCAGGAGGTGTGAGGAGCCAGGTGTAAATGCTTGCTGAGCAGGAGGTGTGTGAGCATTTTCTTGTGCTTGGGGTGCCTGAAGAGAGGGCAGTTTGTGCCAAAGCTGCTCTCCTGCTTTCCCCGGCCCATGGTGGTACTGCAGGTCAGGTGCTGCTGGTGCTTTCCTTCCAAGGCCCAGTGTATCCCTGTGTTCAAGGTTGCTGGAAGAAGTGAACATCATGCCCCACCCAGGACATTTGGGGTTCCTTCAGGATCTGAGGCTGCCCTCTTGGTCTGTCTCCCAAAACAAGAGCCATGCAGAGATGCAGCAGAAGCAGGACATCTTCTTTGGGAGAAGCTGAAGAGAGGGCTAAAGCAGTGAAGCAGGACTGGGGCGAGTGTGTGCGTGAGGGCTGGTCCCTGCAGGTGGTCATTGGCCGCAATGAGCCAGTCTGTTGGGTGCACTCAGCTGCTCCCCGTGTGCCGCGTCACTCCCGCTGGGCCTGGCACTGCTGCCTTCCAGCTCATCTGCCAACAACCTCCTTGTCTTCGTCCTTGCTTGTCCCGTTTTGTTAAGAACCATACACTTATTGCCTACAGGAGCAAGATATTCCACTGCCTGGCATTGGAATGGATACACATTGCTACAAAAGAACAATTGTTCTTTTAGAGGCTTTGGAGGCTCCCTTCCTTTCCAGAGAGCAATGCCTGGTCTCCTGAGGATGAGCTTGTCCTCTCTTGGCACTGCTTGAGTGCAGGCATTTAGAAGGGGAGCACCTGAGTGTTGAGCAGAGCTGCGATCCCCGCTGCCTGTGGAGAATGCTCTTCGGCTCCGTGATATCCTACACTCTTTTTCTGTGTGACAATTTCCAAGAAGGAAAAAAAAATAAGAAGAAATAAAAAGAATTGGAAATGGAAAGAAGAAAGGGAAAAAGAGAAAAGAAAACAAAACAGCATTAGGAAAAGATTAAAAGGAAAACAAAAAAAAAAGAAAAGGGAAACGAAAAAACTGAAGAATAGAAGAAGTGAAAAAGAAGAAGAAAAACTGGAAAACTGGCTGGGGCATCCCAAAGGGCCATGTGTGAAGAAAGTCCTAGAGGGAACCTTTGCTGGCCCTCATTTGCCCCTAGGGTCTGAAATCTTCACACCACACACACACATCTTCAGTGGGGATGATTTTAGTGCCTGACATCACTTGGATAAAACACGCAAGACCAAAACAATGATACAGGAATATATATTTAACAACAATAAAAACAGAACAATATAATAAACAATAATAACAACAATAACAAAAACAATATCAATAAAACTAACAACAGTAATATCAACAGTATCAACAAGAACAAATACTACTATGAAAGATTATTCAGGGACATCCAAAGAAGCGGTTATGGCCGCAGACCCTGGGCCCAGCGGTTCCTGGTAGCAGCCAGAGTGAAGGGGAGCTTGGTCTGCAAGGGAAAAGGAGGCATCAGCAGGGCCGAGGAGCGGCTCGGGGGCTCCCGTGGAGCAGAGGCTCTTTGGCGGCTGCGCGGGCTCTTTGGCAGCAGCGCTGCCGTCATTGGTGCCCTGGCAGAGGCTTGGCGTGGCCAGCGCAGCCCAGAGGCCGGCAGAGGGGCTGAGGCAGCAGGTGCCCAGGCCTTGGGCGCTCCTGCGCCCTGTGCAGCTCTGCCCCGGCGCCGCGGCCCGCCAGAGCGCCCGCACACCTGGGCCAGGCTCCCGCGCGGCTGCTCCCCAAAGGCAGCGCGGAGCAGCGCCAAGGGGCCGGGCACAGCCCCAGCTCTGCCCGTGCAGCCGGCAGCAGGGACCATACCTGGGGGCTGCAGCTGGAGCTCTCCCAATCCATGGGCTCCTCTGTGCTGCAGCCGACCAGGCCACTGCTCCCCACAATCTGGAAGAGAGCAAGAGACCTTGGTGGCGATGTTGCATGGGGAAGAGGAAGGAAAGGGCATCCAGTGGCTGCGGGGGCTGTACCTGGCTGCTGCCATAGCTGAGCCACTCCATTGGTTCAGGCTGGTCCCCTGCAGAGCTCCCATTCATGCATGGAGCCTGCAAGAGAGCAAGAGGCGTTTTCAGGGCAGGTCCCAGAGCCGGCGGTCCCTGGTCCCCAGGACCTCTCTTCCTGATTTGGTAAAAAGGAAAGCGGGAAGGGGCCAGGCTGAGCCCCAGCTCTTCCTGTTCAGCTGGCAGCAGGGGCAATACCTGGAGGCTGCAGCTTGAGTCCTCCCAATCCATGGGCTCCTCATCATTGCAGCCAACAAGATTGAGGGTGCCCATAGTCTGGAAGAGAGCAGGAGAGCTTGGGGGGATGGTCATGGTGGCAGATCTGGCTCTGTGCACGGGGCCTCGTGTCCCCTGCATGCGCAGGGCAGGCGGTGCAAAGAGCCAGGGCGCCAGGCTCAGGCAGCAGCCCCCGAGGCCTTGGCCGCTCCTGGCCCTGGCGCAGCTCTGCCCCAGCACCCAGGCCTGCCAGAGCTCCCTGCCACCTCTGCCACCAGCCCTGCGGCTGCTCTCGCAGAGCCAAACGCCAGCCGTCCCCGCGCAGCCTCTGCCTGCACGCACAGTACCTGCAATGAGCTCTGCCTCTCCATGTCCTCAACTTCACCGTTATCCATTTTTTTCAGTTTCCAGGAACTGCAAGAGAAAAGAAGTCATTGTCATTTGCAGCCATGAGAGCAGGGGTCTCTGTGCCAGGATCCTCTTGGCATCTCTGTGCGTGGGAGTGGTGGGGCACAGAGCAGGCAGTATTAGGCCTGCCCGCAGCAGCCTCCTTGCCCCCTGCAGTCCCATTGCCATGCAGGGAGCCCAGTGCCATGTGGAGCAGAGAAAAGGGCAATGTGAGAGGTGTGAGTGCCAAGTGTCGCGTGGTGGCTTTGGGGCCTCCCCTGGGAGGCAGCGCGCAGGCTGCCCTGCAGCCCCGCAGCTCCCCTGCATCTTGTGGGCACCATGGGTGGCCCCTGGTGCTGCGCGTCCCTGCTGCTCACCTGGCCTTGCTGCTGCGTGGCCAGCACTGGGGCCACTGTGAGGCGCAGCCTTGGGAAGCTTCCGTGTTCCCGTGGCGATAACTGCCCCTCTGGGATGTTCCAGTGCTCCGTGGGGGGAGGAGGACAGCGGCAGGGGCCAGGGGGGCCGCCGTGAGGAAGGGTCTGCGTGTGCTGGACTCCCCCTGGCACTGCTGAGCCTGGCAGCAGAGAGCAGTGCGTGGCCTTGGGCTTGCTGGGTGCCAAGGAGGGCTCCTCAAGCAGCCCCATGGTGCTGCTGGCGGCTGCCTGCCCAGAGGCCGGACTCCACTTGGGGCTCTGCTTCCACCCCTGCAAGCAGCCTTGAATGCCTTCATCTTTCTTCCCTGATCCCCTCCTGCCCTTACAGCCTGATGTACTTGAGAAAGTTTTGTTGTCCATGGTTGAGACGTGTTCCTTGGTAGTGTGTGCCTGTTGTGACTTTTTCAGATGTTAACCCTTTACTCAACCCTTCCATATGTATTGGTGGAGGGAGGAGGTTGAATAGTACAGGTGGATTAGCCTGGGCCTAGGGAAAAATGTAGCTGTCTCCATTTTCATATAATGCGTGGGTTTTGGGGAGAGCTTTTTAGTAGAGTAATGCTGCTACGGGGAATGTGTGAATAGCCGTAGTGCCTGTGCTGGGAAGGGATGCAAGGAAGCAAGGGCAGTATTTGGGTGCTTCCCTAAGCATGCAGCGGCTGGTGATTTTTGCTTTGAGGCCTGTATTTTGTGGAGGGGAAAGAGCAGGGTGACCATGCTAGTAGCAAGGTGTGAGAAGTGTGGTGTAATGGTTGGGAGGGAATGAAGCAGAGCAAGCAGGTGTTGTGAGGCTGCCTTCCTCATAGAGAGTGAAACTTTTGTTCTGACGTCATGCTGCCTGGGACACAATTAAGCAGAATGACACTCTAAGTAGCAAACGCTAAGCAGACATGCTATAAGAATCAAAAGGAAGAAAGAGAGGAGAATGAAAGAAAGGACAGATATGGGCCTGGGTTGCCTTGGGAAATATGTGGTGGTCTTGGTGTGTGAGATGAAAGGCTTGTGATGCCTGTTTCCTGGGGAAGACACCTGAGTTATGTAACAGTCCTATATGTAAATGTAGGACTAGCAATATGCTAGACTCTCTCCATGCGTCTCTGAGCAAGTGCCCAGCAGCTATCCCTGTCCCTAGCAAGCAATCTCCAGTACTCCAGATGGGCCGTGTGTGGGTGAGGTCCACCCCTCATGTACCCAGCCAGAAATCCCAGCTTCCCATCCCACCCTGGATGGGCACTTGCCTTCAGGAGCTTCCTCTGCACCCATCTCTCCAGCCTGTCCAGGGCTCTCAGAAGAGCAACCCAGAGCTCTGCTGTAGCAGCCATTCCTCCCACTTGTACATCACCATCCCCCTCGTGCAGGGGAAAACCCTCCAAAAGCAAGCAGCGCAATCCCTGCACCAAAGTGCTGGAGCCGAGAGGGGCATCTTGCTGCTGGCCAAGCTTGCTTGCTGGCATGCCGCAAGGGGCTGCTGCTGGACAGAGAAACCTCCATCCTGGTCCCCAGATCTTGGCATCTCTCATGCCAACAGAAATGTTCTTCGCATCTCTGACATAGCAAGCTCAGAAACAAGAACCCTGCTTCGCCAGCATCACCTTTTTCTAATTAAAGACCAAACTTGGTAAATATATTTTAGGTGATTGACTTTCTCAAGGAAAACCTGTGCTGGGCTTGCTGAAGCCAAGGTGCCCTCTCCCATGATTCTGTTGGTGCTGGAAGTGCGATTGCAGGTTGAGTGTTTGGCTCCAGGTTTATCTGGGGCGATGGGCCAGGGATTATAGACCAAAGGGGAATTAACCTCCTCTCCCTCTGCCTTCCCCTTCCCCAAACACAGTCTCAAAATACAGAATTGGGATTGTGTCAAACCCTGGTTGCTTTGGCTCCAGCAGCAGTTTAGCAGCACCCGAAGAGTTAATTTATGACGTGAGAGTTTGGCCATGTGTGGAGAGGCCACTTGGCTTTTAGCAGAGGATCTCTAAGTCGTGCGCCTGTTCCTGTGCTGCTCACGGCGGCATCGGGGAGGCTGGTGCGCAGGGCAGGAGCTGCTCCTTGGCGACAGGGGGACAGGAACATTGTGCCCTGGGCACCTGTGCAGAGCAGGGGGGGTCATTTCTCCCCTTCAGAAGCAGCTTGGGAAACAGCCAGATACAGGAATGGAAAGTAGGTTTTTGTGGACTTCCCCACTAATGAGTAAATTCCCAAGAGCTGAGTGCCTAGCTCTAGGTTAGGGGATCAAGTGCAGCACGGGCAGGTACCAGGACACGTAGCCCCTCTTCCCCCGCACACCTCAGCCCCAGCCCAGCGCCCTCCTGCCAGCAGCCCGTGTGCTTGCGGTGCGCTCCGCGAGCCGCCGTGCCGGCCTCTTGTGCAAGCGCTGTGGCCTCCAGGGCCTCCGCTCCAAGGAGCCCCATCTCTATTGAAGCCATGGATGAGAAGCCCTGTGTCCCTGTCCACGTGGACGTCCATGGGAAGCCGTCACTGTCCTTGGACAGCACAGGGACACGCTGCCCTCACCAAACAGAGTCCCCACAGGGGGCCGCAGCACCCGCTCCCCACAGCCTCTGCAAGGGGCAGTGTGGGGCTGCTGGAGCAGCGCAGCAAGGTGTGCGGCCAAACGCACCCGTCTGCCAGCCAAGGCAGGCGCCCTCGCGCAGCGCCTCTCTGCAGGAGCACCGGGGCATGGCCTGGTACCAGCTTCGCCACCACGGCCAGGCCAATCCCGGGACGGAGCTGCCGCTCCTTCCTTGCCATCCATTTCACTTGGGGGGTTTTGGTGAGCTGTCAGTCCAAAGCAAAGCACATGTAAATGCTTTTTGTTGAGCTTAACAATTTACCTGTAAAGTTCCTGATTCCTTGCAGTTAAAAGAGACAGGTTATTAACCACAAAAGCAGCATTTCTATCCAAAACACTACCAGGGTCTTATGCAGCCCGGAGTGGCGGGAGCTGCTGCAGCGCTAACCCACTCCTAGCGTCCAAAGCAGAGCTGGGATGGGTCCGGTGTTGCCTTAAACTGTAGCTGTCCCATTTGGAGAAGGAGGTGGAGATACTTAGGATGTTCACCAAAAAACAGAGCTGGTGAAAGTTAAGAAATGATGTATAATGTGCTCTTTTGGGTGGAGGAAAGAGTCTTGTGGGAGATTGAAGGGGGATGATCCAGTGCAGGAGAGATGATAGGGTGTTACTGGATTGAGTGCAGGTAAGGGCCTCTGAGAAGATTAGAGAGCTGGAGCCTCTCTCATACGAGGGAAAGCTGAGTGAAAAGAGGATGGAGGAGAGTCTTATCAATGTGTTTAAGCATCCAATGGCTGTGGTAAGGTCCGTGCTGCATTATTTTCTTCTTCTTCCCATTTTCTTCTTCCCCTTTGGGCTACTGTGAAGGGAAGTCCTAGAGGTACCTTTCTGCTGGCCCTCCCCTACCCCTGGTGTCTGAAATCCTGGCCCTCCACACACACACGTGCAGTGGGGATGCTTTCTGTGCCTAAGCTCGCTGGGAAGGAACACGCAACACTTAAACAATGATACAGGAATATATATATATATATGTAAACAACAACAACAACAATAACAATAACAATAACTATAACAATAACAATAACAATAACAATAACAATAAAAAGAATAACAATAACAACAACACTATCAATAAAAGTAACACAACAATATCAACAACAATATAAACCATATCAATAATAAAAAAATACTACTCTAACACGCTACAGAGGAAAATCTACACAACTATCTAAGGTCAGAGTCCTCGGGCCGGGCGCTTCCTGGCAGCAGTCAGGGTGAAAGGCACCGTGGTCTGCAAGGGAAAAGGAGGCATCAGCAGGGCCGAGGAGCGGCTCGGGGGCTCCCGTGGAGCAGAGGCTCTTTGGCGGCTGCGCGGGCTCTTTGGCAGCAGCGCTGCCGTCATTGGTGCCCTGGCAGAGGCTTGGCGTGGCCAGCGCAGCCCAGAGGCCGGCAGAGGGGCTGAGGCAGCAGGTGCCCAGGCCTTGGGCGCTCCTGCGCCCTGTGCAGCTCTGCCCCGGCGCCGCGGCCCGCCAGAGCGCCCGCACACCTGGGCCAGGCTCCCGCGCGGCTGCTCCCCAAAGGCAGCGCGGAGCAGCGCCAAGGGGCCGGGCACAGCCCCAGCTCTGCCCGTGCAGCCGGCAGCAGGGGCCATACCTGGGGGCTGCAGCTGGAGCTCTCCCATTCCATGGGCTCTTCTTGGCTGGAGCCACCCAGGCTATTGGTGTCCATCCCCTGAAAGAGCAGGAGACCTTGATGGGAACCGAGCACGGGGAAGAGGAAGGACAAGCACATCTAGCAGTTGCGGTTCTATACCTGACTGCTGCCATAATTTAGCCATTCCATGGGCTCAGGAGTGTTGGATGCAGCTCCCCCATCCGTGCAGGGAGTCTGCAAAAGAGAAGGAGGCGTTTGCAGGGCAGGTCCCAGAGCCAGGAAGCTCTGGCCCCAGGGCCGCTCTTCCTGCAGCGGGAAGTCGGACAGTGGGAAGGGGCCAAGCCCAACCCCAGCTCTCCTCATAGAGCCTGCAGCCGGGCAATACCTGGAGGCTGTAGCACGAGCTTTCCCAATCCATTGGTTCTGCATTTTGGATGCAAGCATTCATGAACTGGGTGCCAAGAGTCTGGAAGAGAACAGGAGACTTTGCGGGGGACGGTGATGGTGTCAGCGCTGGCTCTGTGCGCGGGGCAGGCGGTGCACAGAGCCAGGGCGCCAGGCTCAGGCAGCCGCCCCCGAGGCCTTGGCCGCTGCTGGCCCTGGCGCAGCTCTGCCCCAGCACCCAGGCCTGCCAGAGCTCCCTGCCACCTCTGCCACCAGCCCTGTGGCTGCTCTCGCAGAGCCAAGCGCCAGCCGTCCCCGTGCAGGCACAGTACCTGTCCACTGCACCACGAGCTCTCCCACTCCATGTCCTCAACTTGATATTTATCCATTTTTTTCATCCCTTAGTTCTGGAAGAGAAAAGGACTCGTTGTCATTTGCATCCCTGAGAGCAGGGGTCTCTGTCCCTGGAGCCTCTTGGCGTCTCCGTGCACGGCAGCGATGGGGCCCGGAGCAGGCAGTGCTGGGCCTGCCCGCAGCAGCCTCCTCACCCCCGGCAGCCCCTTTGGCAGTTGTGGAGCCCAGTGGCAAGTGGAGGAGAGAGAAGGGCAATGTCAGCGGTGTGAGCGCCAAGTGTCGCGTGGTGGCTTTGGGGCCTCCCCTGGGAGGCATCGCGCAGGCTGCCCTGCAGCCCCGCAGCTCCCCTGCATCTTGTGGGCACCACAGGTGGCCCCCGGTGCTGCGCGGCCCTGCTGCTCACCTGGCCTTGCTGCTGCGTGGCCAGCACTGGGGCCACTGTGAGGCGCAGCCTTGGGAAGCTTCCGTGTTCCCGTGGCGATAACTGCCCCTCTGGGATGTTCCACTGCTCCGTAGGGGGAGGAGGGCAGCGGCAAGGGCCAGGGGGGCTGCCGTGAGGAAGGGTCTGCGTGTGCTGGACTCCCCCTGGCACTGATGAACCTGGCGGAAGGGAGCAGTGCGTGGCCTTGGGCTTGCTGGCTGCCAAGGAGGGCTCCTCACGCAGCCCCATGACGCTGCTGGCGCCTGCCTGCCCAGAGGCCGGGCTGCACTTGGGGCTCTGCTGCGACCCCTGCAAGCGGCCTTGACCGCCTTCATCTTTCCTCCCTGCTCCCCTCCTGCCCTTACAGCCCCATGGACTCCAGAAAGTTTTGTTTTCCATGGTGGAGACGTGTTCCTCGGTGGCACAATGAGCGCGAAGGGCAGTTGTGCCCCGGGGCCAGGTGTGCATGTCCTCAGCAGAGCCCTTGTGAGTTGGTGGTGGCCTGGGAGCCCCTGGTGCTGCTGGGCTCCTTCTCTTGTCCTGCCATGCACCTTGCAGGCGCCATGTGCTGTGGCTGAGAGCAGCCTTGGTGCGGCTCCTGCACTGCTGCCCCTGCCACGGCTTTCTAGGGCTGCAGAGGGCAGAGCAGGCACAAATGTGCCCTGAGCAGCAGCAGGGACCTGCAGCTGCTGCAGCTCTGCCCAGCACTGGGCTACAATGGTCACTTGCTAACGGAGGTGAATTCCCAACCCTTGTGTAAGGACAGGAAAGCCAAGGGCAGATGGAGCAGGAGATCTCCGCAGTCCTGTTGAGTGTTGCCCTCGCACAGCGGAGGCCGGTCAGAGGCCGGTCAGGCTGCTCTCCTGGATGCTGCACTAGCCCCGTCTCTGCAGTGCTTTCTTCTGACCTGTTTTGTAAGGCTCTTGCCTTGGCATGACAGTGTTGTTCCAAGGCCTTCTTCAGGGTCTCCCAGGCATCACCAACAAAGGTATTTTTTGTTGTTTACATTGTTGTTACTATTGCTGCTCATATTTTTGTCATTTATTTTAATGATATTGTTATTTTTATTGTTGTTAATGTTGATTATTCTGTTACTGTTGTGGTTTAAGTATATATTCCCGTATCATTTTTTTGTGTTGCGTGTTCCTTCCCAGTGAACTCAGGCACAAAAAGCATCCCCATTGCACGTGTGTGTGTGGAGGGCCAGGATTCCAGACACCAGGGGCAGGTGAGGGCCAGCAAAAAGGTCTCTCTAGGACTTTGCTTCACACGTGAACCTGGGGATTCCCCATTCCCTTTTCCTTCTTTTTTCTTTTTCATATTCCTTGTCTTTTTTCTTTTCCTTTTCTTTTTTCTTTCTTGTTCTTTATTGTTATTTTTGCTTTGTCTTTTCTTTTTGTTTTTGCTTTTTGCCTTTTCGTTTTTCTTTTTTTTTTCCATTTTTCTTCTTTCTCATGTTCCTTTTCTTATTTTTCTTTTTATTCTTTCTTTTTTCTTTCTCATTCCTTGTCTTTTTTTCTTATTCTTTTCCTTTTTTTCTTCTTTTTTCTTTTCTTTTTTTGCTGCCTTTCTTTTCATTTTTGTTTGTTCTTTTCTTTCTCTTTCCATTTCTTTCTTTTTAATTTATTCTTATTCTGTTTTTTTTTCCTTCTGTGTTTTTTGTTTATTCCTCCAAGGTTGGCTCTATGAAAGCAAATTGTGGCAGAAAAAAACAGTTTGGGGCATCGTTCGGCTGAAGAACATTCCCCACAGGCAGCAGGGACCTCAGCTCTGCTCAACACTCATGCGCTCCCCTTCTAAATGCCTGCACTCAAGCAGTGCCAAGAGAGGAGAAGCTCATCCGCGACGAGCAGGCATTGCTCTCT
This sequence comes from Tinamus guttatus, assembly GCF_059628265.1. Taxonomy (NCBI): domain Eukaryota; kingdom Metazoa; phylum Chordata; class Aves; order Tinamiformes; family Tinamidae; genus Tinamus; species Tinamus guttatus. The sequence goes on from NW_028289617.1 coordinate 951,874, forward strand.
GGAAAGGAAGGGAGTAACGTGTATCCATTCCAATGCCAGGCAATGGAATTTCTTGCTCCGATACTGAGTTGGGAGTGTGTGTATGATGCCTGGGAAAACGGGACAAGTAAGGAAGAAGCCAAGGAGATTGTTGGCAGATGAGCTGGAAGGCAGCACTGCCAGGCCCAGCGGGAGTCGCGCAGCACACGGAGAGCAGCTGAGTGCGCCCAACAGCCTGGCTCATTGCGGCCAATGACCACCTGCAGGGACCAGCCCTCACGCACACGCTCGCCCCAGTCCTGCTTCACTGCTTTAGCCCTCTCCTCAGCTTCCCCCAAAGAAGATGCCCTGATTCTTCCAAATCTCTGCATGGCTCTTGCTTTGGGAGACAGGCCAAGAGGGCAGCCTCACATCCTGAAGGAACCACAAGTGTCCTGAGTGGAGACATGATGTTCACTCCTTCCAGCAGCCTGGAACACAGGGATACACTGGGCCTTGGAACCAAAGCACCAGCAGCACCTGCCCTGCAGGACCACCAAGGCCAGGGGAAAGGAGGGGAGCAGCTTTGGCCCAAAATACCCTCTCTTCTGGCACCCCAAGTGCAAGAAAAGGCACCCATCCATATCCTGATCTTCCACAGCTGCAAGGAGCAAGGGCCTCCTTTGGCCCCTTTTCCATGCGCAGCAAGCCAGCAGGGCTGCAGCTTCCCAAGCAAGGCCACCGCAGCTCTGCACAGACCACAACGGGCACTGCGCTCGCACCCGGCAGCAAGCAGTCCTGACGCACAGTGCCAGCAGGCTCCTGCCGGCCTCTTGGCGCAGCTTGCTGAGCACAGCTCTGTGCTCACACACCTCCTGCTCAGCAAGCATTTGCACCTGGCTCCTCGCACCATCTGCCACAAGGGAAAGAGCCCATGCTGAGCCATTCCTCTGGCCATTCCTTCTACAGGGGGCTTTGCAGCAACTGCCAGCTGCACCCATGCACCCCCAAAGCAAGTGGAGCTCTCGGGCTCTCCGCACAAGACCAGCTGCTGCACACAGTGACCTTGCAACCACCAACAGTCTGAACAACCCCAGAGACCTCCCATCTCCTCAGCAGCAAGCTGCTCAGACACAGCTCATGCAGATTGACAGCCCAAGATCAAATGAGATGCCCTCAGGGTGTCCACGTTAAAGAAACTAGGAAAGAAACTAGTTTTCTCCCCTCCCTAAGTTACCCATGAGTTGTTGTAACTCCTTCTTAGAAGTTGGAGTTTTAGCCTTGTTTAGATTCTCAGGTGTTTCAGCTCGTATGGTTTCTGCACCTGCTAAGCATCTCGCTCTTAAGAAAGTCACAGTCCATGACATTTGCTTTCTGGGACTATTAACACTTCCTTAGGGGATATTTCCCAGACTTGTGAGCAGATTTCTGGACACCTTCCTGATCTGGGCGTCTTGGCAACATATCATTGTCATGCTGCAACCTGGTTACTCCCTGTGGCATCTCAAGCTGGGCTAACATCTTTGCTAAATCATTATGGACATTGTTAGAGGAATGTTTATCCCCTTGGGGCAGTTGAGTGAAAGTGTATTGGATACTATCCCATGTAAATGCAGTTTTTTCCCTATATTCTAGATTGCGGACTTGGGGCGGGGGGGAATGATAAAGAATGTAAGCTTAATTCACAGGGTTACCATTCATAGAAGACCTGCTGTTCTGATTTCATTCATTAATTCAGCTCTGTTTGGCACTGTCAGAATATCACCAAGGCATCATTTATTCACAGTGCTGACTGCATGGGGCATCTCTACTCCTAGCAGGCACACCATAAGTTGCGTTAAGCAAATCTGGTCTTTCTGTTACCTACATAGGCAAATGCAGAATCTCTCTTCAGCTCCTAAGAAGGAGGATTCCTTTGAATACTGGGATTATTCTTGGTGCAGATTTCACATTGGGCAACACTTCTGGCAATCATATTGATCATCACTGTGGAACTGTTTCAGTCTCAGCTGCAATTCCCATGGGTGTGCTTTCATGGGGGACGTGCTATCAACTCCCTCCACCTCGCTGGGCAGTCCCTTCCCAGCAGCTCCACTCTGCCTTGCAGGGGCACTGCAGCACGCCAGCAAGCAAGCTTTGCGAGCACGAAGATGGTCCTCCAGGCTCACAGAGTTTGGTGACAGGGGTTGCCACCAAATGGGATGGAAATTCACCTCCATTAGAAAGTGACCATTGTAGCCCAGTGTTCAGCAGAGCTGCAGCAGCTCTTAGCCCAAGATCTTGGGCTCAAGTGCTTGGCCCAAGGACTCCCTCCATAACCCGTTATGTTGATTTCTCTCTATAGAGTGTTATATTAGTAGTTGCTGCTGTTGATATTGTTCATTCTGTTGTTGATACGTTGTTGTTAATATTGCTATTTTTATTCTTGTTATTGTTGATGATATTGTTGTTCTTGTTGTTTAAATATATATTCCTGTATTATTGTTTAAGTGTTGTGTGTTATTTCCAAGCGAGCTCAGGCACAAAAAGCATCCCCACTGCAAGTGTGTATGTGGAGGCCCAGGATATCAGACGGCAGGTGAGGGAGGGCAAAAGACCCCTGTAGGGCTTCTCTTCACACATGGCCCTGAGGATTCCCGGAGGGGAGGAAGCCCCAGCCCCATTGCGGGGCAGCTCTAAAGCTCTCAGGGTGCCGCAGGCAACATGTCCCGCAGTGCCCAAGACACAGACTTCTCATGTTCAACAAATGGCTGGTATTTGATACCTACAGTAGGCTTGGTTATCCTCATCTGAGGACCTCTACAGCTCACCACGAGGAAGGGTGTTCACTTACTACTCTAGGCCTTCACAGGGCATCCACACAGACCAGAGCCCCACTTCCTTTAGAGAGTTTGCTTGAGAAGTCCTTTCTGGAACCAGGATTTCACATAAGTGCAGACAGAGATGGTAGCCCTGCCCTTCATTCATGCTGGTGCATGCTTCATTCATGCATTCAGGAAGCTGCGTGCTTCATTCACACATCCCTTCATTCATGCTGCACACGTGTTCCAGGAAGGGGGATCTACATACAAAGAATTGACTTTCAGATACACAGAACTGAAACTACTTTCTCCAAACTAGAACTAAAAGTACCCCAGCTGTGACATCTTAGTGTCTCTCTGTAGCCCATGGGTTGTCTGGATTTTATGCTGAAGAGTAATGCAGTGATACAGACAGAAATGTACATGAAGAGAAGCCTCACCAAAATGTTGAATATTGTGTTTATTTCACTCAAACATATGGTCACGGAAATAGGAAAAGTGCAGCAGTCTTCCCTCCATGCACATTCTAAGGGCATGAACTGAGTTCTGTATTGCAGATGTGAAGGCAAATGATGGCCATCCCCTCTTCTCTTGAGTATTTATTGAGAGCCCAGGACTCCCCAGGCTATGCAAGGAAACACACTGTGCAAGCCTTCCCTCACATGGACTGTTGAAGAGAAACTCCTGCTCTTCACCCTTCCTGGTTAAGCATAAGGTCTTGGTGGGTGGGTCATTCCATCACAAGGCAAACAGAGGGTCCGATATGGAGGAGGAAACCTCCTTTAAGGGAAGTCACATGCCTTTCTGGGGTCTGGGTTAAGGATGTAATCAAGAAACTTCCCAGCCTGCTTCCACCCTCACACTACTATGCATTGCTGGCCCTTCATCTCTCAACAGACTAAGTGGCAATGCAGTGCCCGAAAGTAATCAAAAGGGACTTCAAGGGATTGGAATGGATGCTTAGGAACTCGAGTAGGCAAATCATCTTCTGCTCCATTCTCCCCACTGCTGACAGCAACATGTAAAACAGTAGGATACAGTCAATTAAAACATCACTCCATGGCTAGTGGCATCACCCAAACTTCCTCTTCTTTGGCAACAGAAAGCCTTGCATGGGACCAGGCACGTTGGCATTGGGTGGGATTCATCTTTCCCAAAGCAGGAAGAGGGTCCTTGGTCATGAGCTAGTGGGGCTCATTGATGGGGCTTTAAACCAGATTCCACAGGAGAGGGAGATATCATCAGGGATGCTGACATGGGATGATATGACATCTTCCTCAAGCCAAATTACCACCAGCCACAGCAAAGGATGCCTGGAGCCAGGAGAGGGAACACAGCTTAACAGAGAGCTGCGCCAGGCCCATACATGTCAGTTACAGCCACCCCTGCTTGAAAGAAAGGCACATTGGGAGCCCAACTCCAATGCCTCTACGCACACACACACAGCATAGGGAATAAAGAAGTTGAACTGGTGATGTGTGTGAGGTTGTAGGGCTGTTATCTCATTGCAGTTACTGAGACATGGTGGGACAGCTCTCATGACTGCAATGTGGCCATGGATGGCTTTCTGCTTTTCAGGAGGGGCTGGCCAGGAAGGCGACATGATGGAGTTGCTCTTTGTGTTGGAGACCAACTGGAATGTAGGGAACTTGCCTAGGGGAGGACAAAGCGCAAATTGAGGGTCTGTGTGGGAGGATTAAAGGGCAGCCAACAGGGGCTACACAGTGGTGGGTCTTTCCTATAGGCCATTTGATTAGGGAGAGGAAGTGGATGAGGCCTTCTACAGGCAGCTGCAAATAGCCTCACGATCACAGGCCCTGGTCCTTACACGAGACTTCAACTGCCCTGCTGTCTGCTAGGAAGACAACAGAGCTAGGATCAAAGAGTCCAGAGGGTTCCTGCAGAACATTGCAGATGACTTTTTGATGGAGGTGGTGGATGAGCCGAGGAGGAGGGGGGCGCTGCTACACAGAGATGATCTGTTTGGAAATGTGAGGGTTGAGGGCAGTGTGCAGTGATCACAAGATGTTAGAATTCACAATACTGCGAGGAGGAAGCTGGTCAAGAAGTAGGATTGCAACCCTGGCTTTCAAGAGAGCTAACTTTGACCTCTTCAGGATCTACTTGGAGGATTCCCCAGGGCAAGAGCCCTAGAAGGAAAAGGTTTCCAGGAGAGTTAGCTAATATTCAAGCACCACTTTCTCCAAGTTCAGAATCAGTGCATTCTTACAAGAAACAGACAAGCAAAGGGGGCAGGAGACATGCATGGATGGGTAAGGAGCTCTTGAGAAAGCTTCAACAGAAGAACAAAGCCTACGTAACATGGAAGAAGGGAGAGAGTCACTCCAGTCACTCCAGTCTTCAAAAAGGGCAAGCAGAAGGACCCAGGAAACTACAGGCCAGACAGCCCCACCTCCATCCCTGGAAAGCAGCTGCTCTATCACCTGGAGGCCATCTCTAATCACGTCAAGGAAAAGAAGGTGATGAGGAGTAGTCAGCACAGATTCACCAAGGGTAATTCATTTTTAAGCCACCTGCTAGGCTTCTACGATGGGACGTCTGGCTGGCTGGATGAGGGGAGAGCAGTGGATGCTGTCTCCCTTGACTTCAGCAAGGCTTTTGACACCGTCTCCCTTTACATCCTCATAGAGAAGCTCAGGAAGTATGGGTTAGATGAGTGGATAGTGGATACATGAAGAACTGTCTGGATGGAAGAGTCTAGAAGGTTTTGATAAATGATGCCAAGTTGAGTTAGAGGCCTTATTCTTATTCTGCAGTGACTTGGATGAGGGGACAGAATGTCCCCTCAGCAAGTTTGTGGATGGTACAAAACTGCATGGAGTGTTCAACATACCAGAGCATGTGCTGCCATTGAGAGGGACCTGGAGACTCTGGGGATTTGGGCAAAGAGGAACCTTATGAGGTTCAACAAGGGCAAGGGTCCTGCACCTGGGGAGGAATAAGCACAGGCACTAGTACAGATTAAGGATTAACATGATAGAAAGCAGCTCTGTGGAAAATAATGTAAGCATGAGGCAGCTTAATGTGCCCTCATGGTCAAGATCCCAATGAGATCCTTTCCTGCATTCGGAGGCGTGTTGCCAATGGGGTAAGGGAACACTGGAACATGCAGCACAGAGAGGTTGTTGAGTCTCCTTCTTTGGAGATATTAAGAAGTCACCTGGAAGTGATGCTATGCCACATGCTGTAGATATCCTTGCTTGTGCAGAGAGAGTTGCACTGGATGATCTCTAGAGATCCCTTCCAACCTCAATCGTTCTGTGATTCTGTTAACGACTGCAGCAGTTGCTGCTGCCTGGTGTGATGAACTCTGTATCACAAGAACAACAAAAGTACACTAGGACATAAAAGCAGCACTTGGAAATAAACTCATTATTCTCTGTGGGGCAACCTTTTCCCATAGTTTTCTTGCTGCCTGTTAGTTCTCAGCACTAGCATCAGAAGCAGAGCTGGCCCTGGAGCCACACACCTCCTCAGGACACCCTCCAGCAGCCGCCCAGCCAACACCATCTCTCCTGGCTTCCGCAGTGCCAGCTCATCCAGCATGAGTGTTACACGCCTGTGTCTCCACTGGGCTCCTCTTGGGGAAGGGGGCTTTGGTGGAGTAATGAGTCTGGAAAACTGATGGTCAATGGATGGGCAGGTGTTTTGCATTGCTCCCTGGCCTCAGTTTAGGTTGCTTTTCCAACACTGGAGAATAAAGTCTTGGTGTGTGTGTTGAAGGATAGCGTGGTGACTTCTGAATGCCTTCCAGTGTGCTCTGAGCATCATGCTCAGAGGCTAGGAGGACAGACAGGAAGAGATGATTCAACAGTTCCTCTTCAAATGGGGCTTGTGAAAGAATGAGCATTTTAGGAAGCCTGAGTTGTTACAGCATTGCTTTTTGGGGACTTTTCTCTCATTTGTTAGCAGGAATTTTCTTTCCATCTTGCCTTTGAAAGCCATGTCCCAGATAGCTCTAATCCTTATCTTTTGGGCTGTGTCATTTTGCAACCTGCTCCCACAGTTTAATCCTAAAGCAGCAGAATCCTAAAGCAGAGGTTGACTGCACTGATCTGCTGCTGACTCCACTCACTCACTCCATGGGGCTTTCTTTGGAACCCTCCTTGGGATGTATTTCTTTGTCTACCTTATGCTGCTGCTTCTTCAGAATTTCAGGAACATTATGGACATGAGTTTTAGCACACATTTCTAATTCTAAATGATTTTCTTTCAAATGGTTAGGAGTTTCCCTGGGAAGGGGAGGTCGGGAGAGCGCTGGCTGCAGCCGCCCCGTGCGCGTGCAGGGCGCAGGGCTGCTGTGCTGCTGTCCCTGCAGGGGCAGGAGGAGCCCAGCGCTCGCTGCGGGCATTGCGAGCTGCTCTTGCGAGGCTGTGCGGCGCTGCCGCAGCAGCGGGTGCGTGGCCAGGCGGCGCAGCGAGGAGCACGGCTCCGCGCTGGCTGCTGGGAGCCAAGGCCCCCGGCGCTGGGCAGGGCCGCGCGCGCAGGGGAGCAGCTCCCGCGAGGCCAGCGCTCCTCCTGGCAAGGCAGCCTGCGCGGGAGCGCCACGAGCGCCGCCTCCTTGCTGCCCTCATCTTGCCACGGGGCGTCTGCAACCTGCGCCACTGCAGCCAGCACAGGCAGCACCTGGCCGCGCTCAGGAGAGAGCGCGACAAGACACGTGGGCCACAACAAGGAGCTAAAGCTCAGGGTTCACAGGGATGCTTGGCACTGCAGAGGGCTGGGGCTTCCCTTGTTTTCTCCCAGCAAGGCAGGAGCTGCAGGAGCGGGAAAGGCTGCGCTGGTGGGACAGCCCTTGTGGTCTAGAAACGAGTGTGTGGGTCTGTGTTGAGCTGATGCAGGGTGCAGAATTTGGGAATGGGGGGATAGTCATCCCCAAGCACCCTCTGGGAGTTCTGAGGGAAACCCTTCTCTCCTGGTCTACCCCATCTCCATCCTGGACAGTGGCCTCTCAAAAGCATGACAATGCAGGGAGCTCTTGGAACAGGATCTTTTTGTTTCTAGTTGCAAACTGAGCTTTCTGCACATTCAGGAATGGAGAAGGGGCCAACAAGTCCACCATAACAGGCAGAAGTGTCATGGAAGCAGAGCAGACAACACGCAAGGCAGCCAAGAGCAGGGCTAATGGGTGGCTCCAATCACTTCACCTCCTCCATCTCCTCTCTCCAGTTTGTTCACCATTCATTCCTCACGTCCTCCTGCTGCCAGGCTCATCAGTGCCAGGGGGAGTCCAGCACACGCAGACCCTTCCTCACGGCGGCCCCCCTGGCCCTTGCCGCTGCCCTCCTCCCCCCACGGAGCAGTGGAACATCCCAGAGGGGCAGTTATCGCCACGGGAACACGGAATCTTCCCAGGGCTGCGCCTCACAGTGGCCCCAGTGCTGGCCAGGCAGCAGCAAGGCCAGGTGAGCAGCAGGGCCGCGCAGCACCAGGGGCCACCCGTGGTGCCCACAAGATGCAGGGGAGCTGCGGGGCTGCAGGGCAGCCTGCGCGATGCCTCCCAGGGGAGGCCCCAAAGCCACCACGCGACACTTGGTGCTCATGGCTGCAAAAGTAAACATTTCCATTCTATTGCAGAGTCAGTAGAGTGAAAAAAAAATGGAAAAAGATGAAGTGGAAGAGATGGATTGGGAGAGCTCGGTGCAGGTACCGTGCGCGCAGGCAGAGGCTGCACGAGGACGGCTGGCGCTTGGCTCTGTGAGAGCAGCCGCAGGGCTGGTGGCAGAGGTGGCAGGGAGCTCTGGCAGGCCTGGGTGCTGGGGCAGAGCTGCGCCAGGGCCAGGAGCGGCCAAGGCCTCGGGGGCTGCTGCCTGAGCCTGGCGCCCTGGCTCTGTGCACCGCCTGCCCCGCACACGCAGGGGACACAAGGCCCCACACAGAGCCAGATCTGTCACCATGACCGTCCCCACAAGCTCTCCTGCTCTCTTCCAGAGTCCCAGCACCCACACCTTGATCAGTCATACTAACATGGAGGAGCCAATGGAGTGGGAGAGCTCCTTTTGTGGCCTGCAGGTATTGCCCCTGCTGCCAGTTGCACGGGATAGCTGGGGCTGTGGCTTGCCCCTTCCTGCTTTCCTGCTTCCCGCTGGAGGAAGAGCGGTCCTTGGGTTAGATCCTTCCAGCTCTTTGACCCGCCCTGCAAACCGCTCCTTCTCTCTTGCAGACTCCAAATACACATGGGGCACAAACCCTCAGCACTCCTGAGCCAATGGAATGGCTGAGCTATGGCAGCAGCCAGGTACAGACCCTCCAGTCCCTGGATGCACTTTTCCTTCCTCTTCTCCACGCACCGTCCCCACCAAGGTCTCTTGCTCTCTTCCAGATGATGGGGAACAGTGGCCTGGGCAGCTGCAGCATGGAGGAGCCCATGGATTGGGAGAGCTCCGGCTGCAGCCCCCAGGTATGGCCCCTGCTGCCGGCTGCACGGGCACAGCTGGGGCTGTGCCCGGCCCCTTGGCGCTGCTCCGCGCTGCCTTTGGGGAGCAGCCGCGCGGGAGCCTGGCCCAGGTGTGCGGGCGCTCTGGCGGGCCGCGGCGCCGGGGCAGAGCTGCACAGGGCGCAGGAGCGCCCAAGGCCTGGGCACCTGCTGCCTCAGCCCCTCTGCCGGCCTCTGGGCTGCGCTGGCCACGCCAAGCCTCTGCCAGGGCACCAATGACGGCAGCGCTGCTGCCAAAGAGCCCGCTCAGCCGCCAAAGAGCCTCTGCTCCACGGGAGCCCCCGAGCCGCTCCTCGGCCCTGCTCACGCCTCCTTTTCCCTTGCAGACCCAGCTCCCCTTCATGCAGGCTGCTGTCAGGAAGCGCTGGGCATGAGGACTCCGGCCCTAGAATATTTTGTGGATTTTTATGTATGTAGTTTCACAGTAGTTTTGATTGTTTTTGATATTTTTATATTGTTATTGATATTGTTGTTGTTACTGTTATTAATATTGTTGTTGCTATTGTTGTTATTGTTATTCTTTTTTGTTCTTGTTTAAATATATATTCCTGTATCATTGTTCATATGTTGCGTGTTTTTTCCAATCGAGCACAGGTGCAAAAAGTATTCCCACTGCAGGTGTGTCTGTGGAGCCCCAGGATTTCAGGCACCAGGAGCAGGGGGCAACATTAAAAAGGTCCCTCTGGGACTTCCCTTCACACGTGGCCCTGGGGATGTCCAAAGGGGAAGAAGCCCCAGCCCCACCGTGGGGCTGCTCTCCACTCTCCGGGTGCCGCACACAACGTGTCCCCGCAGGGCCCAAGCCACAGCCAAAGGGAAGCTGTCGCGCCCCAGGGACACGGGGCATGGAGATGCAGGGCCGAGCTCCCCGAGTCTCTGGGGGACACAGGGCCCTGCAGGGCTGGGACACGCTCATGGACTGTGTCGTATCGGGCAGTGTCCCTGGAGGCAGCTGGTGCAGAAATGGGCTGCTGCCAGGAAGGGCCCCGTGCTGGGGACCACGATGGAGGCTGCTCTGTCCCTTGCCAGCCCCAGGAACAGGGATCAGGTCATCAAGGAAGGTCCTGCAGCTCCACGGTGGCTCTGTGAAGGGCCCATTTGCTCTGCTCATACTGTGTGACACTCATGTCCTGCCTACAGCCCTTCCCAGCCTTTCCGTGGCCTGAGCCGCCTGCCATTTCCAGCACAAAGAGCTCCAGGAAGGCCCATGCTGAGCACTGCAGGTGAGCGCTGGGCCAGAGGAGCTGCCCTTGCCAAGGGGCCCTCCCTGTGCGCAGGGCTCAGAGCGCAGCAAAGCAAGCTGCAAGCTCCCTGCCACGCAGAGAAGGCAGGAGCTGCCAAGAGCAGGGCCCCGCGCTGCAGGGCCGCACGAGGGCAGAGCGTCTCCCACAGCTGCTCTCTGCCCTGCACCAGCTTCCAGAGGCACCTTTGTCCCCAGGGTGCAGCTGGGCCCTGCGTGCAGCAGCCGCCCAGGTGTCCACATGCAGGGGGAAGGTGTCCTTCCCTCAGCACCACAGAGAACACGTTGGCCCTATTACATTCTCCCCTCAGCTGGCTGTACATGTGGAGAAGATCCCCTCTCAATCTTCTCGGTTAGTCTTTGCTCATAAGAGAGAAGTTCGAAGTCCTTAATCACGTGGTCACCTTCCGTATGGAACTGGTCGGCTCTGGGCTTCTGGCTCTGGAGAGCCCAGGAGAGGTGAAACGGCCTCCCAGGCCCTTGGGGCCCTTGCGATGTTGACCAGACGAGTGGACACAAGAGTCTGGGTCACTGTGACCGTCTGCTGCTGTTCACTCCTCAGTCTGGATGCCAGGAGGAAATTGATGCATGGCATCACACATGCACGGCATGACATATTCAGTCATAGATTATTATAAAAACCTTCATACTGAACTATGGTTGCTCATTCTTTTTCTCTATTCCTTTTCCTTTTTCTTTTCCTTTTCCTTTCTCTTTTACTTTTTCTTCTTTTCCTTTTCCTTTTCCTTGTCCTTTCTCTTTTCCTTTCTCTTTCTCTTTTTCCTATTCTTTTCTCTTTTTTATTCATATCCTTTTTTATTGTTTTTCTTTTTTTCTTCCTTTTTTTCCATTACTTCCATTACTCTTCCTTCCATTCCTTCCTTTCATTTGTTCCATCACTCTCTGGACACGAAGGGAACCTCTGAAGCCACACCCAGAAAGGAACAATGTTTCTTTTGTAGAAATGTGTATCCATTCCAATGCCAGGCAGTGGAGTTTCATGATCCCTTACGGAGTTGGGAATGAGAGTGTGGTGTCTGGCAAAACCAGACATGTAAGGAGGAAGAGAAGGAGGATGTTGGCAGATTGCAGCATATGATGCACACGGACTCAAGTGTAACGTACCAAGGACCTTCTCTCGAGCATCAAATACAATTTATATACCGTACTGCCCCTGATATAATTCCTTATTTGCACAAAGCATGTGAAGATGGTTGCTAAATAAGCCAACAGTCTAACTAATTACACACAAGATTATCCCATCAGGTATGCATTTGTGGCCTTGCAGATGCCAGTAATCAGCTGGCTCTATGTCATCTCCAATTACTCCCTGAAGTAAGTTTTGCATGGGAACAGCGAAGGGAGGTCCAGTATTCACTGCTCCTTCAAGGTCATGGGAGAGCGCTGTTCCATCTCAAGCTGCACCGTCTGCCACGGCTCCCCCTGTTTTGTTTAGCCAGGCCGCTGACAAAAGGAGCTGCCCTGATTTGGGCTTCAGGCTTTTTCGCTCTTCTCATCTAGGCCTGCATATTTCATGTATATGAGTAATTATATTTCTTCATATATATTCACATACATATTCATATCTATTCATACATGAATAATTTTTTCATATATGAATAAATATATATATTTCATATACTTTCATATACATTTTCTCATATATATATTTTCATATATGAATTATATTTTTTCATATATCCATATACATACCCAAATATATATATTATATGTATGTATGCTTCTATGCTTGTATTTATTTATATATATTCATATTCATGAACTATATATGTTCATAGTATATATGTTTTACAGTAATTATTATATTTGTCAATATATATAAAACATATGTATTCATAATATACATGCTTCATATTAATAATAATATTTATTATTGATTCATATATACAGTCTTCCCCTTTTTTATGATTAGTGCTTGTTACACAAAACAAAGCATTACACTTTGTGATACTCAGATTAGATACTAATAAAAACACACATGGATGTGAAATGCATACCATAACCTTCTGACTGTGAAGAATGGTCTAATTAGCCTCGGAATGGTTGCTATTAGTCAATAATTGAGAAAGGTTTCTTTTTTTTAAAAAAAATCCATATGCCATTATTGTCAATTAGAGGGGATGGATCCCATTATGAATGCAGTAAATTTGTGTGAAGGTTATAGGTATTCACTATCTCATCTCATAGGATTCACTCATCACACATAAAAACATCCATAATATTCTATATTGGATATCCATATTAATCATATAGGTTAAAAGCATAAACTACTAATTATATAGGTTGAGATCAATGCACAGAAAAGCACAAACTATTAATTATATAGGTTAAGATCAATGTACATAGCAGAATAAAATTGCAAACATCACCACATCTATTCCCTACTGCACCAAATGTTGAAAAATGATTCATGATTCACTCCAACGGCTCATTGGTTTTCAACTCCTGTGCTTGGCTGCAATTCTCCTGTGGCTGTGACTCCTCTGTCGTCAAGTAAGGCTTTACAGTTTTTGCTGGTAACCAGCGAGGACCTGTGCTGTTGCCGTTCAAAGCGGCGTGGCGACCTGGTTCAGGAACGGCACGGCGACCACCCCCAGGCTGCTCGGGCCATCAGCTCGCTGACACCAGTGTGGTGGACGGCAAATGGCGTTTATTGATGGGCAACAAGGTGTTATATAGCTAAGGGTTACAACGTCACATAAGTCTGCTTACATCATAAACTAACACTGTTGGCTATTAGGGGCCCTACCTTTCCGTACAGCACGATATCTTCCGGCCGCCAGACCCTAACTATCTGCAACATTTCTCCCCTCCCTATGCATAACAAAACTAGCTAAAATATCTTATTCTTACATATTCTTATCTTATTCTAATTACTTATTCTCATTATTATCTTATTCTTATTACAATCTTATTATTATCTTATTGTGATCAATTATTCTAATTATTATCTTACTCTTACTTATTGTCATTATTACCTTATCCTTATTACTTACTCTTATTATTATATTACTCTTACTTATTCTTATTATTATATTATTCTATTCTTATAGTTTATAACAATCTTAAAATTATATATCATAAACTTGACATAAAAACATAAGGCACAAAGAAAAAGGCACGTAGAAGGTAGGGGATGACAGGTAATACCGCGGTATAGGAATAGGGTGTACCTTGGGATAACTTAGGGATAATACTGAGTGGATATATTCTTAAAGCCGTTGTCAACATTCCACTAACATGATGTTAACCTTCTCTAGCCGACTCTTGACAAACGGCATGAGCTTATTCAATATACAGGGTCCAAAGATCAGTGTCATCATGATCATTGTGATCGGTCCTATCAGGGTGGATATCAGGGTGGTTAACCACGGTGAACCGGTGAACAAATTTTTGTACCAGCTGCGTTTGGAACAGGGTTCAATGGGTGCTGGTTGGCAAGGCGTGGCACTGAAAATTGGTGACCCTGTAGTTATTTTTGTACTAATTACTCGAGATTGTTCGATCTGTTCAAGTACCCATTTAAAGAGCTGATGTGACTCTATTTGTCCTATAGTGACAAGCTCCAAAATTTAGATCACGCAAAGGCATCGCGGCCCCCTCTTGCGGAGGCTGTTTTGTTGTTTTCTGGATTTTGTCGGCGTGGAACTCACAGGCTCGGGCGGGACGCCTGTCACCGGGGCGTCCGATGATCCGGTCCTGTGAACAGAAACTCACAATTTTCATTAGTTTTATTTTGAAGGTCTGGTTTAATAGACTTAAGCGGGCAACACTTGACTCTGCCATCTTTCCTGACAGTGACCTTTGGGTCGATCTTGGCATGGGGGGAGCGCTGCCAGCGACTCCCCCAGCCAAGGGCAGTTTACTGCAACGTGGCCGGCCTGGCCACATTTAGAACCTGCCATTACGTTGGCCATTGCGGTGTGAACAGCCACCTGAATTGGGGTCAGATGCTCTTCCTTTGCAACATGCTTAATCATGTCTGCGATACTTGACCCCGCCGGCAATGATCGCAGGATTTCTTTGGTTGCCGAATTGCATTGTTGGCGTAAACATTCCGCTACGACCAGGCCTTTTGCCTCCGTGGGCAGGGACGAAGAGTCGACCACTGCTTGGAGACGATCTACAAATTGTGTAAAGCTCTCACTTTCACTTTGCTTTATTGTGGACCATGGCGATGGTCTGGCAACAACTCTACAGGCTGTGCGAATGGCTTCCCTGGCCGCACGAGTAGTTGTCATAACTTCATGGGCCCGCAGGCCATGGGCCTGCGCCTGGGGGGTGATCATTGTTGGATCTGCACCCATTAACCGCTGCAGGCTGGAGCCGTGTAATGGATGATCTGCCCCAGTTACTTGGGCTAAACACTTCGTACAGTTGTCTTCCCATTCTTGTTTGAAAACGATCATCCCTGCTCCATCAAAGATCAGCCTACAAGTTTGTTTTATATCGAACAGGAGCAGATCGTCCCCCCCGAAGATACCATCTATGAGGGTCGAGACCATGGCAGAATTAGTCCCTTTATCTGCAATTGCTTTAACAATCGTTTGCACATCCTTAGGGTTTATCGGCGAGTGGACCCTCTGTCCCCCCTCCGTCACCCGGACCGGGAACGCTAGCGTGGCCGATGGGGCCCACTCGGCACATGCGATCTTTATTTCCTTCCAGGCCGTGAGAGGGGTTCCTCCCTTTCGCGGTTTTTGTTTAATTCGAATGGGAATATTTTGACTCTTAATTCTCTGGCTCTTAGCTCTGTTTACCTTCATTTCCTCCTTCCTTAAGTTTGAATCAGTTGTGACCCACTCGTCCTCACTAGTGTCTGATCCGGAGTCGGAACTCGACTGACTGGTCACTTCCGGGCTCCGGTACTTTCTCGTTGGGCTCCGGCCCCGCCTACTTCCGTCCCGCCCACTTCCGTTGCGGGCGGGCTGTTCCCCCCTCCTTGGCTCGCCCCGCCTCCTACTCACAGAGGCGTTTTGTGAAATGGCCGCTCTGATCGGTTCTCAGCGCCTCACTCGGGCCTCCCTCACCTGTCCGGTCACCCCCACCACCTTTCTCCTCCTTGTTCTCCTCCCCCTCTTGTTTATCTAACGGTTCCCGTCTGTTCCCGCCGGGGGCACCCTCGCCCCGCCCTTCTCCTTGTGGCTCAGCGCCATTTTGGGGGGCACAGGGTGGTGGCCTGGCCCAGACGTCCCCAAGCTCTGACTTCTTTTCGATATTTCTAGCTTCCTCGGCTAGCTCTGTTAGGTCCGGTATCCGAATTGACAGGGAGAGAGAGACAACCACCATAGATATATTGTCTTTTATTAATAGAAGAAAGATAATAAGTATTACCAGCTAGCTGGGG
Source organism: Tinamus guttatus (assembly GCF_059628265.1). Lineage (NCBI taxonomy): Eukaryota > Metazoa > Chordata > Aves > Tinamiformes > Tinamidae > Tinamus > Tinamus guttatus. Next base: position 967,698 of record NW_028289617.1, read on the forward strand.
TCCGGGCTTTCCCACGCAGGGGTCACACCACGGACCCCGACCACTTCGAGCGTCCCTCTTTTATACCGTTCTTACCCAAGAGTGTTCCCCCTCCCGTTTTCCTGTTTTGCATTCTTGTTAATGTTATCTATTTTGCTGAATTAAAACATCTGGATAAGCAGCCCCCCTATCATCCTGATTGAGGGCAGGGCACCCTAACCCCGCCACCTATCAAGGGTCCAGACCTTGCCATGAGCAGGGCATCCTGACCCTGCCATCTATCAAGGGTTCTGCCCCTGCCATGAGCAAGACATCCGGACTCTGCCAGTTATCATGGGTCCTTGTGCTCTAAGACTCAGCTTATTCTACATTAGCTATTTAACCCCTACCTTCCCTGCTAATGCACCCTACATTCCCCCCTTTTTCTTTTGCTAATATCAGAGAATCCTTTCTCGATCTTTCTGAGTTTGTCGCATGAACATTATGTGCATAGAATTAACTCGATTTGTAGCTTTTTCCATTACCCCCATTACACATTTCCACATTATACAGATACACAGTAACAGTAATAACAGAATTACAAATACGCGTAATCCTTCTTTTATCAGTCCTGATATCCACCCAGGTAACCCTCCAAACAACGACTCTAGCCATCCGTCCATCAGTCCTTCTTCCCGTGTTATCTTCTGAGTGTGTTCCTTGAGCCAGCGCAATTGTTGTTGAATCGATTGGCTATGGTCCGACAGGTTAAAACAACATAGTCCTTCAAACTCCTCACATCCCTGTCCATGGGCGAGGAGCAAGAAGTCTATAGCCGCTCTGTCCTGTAGTAGTGCGTGTCGCAGGCTGTTCTGATCGAGCAGGAGTTGTTCCAATACCTCGGTTGTCGCATTTGCTTGCTTCTCACTCCAACAGGCTAACTTCGAAAGCTCCCTTAATGCATTTCCTGCTGCAGCTCCTGGCACAAAGATAGCTAAGGCGACCCGCGCGGTTACAGATATTAATTGTACATTATCATCACATTCCGGTGTTAAACCAAGGGAACGCTTTTGCCTCCTTTGTTCCTGCTTCATAGTTAACAACTTAGCTTTAGACGGGGCTATCATTGCCAGTTGCCCTAAATAACACGGTCCCCCATAGGCATTCTTAGGTATTCCCTGCCATGCTCTATCCCCACAAATTAAAAACACTCCATCTGGCAAGGCCTTAGCGGTATCATTATTCCATAGTAAATCTGTCCTATTATGTACCTGTCCTGATGGATCCCCCCCATATGCTCCTAAGGGTAATCCCGCAGGGTACCGTTCTTGTAACCCATCGACTGTCCCATTTATCCCACAGAATGTCCCGTTTGCATATATGGGACCGAAGGTTCCATCTCCTCCTATGGTCTTACGCCAGTTGAATATTGGGTCGGGAAATACATCAGTCCAACCCGAAGCATTCCACCATTGGGGCCTAGGGCCTCCTTTAATTATAATGTTCCATTGTGCCAGGAGTCTCACTCCTCCCTTTTCTCCAAAAAACTTGTCCCCAAACATAAAACACGTTTGGGTCCAATTATTGGAACTATTTCCAATTGCTTGTGCCCCCATCAAATTGAGCTCTTGGGGGTCCCGAGGCAATGAGGTATTTAATCCCTTAATTAGCCTTACGGCACATTCCGAGGCACTTACTACCCCTGAACAGTTTCCCGTAGATACCTTTTTAAAACTGTTGTCATCAAATCCCGGCTTCCCAAACAAGCAGGTTCTGAATGGATTACTAGCGGTGGTGAGGGACAGGCAGAATTCCTGATTCCCTGTGTTATTTGCCCAAGTCACCCACATATTACTTCTCTCTTCTATGTTGTATATCCCATTAGAACACCTCAGAATCATAATTAGCAGGACCATAATTACCCAAATTGTGTTACTGTACATTTTTCCTAATTAATTTCAATTTCAGAGGATTGTTACTATTCCTTCGGACCTCCCACTCCTCTGCTTTCTTCCGCTCTTCTTTGTTTAGCTTCCGGACGTGGGAATGGTGAATCCAATGTCCTATTCCATCGACCTTAACGGCAGTGGGTGTTACTAAAATTACTACGTAAGGTCCCTTCCATCTGCTTTCTAATGTTTTTGGGTTATGCCTTTTTACCCACACCCAATCTCCAGGTTCGATATCCATTTCTGACCCCTTCTGATTTCTTTTATACCAGTTTTGTAGTAATGGGAATAACTCATCTTGTATTTCTTTTAAGATCTGCATCTCTTTCCTCACTCCTGAGTTTTTAGTTATTCCCTTCCTTATCTCTAAGGGATATACTGGGGGTAGGATCCCAAACATTATTTCAAATGGTGTAAAGTCTAGTACATATGGAGTTATCCCGGTATAGGGCAAAAGGTAGCATTGTTACCCAGTTCTCTTCAGTCTCTTTTACTAGCTTAGCAAGGGTTTCCTTTAAGGTTCTGTTCATCCTTTCCACCTGACCCGAACTTTGAGGATTATAGGCACAATGCAATTTCCAGTTGGTTCCCAGTGCTCGGGCTAATTCCTGTGTAACCCTTGCCACAAAAGCTGGTCCATTATCAGACCCGATGCTCACCGGTATCCCATATCTGGGGATTATTTCTTCCAAAAGTTTTTTCGCTACCACCTGGGCTGTTTCTTGCTTAGTGGGAAAGGCCTCCACCCACCCTGAAAAGGTGTCTACTAATACCAACAGATATCTATATCCGTATTTACCTGGTTTTATTTCTGTAAAGTCTACTTCCCAATGCCTTCCAGGTTCACCACCCCTTTCCCTTATACCTTCATGTACCTTCCTGACCCTCGATGGTTTCATTTCCTGACATGCTTGACACCCCTCTATTATCCCTCTTAATATTTTCCTCTGATCTTGGAATCTCAACCCGAACTTTTCTATTAACAGTCCCATTTTTCTTTCCCCCAAGTGTGTGGTACTGTGTAACTGTTGCACCATCTTCTGTCCCAACCGCTTAGGAATTAACATTCTTCCTTCTGTATCGTAATGTCCTTCTCCTGCACTTTGCTTTTCTGTGACCTTTTGAATCCACTCCCTCTCCTCCGGGGTGTATTCATCCTCTCCAATTTCCTCTTCTTCTCTTAAAGTGTTGTGAGTCAGGGCTAGTACCCTTTGTATTTGTCCTTCTAATGCAGCTCGCCGGGCTGCAATATCTGCAGCTGCATTCCCTCTACTTATCGTATCGGTTTTCTTCTGATGTCCTAAGGTATGCACAATTGCCACTGCTTTTGGTTTCTGCAAAGCTGACAGCAAGTGCAAAACCTCTTCTTTGTTTCGGATTTCTTTTCCTGCGGAGGTAAGAAATCCCCTTTCTCTGTATATTGCTCCGTGTGTATGCACTGTCCCATATGCGTAGCAACTATCTGTATAAATCGTCACTCGCTCTCCTTCTGCCATTTCTAGTGCCTTAGCCAAGGCTATCAGTTCCGCTCTCTGAGCCGAAGTGCCGTCTGGTAAACGCTGGCTCCAAACTATTTCTCCCTTCTGATTTACCACTGCAGCTCCCGCCCTTCTTTTTCCTTGCTCGACCAAGCTACTTCCATCTGTAAACCACACTTTTCCCCCTTGCAGCGGCTCATCCTTTAAATCTTCCCGCACTGTCGCAGTTTCAGCTAACACCTCCTGACAATTATGCACAGGTGTTTCATATTCTGGGTTAGGTAGGAGAGTGGCTGGATTTAAAGTCGTTGGGGACGTATACATAATCCTTTCTGGGTTTAAAAGTAAGGCTTGGTAATGAGCCAGCCTAGCATTTGTTATCCATCTTTCAGGCGGCTGTTTGAGTAATGCCTCTACGTAATGAGGAGCCGTTACATACAGTTTTTGCCCAAACGTGAGTTTGTCTGCGTCCTTAACCATCATTGCCACGGCTGCAATGATTTTAAGGCACGAGGGCCACCCTGTGGCGACTGGGTCTAATTTCTTTGATAAGTACGCCACTATCCTTTTCCAAGGTCCTTGTTTTTGAGTTAGCACTCCCTTAGCAATTCCCGCTCTTTCGCTCACATATAAATGGAAATCCTTGGCTGGGTCTGGGAGTGCAAGTGCAGGGGCCTCTAGCAGGGCTAATCTCAGTTCCTCAAAAGATTTTCCCATAGCTTCTGTCCACTGCCAGTCCGGTTTCTCTCGACTCGCCTCATACAGAGGTTTCGCTTTTTCTGCAAATCCAGGTATCCACAAACGGCAGTATCCTACTGTCCCCAAGAATTCTCGAACCTCCCTTGGAGATCTGGGCTCCTGAATCCGAAGAACAGTCTCTTTCATGGCATCAGTTAGCCATCTCCTACCATCTCGTATCTTATATCCCAGATATGTTACTTCAGGACTACACAGCTGAGCTTTCTTAGCACTTACTCGGTATCCTAGTTTATTCAATTCTTGCAACAACTTCCTCGTACCTTCCTCGCACTTCCTCTTTCGTTCTTGCTGCTAGCAGTAGATCATCCACATACTGAAGCAATTTCACACTAGGATTCTGTCTCCTGAATTCACTCAAATCTTCCTGCAGTATTTCATTAAACAAAGTCGGTGAATTTTTGAACCCTTGTGGTAATCGAGTCCAAGTTAACTGACCCTTATATCCGCTCTCGGGATCTTCCCATTCAAAAGCAAACATTTCCTGGCTCTGTTTTGTCAGGGGGATGGTAAAGAAGGCATCCTTTAAGTCTAAAACTGTATACCATCCCATATCTGGTGGCATCGTACTTAACAGAGTGTATGGATTCGGGACTGTAGGATGCACATCCTCCACTCTTTTATTAACTTCTCTCAGATCTTGAACTGAAATCTCCTCCGGGCTTCTTTACTGGCAGTAGAGGAGTATTCCAAGGAGATTTGCATTTACGCAGAATGCCAGCTTCCAGTAACCTTTTAATGTCCTTCGCTATCCCTTGTCGAGCTTCAGGGGTCATTGGGTACTGTTTAACCCTAATCGGGTGAGCTCCTGGTTTTAATTCCACAACCAGAGGAGTTTTCCCTTTAACCTCTCCTACCCCTGAATTCTCTGCCCATACTTCTGGGAGTTCCCTCATCCATTTTTGAGTTTCTGGTCCAATTTCTTCCTTCCTCTCTTCATACAGTCTATATTCGTCCTCTAATCTAACAGTCAGGACCTGTATCGGTTGTCCTTCCCGGTCATTGATCTTTACCCCATCGTCCTCGAAATATATCCTTACCCCCAATTTAGTTAGGAGATCCCGGCCCATTAAGGGTACCGGACTCTCCGGTATATACAAGAATGAATGCGTGATTTGTCTATTAGCTACATCTACCTTCCTTTCTGATGTCCACCGATATACCTTACTCCCATTTACCCCTCGTACTCGAGCTTTCCTTGTCGATAGTTTCCCCGCTGCTTTATTTATTACTGAGTATTCAGCCCCTGAGTCTACCAGAAATTTTACACGTTTCCCTTCCATTTCTAATTCTACCCAAGACTCGGGGAAGGGTTCCGAGTCCCGGCCCCTTCAGTCACTATCTTCTTTTGCCACCAGTGCCCTAGGTGGCCTCCTTTCTCCTTTTTCTGGACACTCATTTTTCCAGTGTCCTTTCTTTTTGCAAATTGCACATTGATCCTTTCCTAACCGTACCCCTGTTCCTCTGGGGGGTGGCGGTCCCCTTCTTTGCCTCTCTGATTTTTCTCCTGCTTCAAAAAATCTCCTAGCCATTTCCCTCTGGTGTTTCCAATCCTCCCTTCTTATTCTCTCCTGTTTTTCTTCTGGAGTCTCCCTGTTGTTGTACACTTTCTCTACTACCTTTAAAAGATCCTGTAAGGTTTGCTCCCCCAACCTCTCAATCTTTTGTAATTTCCTTCTTATATCCGGGGCAGCTTGATTTACAAATGCCAAGATGACAGCTGCCCGATTCTCCTCCTTCATAGGATCTAAAGGAGTGAATTGTCTAAACGCCTCTAATATTCTCTCTAAGAAAGCGGCAGGGCTTTCCTCGGCTTCCTGCCTAACAGCATTTACTTTTGCTAAGTTAGTAGGTTTACGCGCCGCCGCCCGCAACCCAGCCATCAGCGTTTACCGGTATGTTCGGAGACGCTCCCTACCTTCAGGTTGTTCAAAATCCCACGGTGGTCTTACCAATGGGAATCCTTCATCAATAAGGTTCTGCTGCCCGGTGGGTCTCCCGTCCTCTCCCGGCACCAACTTTCGTGCCTCGGTCAGGATCCTCTCACGCTCTTCGGTCGTAAACAACACTTTTAAAAGCTGCTGACAGTCATCCCAGGTAGGGTTATGTGTAAACAAGATGGATTCTAATAAATCGATTAATGCCCCCGGTTTCTCAGAAAAGGAGGGGTTTTGACTTTTCCAATTATACAAATCGCTAGAAGAGAATGGCCAGTATTGATACGTACGCTGTCCCTGAGGCCCTGTTGTTCCAATTGCTCTAACTGGGAAGGCTTGAGAGGTGCTTGACACACCTCCCTCGTCTCCCCTTTGGTGAGATTGAGTCCCAAACACTGGCCCCCTGTCTTCCCCTCCCTCCCTCCTGTGATCACTACTACTCACCTCCCTTCGTGCCTCAGGCGGAGGTGCGTAAGGGGGGGGGATTATGCCTGCTTTCTTCATCCAATATTTCTGGATATAAAGTCGAATCTGATAGTACTGCTTTTTTCTCTTCCTTTTTCATTACGTAAATATCAATTTTTCCATCTTTTCTATCCTCTCCCAAAAGAGTTTTCAGCCATGGGGGTGGATACAGAACCAAATCCTCCCATGTGATTATATATGGAAATTGATCTGGGTGTCCTTCCGACCCAGGTCTCATTATTACCTCTTTTACTTTCCTTACCAATTTTAAATCTAAACTTCCCTCTCTCGGCCAGCCTACATCAAAACTTGGCCATTCACTTTTACAAAATATCTCCCACTGATTTTTATACACTTCTACAGACAAATTATGTGCCCGACGTTTAACATATCCAAAATGATTTATCATAAATGACAAAGGGGTGGATTTCCCTTGTCCCATTGTATCAAGCTCGTCGCTTAAAACCAAAATTAATACAACTGCCAGTAAACCAGTAAGGGCGATTATTAACAGAATTCGCCCTTCCCAAACCGGTCTCCTTTCATTAAGGAGAAACGATATACCCAACCAACCTAACCAACCACCCTTCCTTTTCCTGGGAGTCTGAGGGACGTCTCCCTCAGACTCCAGCCGACTATCCTTCGGTGCGTCCACCTGGATTTCTGTCGGCTCACTCTCACCCCCTGAGGCCTCCCTTGACTTATTATCTTTCTCTATCTCTTTTTCCTCCCCTGCATTCGGACCCCGGATGAGCCCCCAAATGTTGGGTCCGGTATCCGAATTGACAGGGAGAGAGACAACCACCATAGATATATATTGTCTTTTATTAATAGAAGAAAGATAATAAGTATTACCAGCTAGCTGGGGTCCGGGCTTTCCCACGCAAGGGTCACACCACGGACCCCGACCACTTCGGGCGTCCCTCTTTTATACGGTTCTTACCCAAGAGTGTTCCCCCCTCCCGTTTTCCTGTTTTGCATTCTTGTTAATATTATCTATTTTGCTGAATTAAAACATCTGGATAAGCAGCCCTTCTATCATCCTGATTGAGAGCAGGGCACCCTAATCCCGCCACCTATCAAGGGTCCAGACCTTGCCATGAGCAGGGCATCCTGACCCTGCCATCTATCAAGGGTTCTGCCCCTGCCATGAGCAGAACATCCGGACTCCGCCAGTTATCATGGGTCCTTGTGCTCTAAGACTCAGCTTATTCTACATTAGCTATTTAACCCCTACACTACTAGGCCATGTCAAGTGCATGGGGTGTCCAGCACAGCCACCATGTTCCTAGCACATTCAAAAGGAAAACAAGAGAAAAATCAGACCTTTCAGAAATGGTTGGTGGGCAAGCACCCTAGGACACCTTGGTTTTCACACCTGCTCCCCAAAACTGATTCCCACCGCTGCCTTCACGCAAAGACCCCCTTGGAGAGGGATAACAGCTCCCCTCCTCTGGGTAGCCATGCTACCACTAATGCAGCCCCATAAGTGTCTGGCCTTATTCACATGAACATGCACCACTGGCTCATATGGCATCCCTTGTAACATGCAGGCCCTTCTCTTCAGGCCAGTCCCCAGTTCCTCATGTTCTGCTCTGTCTTCATAGACAAGGTTATATTCTTCCCCACATTGTGGGGCTGCCAGGAGATTTCCTTGGTAGTGGGAAGCTGCATGAAAAAATGAAATATCCTGGAAAATCCCCATCTTGGGAATGTCAGACTGTGCATTAGAATGAGGAAATGTCACTTGAAGGCTGGTGCTGTGGTGCAACAGGCCACCCACCAGGACGCAAGGATCATCCCTTGGCTTTGTGTTACAAGGAACAGCTAGTGGGGATGGAGAGACATTAGTGAAGGGAAGGAGATCCCGTGTGAGAGCAAAGTGAGGAAGCAGGCTGGGCGTTTACAGGCTGCATGGGCACAGCCGCAGGTTTGAACCAGCATAGGACAGACCCTGGTGGATACAGCGAAAGGCACTGCCAAAGCTCAAACACCCCAAATAAGGTTGGCATCCTATTGACTATGACTGTTGTCTCTGCTACCAAGACCTACCAGGAGGCACTGGGGCTTCATTGTCCCCCTTGCCAACACCTTGAAAGGTGTCGTATCATTGCCCTGCACTGAGCACTGCACACCCCCACCCACATAACATCCCCAGGAGGACCTGGAAAACATGTGGGGGAAAGGATCTCCCTTTGAGGAAGCTCAGTGACCGAGCTTGGGCATTCTGCCTGATCAAACACATCAAAGGTTAACGTGGGATCAGAACCACCTGCACATTTTCTCTACCTACCTGTTACCAGTGATTACAGTTTTCTCCTCCAATCAGCCCCTGGGGAATCTTTGCTGCTAACGACTCTCAGTGGGACCCATTAATGTTCTACAGAACTTTGGAGGTTGCTTCTGACTTTGAATTCTTGAACATTTTGTTCAGTCTCCTCTCAGTAACTGAGGTTCATGGGCTCAGCACCAAACGCACTATGGGGCTCATTAAAAAGCAAAAACCTTTGACCAACTATGTCTGCCCTTGTGATTTTCATTAGGTCTTGCAAGGCTAATTGGAGATGTTTCAGGAGTGTAGCTGAAAGTTGGAGACATCAACAACATGCAAGTATTTCTGCCCTTAAAGGTTTTTATTGCTATTATTAATATTCAGCTTTCAGAGTTAAGTGACAGCAACATCCTCCAAACTGTATCAATCCAGAGTGACTCCCAATGAAGTCTGTGCATGTAGGGAAAAGAGTGTCCCAGAGCTCAGGCACTGTATGGACACTCTTCCCTCTGCCTCCCCAGCCCTGACATTTCTCTCATCAGCCACCTGGGACTTCCATCACTCCTGTTAGAAGCTTCCCTATTCCTCTGATGTCTGAAACTGAAGGTTACAGCTCATCTGCCCCAACTCTCAACTGCTTTCCTTAGAGAACTAGCTCCAAATAGGCCCAGGATTTTTCTCAATTACAAAGAAACAGAAATAAAGCATGAAATAATTCCATAAATAAGATTTATGCCCTTTGATTGTAGGCTAAGTCCACGATGTCAACAATGAGGCCCCCTGACAACAGGGGAAAGCCTTACTGAAAAGACTGAGCAAGCTTTAAGCTCTCTGAAGTGCAAACCACTGGCTGGGGCTCTGAGTGAACAGAGTAAAAGGAGTCCCAATACTGTGGCTTTACAACGGCCAGCTCGTGTCCTGTAAAGATGGTGTTAGAAACTGTCAGTTTAAGCAGGACACATGGGAATGAGAGAGCCACACATCTCCTGGGTCATGATGTGGGCCATGCTCCTTTTGGAGATCCCAGACCTGCCTCAGCTTTTCCACAAAAGTAGGAAAAATCCTCTGATGCTATTTCCTAGAGAGGAGAGATTTTTCTGGCTGCTCAGAGCAACCCAAGCAGGAGCTGAGGATGTCATAGGAAACCCAACCCACCAACACCGAAAGCACTGGGCCTTCCTGAACCCTCAGGCCAGGAGCAGGAGGGGACAAGGGAAATAGCTACGTCCCAGACTTCCTCCATCAGGCCTTCAGCTCCACAACTTGTCGTGGCTTCAAGGGAGCTCCCTAACCAATACTTCTTATGATCCTGGTGGACAGAGCAGACTGAGCAGACACAGAGAAGACACGAGAGAGAAGGGCGAGAGAACTCAGGGTGTAGAGTGGGGCTCACTGTGCCATAGAAAAGATGCTAGAAGCTGAATAAGCAACCCAAAGAAATGAGTAAAGGTCATGTTTTCCTTGGTAGTGGCTTGGAATGCCACATCTCTGACAGGATTCAAGGCAGATGAGTTGTCTCTTCTGCAAGATTTGCCCCAGGACTACATAAAACGTCTAGCAGGGATGTTGGCTGTAGGGGTGCTCACAAGCTTTGGCAGTTGGGGAGAGGTGAGATGGTCACCCCACGAGTTTCTGAACAAGACAAAATGCAGCTCCTGAGGCCGGCAGTGCCTTACAGGCTCCATACGGGAGTCCGCACAGCAGCACCGCAGTGTGGGGGCCTGTCCTGAGGCACCGGGGTCAAAGTGGGGGAGATTCAGAGTGCCAGGGCTCTAGAGATACCAAAGAGAGGCAGGGTGCCAGGAACTGAACCCAGGGGAAAAACACTACCTGCAGGTGTCATGGAATATGTCGAGAACTAACTACGGTACAAGATGAGAAAACGCTTTCCTCAGGGTCAGAGGAAGGAAAGCTGGGCAAAATTAATGGGGATCTGGAGGAACTTGCCCAGATTTTCTGCCCAGCCAGACCCATGGTTTTGGAGTCTACCAGAAATTACAGGCCCGTCTCATGCCCTCTGCAAGGAAGGAAGGAAGACGTGTTAAGGGCATGTTTGCTCTTTATTGACACATCATCTCCATCTCAAACACCACAGACCAAGAAACCTTGCTGAGGACTTTTAAAGCAAAGACCCTGTAGAGCCTGTCTCAGGAGAGCAGATTCCCTGAGCCTGTATTAGGGGATTTCTGAGGATGAAGATCTGAGAATCTCTCTGCATTCCTATCCCACACTTTGTGAAGAAAAAGATTTGTTCTTAACATCTGAGAAGAATTTCCCATTGTCCATATTTTCCCTGCTGCCTTCCATGCAATTAGTGTGCCCCTCCAAGAAAATCCTGCTGCTCTGTGCCCTCCACAAGGTACTAGTGCACAGCATGAAGATCCAGCCTCTCCTTATCTGTCCCACACTCCAGCATGTACCCTGACCAACTTGGTGTCCCTGTGCTGAACCCCCTCCCATTTGTTCATTTCTTTGCAGAACTGGAGAGCCCAAATGGGATCTGGCATACAGGCATGGTCTCCACTGTTTCAAAAAGAGGAGCAGCACATGTCTGTGGCCCCACTGGCTGTGCTCTCCCAAATACAAAACCATGAGGGAGGCCAAACTATGGCACAGGGACTCAAAGAGGTTCTCAAATCTTCTGTCCTCAGAGATAATCAAAACTTCACTGGAAAAGGCCCAATGACAACACCTGTCCTGGGACCTGCCTTCAGCAGGGTATTGGATTCCTACCTCCAGCTGTCTCCCCCATTGCAGGCTCAAAGAATCTGCTATTCTGACACTCTTTCTAAAGAAGGGACCTGTGGATTTGGAGCTGTCAGCTCAATGGCTGGCCAAGGTCAGGGGTCTCAGAGACACCCATATCTCTGAGGGATTGGAATGGATTAGGGCCTGGGATGGAAAGATGAAATGAGGGCTCTGGGACTCCCCTCGGTGACTACTAAGGCACTGAGATGAGTTGTGGGTGCCCTTGGCCACCACCAGGACATACCTCTGGGAGTCCCCATGGCAACCGCCAGGGCTTTGTGATGGCAGTGGCATCATGTCCCCAGGGCCATTGTGATGGGGCAGTGCCCATGGCGACCAAGTCTGTGCTGGGCTAGAGCACCACCTTCAGGGTCACACTGAGGAGAGAAGCTCCAGCAAAAGGAGCAGCTCCCATTTGTTCCCAGAGCAGCAATCCAGAGCAAGTGCCCTGGAGATGGAGAAGGAGAGGCAGGCGAACGCCTGCTCCCAGCCCAGCAACGGGCATCCTGTGAGGTGCAAGCGCACAAGGAAGGTGAGTGGTCGGGCAGGAGGCAGAGGCTGGCAGCAGGGATGGGAGCACAAGGATGGAGAGCACAAGGATGGTGGGGCAAGCCAGCCAGGCATGACCTCCTCTGGCCAGAGGCTACTTATTGCTGGCTGTGGCGATGTTCTCCAACACCAAGCACCACGCCTGGGATGCTGCAAGGCCTGTACGGATCCTGGGAGCCCTGTGTGGAGGGTCAGAGAGCCTCTCTGGGCCAGGGGCAGCTGGGTCCTCCTCCACCATGAGCTTCCTTTCGACGTGGGGCTGGAGTTTCCTGCACCTCTGGGGCTGTTTGTACCTTAGCTAATGGGGAAAAGGAGAGGGCGTCCCTCGGATGGGGAATTAGGATAAAGGGAGGCTGCAGCCTCCAGCAATTGGAGAGACCCCACAGTCTCACAGACTCACCCTTCATTCGAATAAAGTTTTAGGACTCCTCTGTCTCCTTTGTGGACATTCAGTTCTTGACAGCAAGGTTTTCTGCACAGGCCGAACCTTCTGTCACTCATCTCCACATTTGCCTCCCTCTTTCTCCTTTCCATCCTCTAAGAGGATTTGATACAGCTCCTTTGGAGTCTAGTCCGTTGAAAGGAACTTCCATTATTTGGAAATGGCATGCAGCCCCACAACACAGCTGCTCATACACCCTTTCCTGTCACTACAATGAGGGATAAAAGCAAATTAAATGAAGTTCTGATATTTAGGTTTTTTCTTCAACTGCCTTTAAAACATTTTTTCCAGCAAGAAAAGGAAAGCACAAAACATTCCCTCCTCACCAAAACTCATTGCTGGGCACTGACAACTCACCAGTATACCAGAGTGGCCAGAAGCGGATGTTGTAGTACGAGCTTGGACATTTTCCAGTCCTGATAAGGCAAAATAAAAGACAAAAACAAAAGAAAAAAAACAAAAGATCCTCACTCAGCACCAGACTTAGGAGAACAGCAAGAATCAAAAACAATCTGGAAAAAAGGACTTCGACTTGAGGACCTCCAGGTCCTGATTCACGGGCGGTGAACAGTACTTTTTGCCAGCAATACTCTCTTGCAAACCCTGTGATACCCATTAATACCTCAGTAAGGCATTAATACCCCATTAATACTCCCCAATAAAACTGGTTAATACCCCATTACAACCCTCAAGGACACCTTGATACCCATTAATACTTCAGTAAGGCATTAATACCCCCAGATTAAAGGGGTTAATACCCCGTTATAACCCTCGAGGACACTTTGATTCCCATTAATACTCCACTAATTCCTGGGCCCCTTCCCGGACGCCTGGGCCCTCCTCAGACGCCTGGGCCCTTCCCGGATGCCTGGGCCCTCCTCGGACGCCTGGGCCCTTCCCGGACGCCTGGGCCCCCCAACTCAGCTTCACCCGAAGCCACTTGTGGGGCAGGACGAGGGGCCCAGGCGTCCGGGCCGTCGCGTCGCATCCAACGGCGCCATTAAAACTTTGTACGGAAGTTCCCGCCCTCCTGTCCTTGTCCTGTCCCGCTGCCTCCTGCCCCCTCTGCACCTCCACGTCCCCCCTTGGCACCCCCACAAATTACACACGACAGACCCAACATTGGGACTTTTCCTGAGCCTCGGTCTCCGCAAGCCTCCTTCCATCACGAATGGCTTAAAAACACTGTGGGTACCTCTTTTCTGAATAGGAACCTGTCAAAGTAACTTCACCGAAATAATAGTACCATGAGGGAAAAAAGGGGGAAAAATGAAAGAAGAAGCTAAAAAGGAGGGGGAAATGGAATAAAAGGCTGAAAATTAGAGGGAGAAGGAAAGAGAAAAGCTGAAAGAGGGGGAGAATGAATGAAAAAGAGGAAAAATGAAGGAAAAAACAAAAAGAGGGAAAAAACATGAAAAATTATTAAAGGGGGAACAAAAGAAAAAACTAGAAGAGAGGGGAAAAGAAAAAGGTAAAAGAGGGCGAGGAATGAAGGAAAAAATGAGAGGCAGAAAAAAGGATACAGCTAAAAAGGAGAAAAGCAAAGAAAAAATCCAAAAAGGGAGAAATAGGGAAATAAAGGATAAAAGGAGTGATAACAAAAGAAAAAAAGATAAAAGAGGGAGCTGGAAATGAAAGGGGAAAGAAAGCATTGAAAAGGTGAAAACAAAAAAGACAACAATGCAAAAAGAATGGAAATAAAAATGAAATTAAGCAAAAAGGGAGGGAAAATATGAAAAAACAGAAGCTAAACTGTGATACACGGGACGGGGCTCTGCGGCACAAGGAGGACCAGCCACCAAGGTGCCCTCCAGGTCCAGCCGGGGGCTTCACAGCTTGGGACACTCCCCCAGTGACACAGGCTGAGCAAGATCATAGAATCACAGAATCACAGATTGCTGAAGGCTGGAAGGGACCTCTAGGGATCATCCAGTCCAAGCCCTGCACACGCAGGGTCACCTAAAGCACGTGGCACAGAAGTCTCCGTGGAGGGTGAGGCCTTGGGGAGCTGCTTCCCCAGGGGTCAGGTGCCCACAGTCCTTGGTCCTACCCCCCTGCCCCTCTCCCTGCTCCACACCAGCCCTGGGCTCTGCAGTCTAAAAATGGGGGCTGAGGACCCCTCGAGGGCTGGGACTGGGGCATCTTGGAGGGTTTGCGTACCAGAGCAGCTCCTCAGCAAGCCGGCAGAGACAGCGTGTGCAGTTCTGTGGGGGAAACTATGGGGCACCTCAGCTCTTTGCCCCATGGTGACAAAAGGGAGGAGACCAAGCCGAGAGATGGAGATATTTTCCTACTTTTATGTCCTCAGTGAACTCTGGCATCTTCTCAAGTTCTGGGATGTTGGGAAATTCTTGGATCAGGCCAAGGACAAAATCCTGGAAAAGTGACTCTCCTCCAAAGCTTCCCAAGGACTCCCTCTTGCCCCACAGTTCCTCAGCAGCAGCAACATCAGGAGGAGGGACAGCAGCCCCACACGCTGACACCCGTCACTTGGCCCATCTCCAGAAGGCTGATGCCTTCACCTTGTCTTTTGCCTCTGCAGGGTGTGCTGATTACGGGGCTTGGCACCTTCTGTGTGGTGCAAGAGCCACTGTGGCTGGGGCCAGAAAAAGTGCTGATGGTCCAAAGACCCATCTTCAAGCTGGCCACGAACCCAGCCTGGCAACAGTGGCTGAAACGCCCCAAGGTGACTGTTCCCGGTGAGTTGGCAGCACTGGGCCACCCTCCATTTCCCTTGTCCCCTCTGGTGGGCAGTGGGTGGGTGCTCCTCTACAGGATGGGGTTGCAAAGACGGCACCGTAAAGATGGGCGCTCTTCCCTCACACCTGGCTCCAGCCACCCGCTTTGCTGCAGCGCTGACCCTGCTCCTCTTCCCTGCAGAGAACATCAAGATCGAGCCCTTGGACTTCAGGCAGGTATTCAGGGGGTAGTGATTGTAAACCCAAAGATTTTACTCTCGCTGTTGCGAGGCTTTTAAAAATTAAGGTTATAGACCAACCGGTGGATATTCTCCACCCAGAAGTGTGGGACAAATGTACCAAGGTGTTAGTCGAGGAGACGATGTCTTCGGGTCGTGGGAAAAACCTTAAGGCTTGGGGAAAAGTTGTACAGGCGTTGCAGAAAAGCTATACAAGAGCAGGGGACTGTTGGTCACCCCGAAAATGGGAGTCGGGGCAGCCGCACAGACTTTGCACCCCCCATATGATGGCGATTCTGCTGAGCCTAAAGATCTGCAAGAGGGCGATACATCCCCTCAATCCCTGAACCCCGTCCCACTTAGAGAGGAGCAAAAACAGCCGAAATCTGTTTGGGGCGAGCTAGCCGAGGAAGCTAGGAACATTGAAAAGAAGTCAGAGCTTGGGGACGTCTGGGCCAGGCCACCACCCTATGCCCCTCAAAATGGCGCTGAGCCACAAGAGGAAGGCCGGGGCGAGGATGCCCCTGGCAGGAACGGGCAGGAACCGTTAGAACTAACAAGCGCATACAAACAAGAGGGGGAGGAGAACAAGGAGGAGAAAGGTGGTTTGGGTGACCGGCCAGGTGAGGGAGGCCCGAGTGAGGCGCTGAGAACCGATCAGAGCGGCCATTTCACAAAACGCCTCTGTGAGTAGGAGGCGGGGCGAGCCAAGGAGGGGGGAACAGCCCGCCCGCAACGGAAGTGGGCGGGACGGAAGTAGGCGGGGCCGGAGCCCAACGAGAAAGTACCGGAGCCCGGAAGTGACCAGTCAGTCGAGTTCCGACTCTGATCAGACACTAGTGAGGACGAGTGGGTCACAACTGATTCAAACTTAAGGGAGGAGGAAATGAAGGTAAACAGAGCTAAGAGCCAAAATATTCCCATCCGAATTAAAGAAAAACCGCGAAGGGGAGAAACCCCTCTCACGGACTGGAAGGAAATAAAGATCGCGTGTGCCGACTGGGCCCCATCAGCCGCACTAGCGTTCCCGGTCCGGGTGACCGAGGCGGGACAGAGGGTCCACTCGCTGATAAAATCTAAGGACATACAAGCAATTGTTAAAGCAATTGCGGATAAAGGGACTAATTCTGCCAT
The DNA here is from genome assembly GCF_059628265.1 of Tinamus guttatus. NCBI lineage: Eukaryota > Metazoa > Chordata > Aves > Tinamiformes > Tinamidae > Tinamus > Tinamus guttatus. The sequence continues at coordinate 984,303 of NW_028289617.1, forward strand.
GGTCTCGACCCTCATAGATGGTATCTTCGGGGGGGACGATCTGCTCCCGTTCGATATAAAACAAACTTGTATGCAGAACTTTGGTGGAGCAGGGATGATCGTTTTCAAACAAGAATGGGAAGACAACTGTACAAAGTGTTTAGCCCAAGTAACTGGGGCAGATCATCCATTACACGGCTCCAGCCTGCAGCGGTTAATGGGTGCAGATCCAACAATGATCACCCCCCAGGCGCAGGCCCATGGCCTGCGGGCCCATGAAGTTATGACAACTACTCGTGCGGCCAGGGAAGCCATTCGCACAGCCTGTAGAGTTGTTGCCAGACCATCGCAATGGTCCACAATAAAGCAAAGTGAAAGTGAGAGCTTTACACAATTTGTAGATCGTCTCCAAGCAGCGGTCGACTCTTCGTCCCTGCCCACGGAGGCAAAAGGCCCAGTCGTAGCGGAATGTTTACGCCAACAATGCAATTCGGCAACCAAAGAAATCCTGCGATCATTGCCGGCGGGGTCAAGTATCGCAGACATGATTAAGCACGTTGCAAAGGAAGAGCATCTGACCCCAATTCAGGTGGCTGTTCACACCGCAATAGCCAACGTGATGGCAGGTTCTAAATGTGGCCAGGCCGGCCACGTTGCAGTAAACTGCCCTTGGCTGGGGGACTCGCTGGCAGCGCTCCCCCCATGCCAAGATCGACCCAAAGGTCACTGTCAGGAAAGATGGCAGAGTCAAGTGGTGCCCGCTTAAGTCTATTAAACCAGACCTTCAAAATAAAACTAATGAAAATTGTGAGTTTCTGTTCACAGGACCGGATCATCGGACGCCCCGGTGACAGGCGTCCCGCCCGAGCCTGTGAGTTCCACGCCGACAAAATCCAGAAAACAACAAAACAGCCTCCGCAAGAGGGGGTCGCGATGCCTTTGCGTGATCTAAATTTTGGAGCTTGTCACTATAGGACAAATAGAGTCACATCAGCCCTTTAAATGGGTACTTGAACAGATCGAACCATCTCGAGTAATTAGTACAAAAATAACTACAGGGTCACCAATTTGCAGTGCCACGCTTTGCCAACCAGCACCCATTGAACCCTGTTCCAAACGCAGCTGGTACGAAAATTGGTTCACCGGTTCGCCGTGGTTAACCACCCTGATATCCACCTTGATAGGGCCGATCACAGTGATCATGATGACACTAATCTTTGGACCCTGTATATTGAATAAGCTCATGCCGTTTGTCAAGAGTCGGCTGGAAAAGATTAATATCATGTTAGTAGAACACCGACAACTGCTTTAAGAATATATCCACTCAGTATTATCCCCACGTTATCCCAAGGTACACCCTATTCCTACACCCCGGTATTACCTGTCATCCCCTACCTTCTACGTGCCTTCTTCTTTGTGCCTTATGCTTTTATGTCAAGTTTATGATATATAATTTTAAGATTGTTATAAACTATAAGAATAGAATAAGATAGTAATAAGAATAAGATAATAATAAGAATAAGTAATTAGAATAAGATAAGAATAAGTAAGAATAAGATAGTTGTATTTTAGCTAGTTTTGTTATGCATAGGGAGGGGGGAAATGTTGCAGATAGTTAGGGTCTGGCGGCCGGAAGATATCGTGCTGTACGGAAAGGTAGAGCCCCTAATAGCCAATAGTTTTTAGTTTATGATGTAAGCAGACGGATGTGACGTTGTAACCCTTAGCTATATAACACCTTGTTACCCATCAATAAAGGCCATTTGCCGTCCACCACATTGGTGTTAGCGAGCTCATGGTCCAGGCGGTTTCGGGGTGGTCGCCGTGCCGTTCCTGAACCAGGTCGCCACGCCGCTTAAACGGCAACACTCCTGGGAGCTGCTCTGCAGGAAGGCTCTGCAGCCTGCGCTCCAAAGGCCCAGGAGCGCCTCTGTTTTGGAGCCCACACGCAGCAGGCAGCAACTCTGGGAAATTTGACTGAGCTGCTGAACTTGCTGCGTGAGGTCAAGATCCCTTTGGAGCCAAGCTGCAGCCTTGTCTTCTACATGACTAAGGTGGAGGAAGAGGTAAAAGCAGTCAAAAAGGGCTAGAAAAGTCCCCTCTTCTTCCTTTCCTTGCCCTGACACAGCGAGCATCCTGCAAGAGGGACATTCCCAGAGCAAAGCAGTGGCACATCCTGCTGTCAGCGGGAGCTGCAGTCCTCAGTGGGACAGGGGCTGGTGCATGCGCTGCGAGGAGGCAGGAGGTGGCAGGAGCAGGAGCCAGGTGGTGTCCAGGAGGTGGGAGAGCAGGATCCAGCACAGCTCTGTGCCCAGGTAGGAGCTTGCAGAGCCAAGGGCAGCCTGGCGTGTGGCCCTGGAGAAGTGTGCAGCGGGGCCCTGCGTGCAGCAGGCAGCAAGGCGGCCAGGGGACGGGCTCCTTCCAGCAGGGCCAGCGATGCTCATGCAGCCCCAAAAGACTCTCTGCAGGGACCAAAAACTTCTTGTGAGCTCTGTCTTTGCAGAGCTGTAAATGCCAGGAGTTCTCTGCTGGGGAAACGGGTCAAGGATCCTTCTAGACACAGCCACGAGACAGGAGCTGTAGAGTTGAGGATTCTCCTACAGTGAAGAGTCTCCCAAAAAGAATAAGCTTTCCTTTGGGTACCATTCCCCCAGGCTTAGAGCTGAGCTATGTGCTGAGCATGGAATCACCCTCAAGCTCAGAGCCTGGAGAGCGCTACCCTATGGGCTGAAAAATCTCCAAAGTGTCCTGGTCTCTTCCCTCATCCACCTTACCCTCATCTTGACATGCACAATGTATTTTAAAGCTTCAACAGACATCTGTTCTCTTTGCTCTTGCACATCCAACCTGTCACGTACTGGGCAATGAGTACAAGTGTCTGCAGGACCCCCATTTGTGGGATTCCTCCAACCACAAAGACAACCTGCACAGACTGAGGAGAGGAGGCTACATGAGCAAGGATGGCCAAGTGAGTTGTCCATGTGGGTGAGCAGAGGAGTTTCCGTGGGAGGGGGAGGCTGGGAGAGCGCTGGCTGCAGCCGCCCCGTGCACGTGCAGGGCGCAGGGCTGCTGTGCTGCTGTCCCTGCAGGGGCAGGAGGAGCCCAGCGCTCGCTGCGGGCATTGCGAGCTGCTCTTGCGAGGCTGTGCGGCGCTGCCGCAGCAGCGGGTGCGTGGCCAGGCGGCGCAGCGAGGAGCACGGCTCCGCGCTGGCTGCTGGGAGCCAAGGCCCCCGGCGCTGGGCAGGGCCGCGCGCGCAGGGGAGCAGCTCCCGCGGGGCCAGCGCTCCTCCTGGCAAGGCAGCCTGCGCGGGAGCGCCACGAGCGCCGCCTCCTTGCTGCCCTCATCTCGCCATGGGGCGTCTGCAACCTGCGCGACTGCAGCCAGCACAGGCAGCACCTGGCTGCGCTCAGGAGAGAGCTCGACAAGACACGTGGGCCACAACAAGGAGCTAAAGCTGACTTCAACTACCCCGACATCAACTGGGAGGACAACACAGCCAGGCATAAGCAGTCCTGGAGGTTCCTGCAGAGCGTCGACGATAACTTTTTGACGCAGGTTGTGGAGGAGCCGACGAGGAGAGGTGGGCTACTGGACCTCGTGCTATCAAATAGGGAGGGCCTAGTAGGAGATGTGAAGGTGGGGGGTAGCCTCGGCTGCAGTGACCATGAGTTGGTGGAGTTCAGGATTCAACGAGGAGGAGGCAGGGCTGTAAGTAGCCTTGCGACGATGGACTTCAGGAGGGCCAACTTTAGCCTCTTCAGAGACCTCCTCGGTAGAATCCCATGGGCTAGTGCTCTAGAAGGCAGGGGGGCCCAAGAGAGCTGGTTAGTTTTCAAGCGGCACTTCCTCCACGCCCAGCAACAGTGCATCCCTGTGTGTAGGAAGGGAGGCAGAGGGGGCAGGCGACCTGCGTGGATGAGCCGGGAGCTTGTGGCAATGCTCAAGCAGAAGGCAGCGGTATACAGAAAGTAGAAAAAAGGACAGGTCCCCTGGGAGAAATACAGGAACATAGTCAGGGAATGCAGAGATGCGACAAGGAAAGCTAAGGCACGTCTGGAAGGCAAGCTGGCAAGGGACGTTAAAAATAACAAAAAAAAATTCTTCAAATACATTAACAGCAAAAGGAAGATCAGGGAGAACGTGGGTCCGCTGGAGGACGGGATGGGCACCTTGGTTACAAATAACACAGAAAAAGCAGAGTTGCTCAATGCCTTCTTTGCTTCGGTGTTTACCAAGGGCAGCCCTTTAGAGCCCCAGGCCCTAGAGGCAAGAGAAGCTGGTGGAGAGGAAGACTTGCCCTGGGTAGAGGAAGATTGGGTCAGAGAGCACCTAAGAAACCTCGATACCCACAAATCCATGGGCCCTGATGGGATGCACCCCAGAGTGCTGCGGGAGCTGGCAGATGCCATAGCTAAGCCGCTCTCCATCATCTTTGAAAGATCCTGGAGGACGGGGGAGGTGCCGGAAGACTGGAAGAAGGCCAATGTCACGCCAGTCTTCAAAAAAGGCAAGAAGGAGGACCCAGGCAACTACAGGCCAGTCAGCCTCACCTCCGTCCCCGGAAAAGTGATGGAACGGCTCATACTGGCTGTTGTCTCCAGGCACATGGAGGACAAGAAGGTGCTCAAGAGTAGTCAGCATGGATTCACCAAGGGAAAATCTTGCCTGACTAACCTGATAGCCTTCTATGATGAAATGACCGGCTGGATAGACGAGGGGAGAGCGGTGGATGTCGTCTATCTCGACTTCACCAAGGCTTTTGACACCGTCCCTCACAACATCCTCCTGGGCAAGCTCCGGAAGTGTGGGATAGATGAGTGGACAGTGAGATGGATTAGGAACTGGCTGGATGGCAGGGCCCAGAGAGTGGTGATCAGCGGTGCAGAGTCTAGTTGGAGGCCTGTGGCTAGTGGGCTCCCCCAGGGGTCAGTCCTTGGTCCAGTCCTGTTCAATTTATTCATCAATGACCTGGATGAAGGCACAGAGTGCTCCCTCAGCAAGTTTGCTGATGATACCAAACTGGGAGGAGTAGCCGATACCCCAGAGGGCTGCGCTGCCATCCAGAGGGACCTGGACAGATTGGACAACTGGGCGGTGAAAAACCTCATGCAATTCAACAAGGCCAAGTGCAAGGTTCTGCAGCTGGGGAGGAATAACCCCAGACACCAGTACAGGCTGGGGACCGAGCTTGTGGAGAGCAGCTCTGCGGAGAAAGAACTGGGTGTCATGGTGGACGACAAGTTGACCATGAGGCAGCAGTGTGCCCTCGTGGCCAAAAAGGCCAATGGGATCCTGGGCTGCATTAAGAAGAGCATCTCCAGCAGGTCGAGGGAGGTGATCCTGCCCCTCTACTCAGCCCTGGTGAGGCCGCATCTGGAGTACTGTGTCCAGTTCTGGGCTCCACAGTACAAGAGGGATGTGGAGCTGCTGGAGAGAGTCCAGCGCAGGGCCACAAGGATGATCAGGGGCCTGGAACATCTGCCCTATGAGGAGAGGCTGAGGGAGCTGGGCCTGTTCAGCCTGGAGAAGAGAAGGCTGAGAGGGGATCTAATCAGTGTATATAAATACCTCAAGGGAGGGAGTGCAGAGGACGGGGATGGTCTCTTTTCAGTGGTGGCCACTGATAGGACTAGAGGAAATGGCCGGAAACTGAAACATCAAAAATTCCATAGGAACTTAAGGAAAAATTTCTTAACAGTGAGGGTGACAGAGCACTGGAACAGGCTGCCCAGAGAGGTTGTGGAGTCTCCTTCTCTGGAGATCTTCAAAACCCGCTTGGATGCAGTCCTGCGCCACGTGCTTTAGGTGTCCGGGCGTATGCAGGGGGGTTGGACTAGATGATCTCTAGAGGTCCCTTCCAACCCTAAGCATTCTATGATTCTATGATTCTATAAGAGAAGGAGCCCAGCAGCACACCAGGGGCTCCCAGGCCACCACCAACTCACAAGGGCTCTGCTGAGGACATGCACACCCGGCCCTGGGCAAAACTGCCCTTCGCACTCTTTGCGCTACAAAACTTCCTTGAGTCCATCGGGCTGTCAGTGCAGGAGTGGAGCAGGAAAGAAAGATCAAGGCATTCACGGCTGCTTGCAGGGGTGTAAGCAGAGCCCCAAGTGGAGTCCGGCCTCTGGGCAGGCAGCCACCAGCAGCACCATGGGGCTGCGTGAGGAGCCCTCCTTGGCACCCAGGAAGCCCAAGGCCACGCACTGCTCTCTGCCGCCAGTCTCAGCAGTGCCAGGGGGAGTCCAGCACACGCAGACCCTTCCTCACGGCGGCCCCCCTGGCCCTTGCCGCTGCCCTCCTCCCCCCACGGAGCACTGGAACATCCCAGAGGGGCAGTTATCGCCACGGGAACACGGATGCTTCCCAGGGCTGCGCATCACAGTGGCCCCAGTGCTGGCCACGCAGCAGCAAGGCCAGGTGAGCAGCAGGGCCGCGCAGCACCAGGGGCCACCCGTGGTGCCCACAAGATGCAGGGGAGCTGCGGGGCTCCAGGGCAGCCTGGGCGCTGCCTTCCGGGGGAGGACAGAAAGCCACGACGCGACACTTGGTGCTTATGGCTGCAAATGTAAACAATTCCATTCCGTTGCAGACTCAGGAGAGTGAAAGAAAATGGATAAATGTGAAGTTGAGGATATGGAGTGGGAAAGCTCTGTGCAGGTACTGTGCGTGCAGGCAGAGGCTGTGCGGGGATGGCTGGCGCTTGGCTCTGCGAGAGCAGCCGCAGGGCTGGTGGCAGAGGTGGCAGGGAGCTCTGGCAGGCCTGGGTGCTGGGGCAGAGCTGCGCCAGGGCCAGGAGCGGCCAAGGCCTCGGGGGCTGCTGCCTGAGCCTGGCACCCTGGCTCTGTGCACCGCCTGCCCTGCGAACACAGGGGACACGAGGCCCCGCGCACAGAGCCAGATCTGCCACCATGACCGTCCCCACAAGCTCTCCTGCTCTCTTCCAGACTGCAAGCACACAAGGACTGGCTGGCTGCAAGGATGAGGAGCCAATGGAGTGGGAATACTCCAGCTCTGCCCTTCAGGTATTGAACCCTGCAGCCGGCTGCAACGGAAGATTTGGGGTTGAGCCTGGACTCTTCCTACTTACCTGCTTCTCACTGCATAAGGAGAGATCCTGGGTCCAGACACTTCCAGCTCTCGGTCCTGCCCTGCAAACGCCTCCTTCTCTCTTGCAGGCGCCTCATATGGACAGAGGGCCGGCAGGGAATGATCCTGAGCCCATGGAGTGGCTCAGCTATGGCAGCAGCCAGGTACAGCCCCCGCAGCCACTGGACGCCCTTTACTTCCTCTTCCCCATGCAACATCGCCACCAAGGTCTCTTGCTCTCTTCTAGATGATGGGGAGCAGTGGCCTGGTCGGCTGCAGCCAAGAAGAGCCGATGGACTGGGAGAGCTCCGGGTGCAGCCCCCAGGTATGGTCCCTGCTGCCGGCTGCACGGGCAGAGCTGGGGCTGTGCCCGGCCCCTTGGCGCTGCTCCGCGCTGCCTTTGGGGAGCAGCCGCGCGGGAGCCTGGCCCAGGTGTGCGGGCGCTCTGGCGGGCCGCGGCGCCGGGGAAGAGCTGCACAGGGCGCAGGAGCGCCTAAGGCCTGGGCACCTGCTGCCTCAGCCCCTCTGCCAGCCTCTGGGCTGCGCTGGCCATGCCAAGCCTCTGCCAGGGCACCAATGACGGCAGCGCTGCTGCCAAAGAGCCCGCGCAGCCGCCAAAGAGCCTCTGCTCCACGGGAGCCCCCGAGCCGCTCCTCGGCCCTGCTGATGCCTCCTTTTCCCTTGCAGACCAAGTTCCCCTTCACTCTGGCTGCTGCCTGGAAGCGCTGGGCATGAGGACTCCGGCCCTGGACTCTTTTGTGGATTTTTTTCTATGTAGCGTCACAGTAGTTTTTGGTTGTTGTTGATATTGTTTATAGTGTTTTTGATATTGTTGTTGTTACTGTTATTGATATTGTTGTCGTTATTATTGTTTTTGTTAGTCTTTCTTGTTCTTGTTTAAATATATATTCCTGTATCATTGCTCATATGTTGCCAGTTTTTTCCAAGTGAGCTCAGGCACAAAAAACCATCCCCACCGCAGGTGTGTGTGTGGAGCCCTGTGTGCACCAGGGGCATGGGAGCAACAGCAAAAAATTCCTTCCTGGAATTCCATTCACATGTGGCCCTGGGGAAGAAGCCCCAGCCCCACTGTGGGGCAGCTCTCAACTCTCCGGGTGCCGCACACAACGTGTCCTCGCAGGGCCCAAGCCACAGGCAAAGGGAAGCTGTCGCACCCCAGGGACACGGGGCCTGGAGATGCAGGGCCGAGCTCCATGAGCCCCTGGGGGACACAGGGCCCTGCAGGGCTGGGACACGCTCAGGGACCACGTCACGGGGGGCAGTGTCCCTGGAGGAAGCTGGTGCAGAAATGGGCTGCTGCCAGGAAGGGCCCCGGGCTGGGTACCACGATGGAGGCTGCTCTGTCCCTCTGCCGTCTGCAGGGCCATCTGCCAGCTGCTCATGGTGACAACTCGGTGCTACAGGAGAAGAGGCCTGACGGCCTGACAAAACCCCACCGCTGCCCTTCCAACATCACTGCCGTCCTGGGTGCCCACGGAGCCCTGCCAAGTCACACAGTCACACAGGGGTTGACGTTGGAAGGGACCTCTCGAGATCATCAGTCCAACCCCCTCCTGCACAAGCAGGGACTCCTACAGCGCGTTGCACAGGATCACACCCAGGAGGCTTTGGAAGAGCTCCAAAGAAGGAGCCTGCACAACCTCGCTGGACACCCGCTTCCAGTGCTCCGTCACCCTAACTGTCAAAAAGCCCTTCCTCATATGCACATTGGAAGTTTGTAGCAATTTGCATCCATTGTAACTGTGTTGCAATCTACACCCTTTAGCTCTTGGGCTATTGCTGGGCACCACCGAGAAGAGTTTGGCCCTGTCCTTTTTACATCCTCCCCTCAGCTGATTGTACCTGTTGATACGTTCCCCTCTCACTCTTGTCTTTTCCAGGATAAACAGGCCCAAATCGCTTACTCTTTCCTCATAAGATAGACGCTCCAGTTCCTTCATCATCTTTGTGGCACTAAGCTGGTCACACTCTGCAAGTTCCACATCCCTCTTGTCCTGGGCAGCCCACAATATTTCTGCACACAAGAGTCCAGGTGTGGCCTGAGCAGAGCTGAGGGGCACGATCAGCCCCCTCCACCTGCTGCCAACACTCCTCCTCGTGCAGGCCAGCATCCCTCTGGCCATCCTTGACACAAGGGCACATTGCTGCCTCGTGCCTGTCCTGTTGTCAAGCAGACCTCCCAAACTCCCCTCCACAGAGCTGCTTAAGACAGTCTGCTTGAGAAGTCATTTCTGGAGCCAGGATTTCACCAAAGCGGATGTAGAGATGGTAGTCCTTCATTCATGCTGCCCTTCATTCATGTTGCTGCATGCTTCATTCATGCACTCAGGAAGCTGCATGCTTCATTCACACATTTCTTTGTTCATGCTGCACACGTGTACTGGGAAGGGGGATTTACATGTAAATGACTGACAGAACAAAGCCTTCACTCTCTATGAGGAGGGCAGCCTCACAACGCTTGCTTGCTCTGCTTCATTCCCTCCCAACCATTACACCGCACTTCTCACACCTTGCTACCATCATCGTCACCCTGCTCAATCACCTCCCACAAAAGACAGGCCTCACAGCTAAAATCACTAGCCACTGCATGCTTAGCGAAGCCTCCAAACACTGCCCCTGCTTCCTTTCATCCCTTCCCAGCACGGGCACCACAGCTACATCTCCCTTTGCAGCATTTCCCTACTAAAAAGCTGTCCCCAACACCCACACATTTCACATAAAATCTCTGTCAACAATACACTTTTCAGGAGTAGAGTAATCCACCTGCTCTACTCAAATACCTCCCTCCAACAATACACATGGAATGGGCAAGCAAAAAGGCACACACAGACACTGATGCAGCAAGAACATATGCTGGAGTTTGCATGCACTTTTCAAGGACTGCTCAAATAAGGATCTGGAAAGTCTTGCAGAGGCACCCACTGGCAGTGCACAATGCCACTCACTCATGCTGCAGGGAGCAGAGAATCTTACACAACTTGTCTGCAGATTCTGGAAGGATCACCTTATGAGGATGACCGTATCATGGCCGTGTCTTCTTCCACCTAATTGTATAAATGACAGGGCCTAGCACTGATAAGTGGAGCAGGGATCGGGAATGACACCTGACCAACACTTATGGCTGGACCGTGAGAATCCCTCCCTTACCCTTAACCCGGTACCCTGCACTAAAGGAAACTGCTTGCAAGGGTGAGAATCCTCTAAACATTCAGGAAGAAATGTCCTAGCATTTACCACGTACAAGTAGTGCTTCCCTCATGTATGATGCTAGCAATTCTGTGTTCGAGATTTGGGAAGGCCTCAGGGCATCCTCAAAATGTGTCAAATTAGATTCTTATACCAAGGACAATTAAAAATCAACCTGCTATTAATCCCTAGGGGTAGGGCCTTCCTTCACCTGACCTGCACACGTGTCCCACAGGATGCCCAAAGGGGAAGAACCCCCAGCCCCACCGCGGGGCAGCTCTCAACTCTCCGGGTGCCGCACACAATGGGTCCCCTCAGGGCGCAAGCCACAGGCAAAGGGAAGCTGTCCCGCCCGAGGGATACGGGGCCTGGAGATGCAGGGCCGAACTCCACGAGCCCCTGGGGGACACAGGGCCCTGCAGGGCTGGGACACGCTCAGGGACCATGTCACGGGGGGCAGTGTCCCCGGAGGCAGCTGGTGCAGAAATGGGCTGCTGCCAGGAAGGGCCCCGTGCTGGGGACCACGATGGAGGCTGCTCTGTCCCTCAGCCCCTTGGGGAACAGGGACTATGGCAGGTCCTAGTGCTCTTGTGATTTCCAGATCATCACTGTAGGCACCATCTGCTTCTCCAGCACAGCAGAAGACCTTATGCTGAAGCTGTTCAATGTCCTGACTTCCAGGAGACACAGAGTTTGCTCAGGTTAAGTGCTTGGTAGGATTCCATTGTTTCCTTTCCCCCCTGATGCAGTTAGAGGAGTAGTGAGGACACCTGCAGAACATCTCTCAAGGAGTCAGTGACCAGCAGAGCACACGGTGGCAAGTGCGACATGTGAACCCACCCACTGAGGCAGGTTCCATCTGGGACATGCAGGCATTTCCTGTTCTGTCAGGAATATCAAGCTGCTTCTTGGGAAGTAGCTACTCAAGCGCTGCACAGCGGACATAAGGAGACAGTTCGAGTAGATTTGAGAGCTCCTCAGGAGACAGTGTGGGGCATCCTGCCTTGGCGTCCTAAAGAAAAGTCAAAACACTTCAGGGTTTCTTGGTCAGTGTAAGGAAAAAAAATAAGCAAAAAAAAAAAATGTAGAACTTGTCATATTACAGAGAACTCCTAGAAAATAATATTTGCATTTTCATGGACTATAAGGAGTTTTCTAAGGGGTAGAGCATACATCATAGACAGACGTGGCCAGGAAAAATTAGTAAATAAATAAATAAAAGAACAAAACATTTGCAAACGCCAAGGTCATAAGATAGATTGCAATAACCATCTTACACTGGACAAATACCAACGTAGGAGCTCGGGTATCAGTTTCACTCTGAAACACTGAAGTTCCACATTGCCTGCATGAAGGATATATTCTAGCTTTAAACATTCCAGGATGGCTCAGATTGGAAAGGGCCTTCAGAGACCTTGTTCATCCTCACGCTTTGACAGGGCTACCTCCAGCAGGCGGCCCAAGACCCTGCCCAGACACCTGTTCAGTATTGCCAGGGCTGGAAACTCCACTGCCTTCCTCTGCAGCCTGTTCCTATGCTCAGACACCTTCCTTATTTTCAGAAAAACCTTCCTGTGTTTCAATTTGTGCCCATTACCTTTCATCATTGTCACTGAGCATCACTGAAAAAAATCTGGACCCGTCCTTATCACAGCCTCCCTTTGGATACTTAAGCACATTGATAAAACTCTCCTCTGTCCTCTCTTCTCCAGGCTATGCAGCCCCAGCTCGCTCAGCTACACCTCATATGAGAGAGGCTCCAGTCCCCTAATCGTCTAAGGGGCCCTTAGCTGGACTTACTCCAATAACACCATGTCTCTTCTAGACTGGATCACCCTCCTTCAAACTGCTGCAAGATGCTTTTGTCCAAGAATCAATGCATAAGTTTCACACATAACTCATCATTTCTTAACTGCCAGCAGCTGTAGTTTGGTGAATATCCTAAACACCTCCACCTGCTTCTCAAGAGGGGGCAGCTGCAGTTCAAGGCATCACCTGGCCGGTCCCAGGCCTGCGTTGGGCACCAGGAATGGGTTAGAGTGACAGCAGCTCCTGGCACTCCTGACCTGCTTAAGTTGTAGTGTTTTGGTTAGAAATGCTGCTGTGGTGGTTAATAACCTGGCTCTTTTAAGCTCAAGGAATGAGGAACTTTGCAAAGAGATTGTTAAGCTCCACAAAAAACATTTACACCAGGTTTGTTTTCCACTGAAATGTCACCAAAACCCTGCAATTGAAATGGGTGGGAAGGAACAAGTGGCAGCTGCATCCCGGGCTTGGCCTGGCCATGGTGGCGGCAGTTGGTACCAGGCCATGCCCCGGTGCTCCTGCAGAGAGGCGCTGCGCGAGGGCGCCTGCCTTGGCTGGCAGACGGGTGCGTTTGGCCGCACACCTTGCTGCGCTGCTCCAGCAGCCCCACACTGCCCCTTGCAGAGGCTGTGGGGAGCGGGTGCTGCGGCCCCTTGTGGGGACTCTGCTTGGTGAGGGCAGCACATCCCTGTGCTGTCCAAGGACAGCAACGGCTTCCCATGGACGTCCACGTGGACAGGGACACAGGGCTTCTCATCCATGGCTTCAATAGAGATGGGGCTCCTTGGAGCGGAGGCCCTGGAGGCCACAGCGCTTGCACAAGAGGCCGGCACGGCGGCTCGCGGAGCGCACCGCAAGCACACGGGCTGCTGGCAGGAGGGCGCTGGGCTGGGGCTGAGGTGTGCGGGGGAAGAGAGGCTACGTGTCCTGGTACCTGCCCGTGCTGCACTTGATCCCCTAACCTAGAGCTAAGCACTCAGCTCTTGGGAGTTTGTTCACTTGCTGGGAAGTTCAACCAAACCTGCTTTCCACCCCTGTATTTGGCTGTTTCCCAAGCTGCTTCCAAAGGGGAGAAAAGACCCCCCCTGCTCTGCACAGGTGCCCAGGATGCAGTGTCCCTGTCCCCTGCGCCGCGGGGCTGCACTGCCCCAGGGAGCAGCTCCTGTCCTGCGCACCGGCCTCCCTGATGCCGCCGTGAGCAGCACAGGAACAGGCGCACGGCTTAGAGATCCTCCGCTAAAAGCCAAGTGGCCTCTTCACACATGGCCAAACTCTCATGCCATAAATTAACTCTTTGTGTGCTGCTGAACTGCTGTTGGACCAAAGCAACCAGGGTTTGACACGATCCCAATTCCATATTCTGAGACTGTGTTTGGGGAAGGGGGAGGCAGAGGGAGAGGAGGGTAAATCCCCCTGGTCTATAATCCCTGGCCCATCGCCCTGGATAAAACTGGACCCAAACACTCAGCATGCAATCGCATTCCCAGCACCAAAAGAGTCAAAGTAGAGGGTGCCTTGGCTTCAGCAAGCACAGCACAGGTTTCCATACTTGGGAAAGTCACTCACTTAAAATATATTTACGAAGTTTGGTCTTTAGCTAGAAAAAGGTGACACTGGTTAAGCAGGGTTCTTGTTTCTGAGCTTGTGATGTCAGAGATGCCAAGAGCATTTCCGTTGGAATGAGTGATGCCAAGATCTGGGGACCAGGATGGAGGTTTCTCTGTCCAGCAGCAGCCCCTTGTGGCATGCCAGCAAGCAAGTTGGCCAGCAGCAAGATGCTCCTCTGAGCTCCAGCATTTTGGTGGCAGGGATTGCGCTGCTTGCTTTTGGAGGGTTTTCCCCTGCGTGAGGAGGATCTCCTGCTCCATCTGCTCCTGGCTTTACCGTTCATACCTGAGTGTAAGGAATTCATCTCCATTAGCAAGTGAGCGTTGTAGCCCAGCTCTGTAGCTGGGCAGAGCTGCAGCAGCTGCAGGTCCCTGCTGCTGCTGAGGGCACATTTGTGCCTGCTCTGCCCTCTGCAGCCCTAGGAGGCCGTGGTAGGGGCAGCAGTGCAGGAGCTGCACCAAGGCTGCTCTCAGCCACAGCACATGGCGCCTGCAAGGTGCACGGCAGGACAAGAGAAGGAGCCCAGCAGCACCAGGGGCTCCCAGGCCACCACCAACTCACAAGGGCTCTGCTGAGGACATGCACACCTGGCCCCAGGGCACAACTGCCCTTCGTGCTCATTGCACTACCAAGGAACACGTCTCGACCATGGAAAACAAAATCTTCTTTAGGAAATAGGGCTGTAAGGGCAGGAGTGGAGCAGGGAAGAAAAATGAAGGCATTCAAGGCTGCTTGCAGGGGTGTAAGCAGAGCCCCAATTGGAGTCCGGCCTCTGGGCAGGCAGCCGCCAGCAGCACCATGGGGCTGCGTGAGGAGCCCTCCTTGGCACCCAGGAAGCCCAAGGCCACGCACTGCTCTCTGCCGCCAGGCTCAGCAGTGCCAGGGGGAGTCCAGCACACGCAGACCCTTCCTCACGGCGGCCCCCCTGGCCCCTGCCGCTGTCCTCCTCCCCCCACGGAGCACTGGAACATCCCAGAGGGGCAGTTATCGCCACGGGAACACGGAAGCTTCCCAGGGCTGCGCCTCACAGTGGCCCCAGTGCTGGCCACGCAGCAGCAAGGCCAGGTGAGCAGCAGGGCCGCACAGCACCAGGGGCCACCCGTGGTGCCCACAAGATGCAGGGGAGCTGCGGGGCTGCAGGGCAGCCTGGGCGCTGCCTTCCGGGGGAGGCCCCAAAGCCACCGCACGACACTAGGTGCTCACACCTCTCACATTGCCCTTTTCTCTCCTCCACTTGACCCTGGGCTCCCCACCTGCTAAAGGGTCTGCCAGGAGCAAGGAGCCTGCTGCAGGCAGGTCCAGCAGTGCCTGCTCCATGCCCCACTGCTCCCACACATGGAGACGCCAAGAGGCTCCTGGGACAGAGACCCCCCCTGCGCTCAGAATTGCAAATGACAACAACTGATTTTCTCTTGCAGTCTCTGGACACTAAAGAAAAATGGACAACTCTCCCGTTGAAGAGATGGAATGGGAGAGTTCGGGGCAGGTACTGTGCGTGCAGGCAGAGGCTGTGCAGGGACGGCTGGCGTTTGGCTCTGCGAGAGCAGCCGCAGGGCTGGTGGCAGAGGTGGCAGGGAGCTCTGGCAGGCCTGGGTGCTGGGGCAGAGCTGCGCCAGGGCCAGGAGCGGCCAAGGCCTCGGGGGCTGCTGCCTGAGCCTGGCGCCCTGGCTCTGTGCACCACCTGCCCCGCACATGCAGGGCACACGAGGCCCGGTGCACAGAGCCACATCTGCCACCATGACCGTCCCCTCAAGCTCTCCTGCTCTCTTCCAGGCTGCAAGCACACAAGGCCTGGGTGGCTGCAAGGACGAGGAGCCTATGGATTGGGAAAACTCCTTCTGTGGCATCCAGGTATTTCTCTTACGGCCATCTGCACCGGGAGATGTGCAGCTAGGCATGGCCCATTCCCGTTTTCCTGCTTTTCACTGCAGGAAGAGGGGCCTCTGGGACCTCCCTGCAAACGCTTCTTTCTCTCTTGCAGACTCCACACACAGGGGACCATCCTGAGCCCATGGAGTGGCTCAGTTATGGCAGCAGCCAGGTACAGCCCCCACAGCCACTGGATGCCCTTATCCTTCCTCTTCCCTATGCACCGTCCCCACCAAGGTCTTCTGATCTCTTCCAGATGATGGGGAGCAGTGGCCTGGGCAGCTGCAGCACGGAGGAGCCCATGGATTGGGAGAGCTCCGGGTGCAGCCCCCAGGTATGGTCCCTGCTGCCGGCTGCACGGGCAGAGCTGGGGCTGTGCCCGGCCCCTTGGCGCTGCTCCGCGCTGCCTTTGGGGAGCAGCCGCGCGGGAGCCTGGCCCAGGTGTGCGGGCGCTCTGGCGGGCCGCGGCGCCGGGGCAGAGCTGCACAGGGCGCAGGAGCGCCCAAGGCCTGGGCACCTGCTGCCTCAGCCCCTCTGCCGGCCTCTGGGCTGCGCTGGCCACGCCAAGCCTCTGCCAGGGCACCAATGACGGCAGCGCTGCTGCCAAAGAGCCCGCGCAGCCGCCAAAGAGCCTCTGCTCCACGGGAGCCCCCGAGCCGCTCCTCGGCCCTGCTGATGCCTCCTTTTCCCTTGCAGGCCAAGCTCCCCTTCACTCTGGTTGCTGCCAGGAAGCGCTGGGCCCATGGATGCCAGCGATAACTCGCTTTGTGGATTTTTCTCTATAGACGCTTATAATAGCATTTGTTGTTGTTAATGTTGTTGTTGATATTATTGTTGTTATTGTTGATTATATTGTTGTAATTTTCTTCTTGTTATTGTTTATTAATTTGTTATTTTTATCGTTGTTGTTTAAATATATATTCCTATATCATTGCTTAAATGTTGCATGTTGTTTCCAGGTGATCTCAGGTACTAAAATCATCCGCACCGAAGATGCATTTTTGTGTCACTAAGATTCCAGACCCTAGGGGCAAGTGAGGTCCAGGAAAAGGTCCTTCTAGGACTTCCCCTCACATGTGGCCCTGGGGATGCCACAATGCCTTTGCCGTCTTTTTTCTTTTTCTTATTCTTCTTTTTCTTTTCCTTTTTACTTATTCCATTTTTTTCTCTTTTTCTTTTCGTTTTCCTTTTTTATTCTTTTTTTTCTTACTCTTCTCCCTGTTCTTCTTTTTTCTTCATATATTTTTCATTTCCTTTTCCTTCTTCTTTTCCTTTTCTTTTTCCTTATCTTTTTCCTTATCTTTGTCTTTTTTCTTTTTCTTTATATTTCTTTTTTTCTCTTTTCTCTCATTTTTTTCTTTTTCTTTTTCCTTGTCTTTTTCTTTTTTCTTTTTTTATTTTTATACTTTCTTTTTCCCTTTTCTCTCTCTTTCTCTCTCTCATTCTTTCTCATTTTTTTCTCTCTCTCCCTTTCTTTCTCTCTCACTTTCTTTCTTTGTTTATTTTCGTCTTTCCATTTTTATTTCCTTCTTTCCTACTTTCTTTCCTTCTTTCTTTCCTTCTTTATTTGTCCTCTCTTTCTCCATCTGACTCTTATACCATAATTGCTTATTCCTTGCTACCAGCAGTGTCATTTTGCACAACCGTGTCCTGTTCAGCACGGCTTTGGAACAAAACCTGCACTCTCTCTGAGGCGGGCAGCCTCACAACACCTGCTTGCTCTGCTTCATTCCCTCCCAACAATTATACCAGCCTTCTCATACCGTGCTACTAGCAGAGACACCCTGTTCATTCACCTCCCACAAAATACAGGCCTCACAGCTAAAACCACTAACCATTGCATGCTTGGTGAAGACCCAAATATGGCCCCTGCTTCCTTTCCTCCCTTCCCAGCACAGGCACCATGGCTACTCACACATTTCCCTGAGCAGTATTACCCTACTAAAAAGCTGCCCCCAACACCCACACATTGCACACAAAATCTCTGTCAACAACATTCTTGTCTCCTCTGGCCTAGGATAAATCACCTGCCCTGCTTAACTTCCTCCCTCCAACAATATGTATAGAATGGGGGTGTAAAAAGCACAAACAGACGCTGATGTCACAAAAGCATGTATTGGAAATTGCATGTACTTTTCAAGGACTGCTCAAATAGGGGACTGGGAAGTCTTCTGGAGGCACCCACTGACAATGAACAACTCAACTCACTTGTGGTTCAAGGAGCGGAGAATCTTACTCAACTTGCTTGAAGATTCTGGCAGGATCACCTTACGAGGATGCCCTTATCACAGCCATGTCTTCTTCCTCCTAATGCTGTAACTGACAGGGCCTAGCACTGATAAGCTGGGCAAGAATCGGGAATGAAACCTCCTGAGGATGGACCATGAGAATCTCTTACCTCCCCTTAACCTGGCACCCTGTGCTAAGGAAACTCCTTGCAAGGATGAGAACCCTGCACATTCAGGAAAAAATGTGCTAGCATTTACCAGGTACAAGCAGTGCTTCCCTCATGTATGATGCTAGCAATTCTGTGTACGAGACATGGGAAGGCCTCAGGGCATCCTGAATATGTGTCAAATTAGATACTTATACCAAGGACAATTAAAAATCCACCTGCTATTAATTCCTAAGTGCAGAACCTTCCTTCACCTGACCTTCACACATGTCCCACAGGATGTGCAAAGTGGAAGTAGCCCCAGCCCCACTGTGGGGCAGCTCTCAACTCTCCAGGAGCTGTCCCTGCAGTGCCCAAGCCACAGGCAAAGGGGAGCTGTCGCACCCCAAGGACACAGGGCCTGGAGAGGCAGGACCAAGCTCGCCAAGGTCACCAAAACCCTGCAATTGAAATGGATGGGAAGGAATGAGTGGCAGCTCCGACCAGGGATTGGCCTGGCCATGCTGGCAGCAACTGCTACCAGTCCATGCCCCGGAGCTCGTGCAGAGAGGCGCTGCGCGAGGGCGCCTGCCTTGGCTGGCAGACGGGTGCGTTTGGCCGCACACCTTGCTGCGCTGCTCCAGCAGCTCCACACTGCCCCTTGCAGAGGCCGTGGGGAGCGGGTGCTGCGGCCCCCTGTGGGGACTCTGTTTGTTGAGGGCAGCGCATCCCTGTGCTGCCCAAGGACAGCAACAGCTTCCCATGGACGTCCACGTGGACAGGGACACAGGGCTTCTCATCCATGGCTTCAATAGAGACGGGGCTCCTTGGAGCGGAGGCCCTGGAGACCACAGCGCTTGCACAAGAGGCCGGCACGGCGGCTCGCAGAGCGCACCGCGAGCACACGGGCTGCTGGCAGGAGGGCACTGGGCTGGGGCTGAGGTGTGCGGGGGAAGAGGGGCTACGTGTCCTGGTACCTGCCCGTGCTGCACTTGATCCCCTAACCTAGAGCTAAGCACACGGCACTTGGCGGTTTGTTCACTTGCCGGGAAGTTCAACCAAACCCACTTTCCATCCCTCTTATAGGCTGTTTCCCAAGCTGCTCCCGAAGGAGAGAAATGACCCCCTGCACTGCACAGGTGCCCAGGGCACTGTGTCCCTGTTCCCCACACCTCAGGGCTGCACTGCCCCAGGGAGCAGCTCCTGCCCTGTGCACCGGCCTCCCCAATACCACCGTGAGCAGCACAGGAACAGGCGCAAAACTTAGAGATCCTCCGCTAAAAGCAACATTGCGTCTCCACACATGGCCAAACTCTCATGCCATAAAGTAACTTTTTGGGTCGTGCTGAACTGATGCTGGAGCCAAAGCAACCAGGGTTTGATATGTTCCCAATTCCGTATTCTGAGACTGTTTGGGGAAGGGAAAGGCAGAGGCAGAGGAGGGTAAAACCCCTCTGGTCTATAATCCCTGGCCCATCGCCCCAGATAATACTGGAGTCAAACACTCAGTCTGCAATCGCACTCCCAGCACCAAAAAACTCAAAGGAGAGGGCACCTTGGCTTCAGCAAGCACAGCACAGATTTCCATACTTGGGAAAGTCAGTGACTTAAAATATATTTACCAAGTTTGGTCTTTACTTAGAAAAAGGTGACACTGGATAAGCAGGGTTCTTTTTTCTGAGCTTCTGATGTCAGAGATGCAAAGAACATTTCTGTTGGCATGAGTGATGCCAAGATCTGGGGACCAGGATGGAGGTTTCTCTGTCCAGCAGCAGCCCCTTGTGGCATGCCAGCAAGCAAGCTTGGCCAGCAGCAAGATGCTCCTCTGGGCACCTGCACTTAGGTTCAGGGATTGCACTGCTTGCTTTTGGAGGGTTTTCCCCTGCATGAGGGGGATCTCCTGCTCCATCTGCTCCTGGCTTTACGGTTCATACTCGAGTGTCAGGAATCCATCTCCGTTAGCAAGTGACCATCTTAGCCCAGCGCTGGGCAGAGCTGCAGCAGCTGAGGGCACATTTGTGCCTGCTCTGCTCTCTGCAGCCCTAGGGAGCCGTGGCAGGGGCAGCAGTGCAGGAGCTGCACCAAGGCTGCTCTCAGCCACAGCACATGGCGCCTGCAAGGTGCACGGCAGGACAAGAGAAGGAGTCCAGCAGCACCAGGGGCTCTCAGGCCACCACCAACTCACAAGGGCTCTGCTGAGGACATGCACACCTGGCCCCGGGCACAACTGCCCTTCTCGCTCATTGCACTACCAAGGAACACGTCTCGACCATGGAAAACAAAACCTTCTTTAGGAAACAGGGCTGTAAGGGCAGGAGTGGAGCAGGAAAGAAAGATCAAGGCATTGAAGGCTGCTTGCAGGGGTCGAAGCAGAGCCCCAAGTGCAGCCCGGCCTCTGGGCAGGCAGCCGCCAGCAGCACCATGGGGCTGCGTGAGGAGCCCTCCTTGGCACCCAGCAAGCCCAAGGCCACGCACTGCTCTCTGCTGCCAGGCTCATCAGTGCCAGGGGGAGTCCAGCACACACAGACCCTTCCTCACGGCGGCCCCCCTGGCCCTTGCCGCTGCCCTCCTCCCCCCACGCAGCAGTGGAACATCCCAGAGGGGCAGTTATCGCCACGGGAACACGGAAGCTTCCCAGCGCTGCGCATCACAGTGGCCCCAGTGCTGGCCACGCAGCAGCAAGGCCAGGTGAGCAGCAGGGCCGCGCAGCACCAGGGGCCACCCGTGGTGCCCACAAGATGCAGGGGAGCTGCGGGGCTGCAGGGCAGCCTGCGCGATGCCTCCCAGGGGAGGCCCCAAAGCCACTGCGCGACACCTGGCACTCACACCTCTCACATTGCCCTTTCCTCTCCTCCACTTGGCACTGGGCTCCCCGCCTACCTGCCAAAGGGCCTGCTGGAGGCAAGGGGAGTGATGCAGGCTGGCCCAGCACTTCCTGCTCTGTGCCCCACTGCTCCCGCACATGGAGATGCCAAGAGGCTCCTGGGACAGAGATCCCTGCTCTCATGGCTGCAAATGTAAACAATTCCATTCCGTTGCAGACTCAGGACAGTGAAAAAAATGGATAAATGTGAAGTCGAAGAAATGGAATGGGAGAGCTCAGTGCAGGTACTGTGCATGCAGGCAGAGGCTGTGCGGGGACGGCTGGCCTTTGGCTCTTCGAGAGCAGCCGCAGGGCTGGTGGCAGAGGTGGCAGGGAGCTCTGGCAGGCCTGGGTGCTGGGGCAGAGCTGCGCCAGGGCCAGGAGCGGCCAAGGCCTCGGGGGCTGCTGCCTGAACCTGGCGCCCTGGCTCTGTGCACCGCCTGCCCCGTGCACGCAGGGGAAATGAGGCCCCATGCACAGAGCCAGATCTGCCACCATGACTGTCCCCCTATGCTCTCCTGCTCTCTTCCAGAGCCCAGGAACCCACAGCCTGGCTGGATGCAGCCAGGATGAAGAGCCTATGGAGTGGGAGACCTCTAGCTGTGCCCTCCAGGTATTGCTGCTGCTGCCGGGTGCACATGGACAGCTGGGGATGGGGTTGGCCCCTTCTCGCTTTCCTGATTCTCGCTGCAGGAAGAGGGGCCCTGGGGCCAGACCTCCCCAGCTCTGGGACTTGTCTTGAAAATGCCTCCCTCTCTCTTACAGGCTCCCCACATGGATAGGGGGCCTTCAGGGGACCACCCTGAGCCTATGGAGTGGCTCAGTTACGGCAGCAGCCAGGTACAGCCCCCGTAGCCCCTGGATGCCCTTGCCCTTCCTCTTCCCCACACACCGTCCCCACCAAGGTCTCCTCCTCTCTTCCAGACCGTGGGGAGCATCACCCTGATCGGCTGCAGCCAAGAAGAGCCGATGGACTGGGAGAGCTCCGGCTGCAGCCCCCAGGTATGGTCCCTGCTGCCGGCTGCACGGGCAGAGCTGGGGCTGTGCCCGGCCCCTTGGCGCTGCTCCGCGCTGCCTTTGGGGAGCAGCCGCGCGGGAGCCTGGCCCAGGTGTGCGGGCGCTCTGGCGGGCCGCGGCGCCGGGGCAGAGCTGCACAGGGCGCAGGAGCGCCCAAGGCCTGGGCACCTGCTGCCTCAGCCCCTCTGCCGGCCTCTGGGCTGCGCTGGCCACGCCAAGCCTCTGCCAGGGCACCAATGACGGCAGCGCTGCTGCCAAAGAGCCCGCGCAGCCGCCAAAGAGCCTCTGCTCCACGGGAGCCCCCGAGCCGCTCCTCGGCCCTGCTGATGCCTCCTTTTCCCTTGCAGACCAAGCTCCCCTTCGCTCTGGCTGCTGCTGGGAAGCACTGGGCCCAGGGACTGCAGCAATAACTTCTTATCTGGATTTTTCATTAGAGACTTTTATAGTAGTATTTGTTCCTGTTGATATTGTTGATATTCCTGTTGTTAGTTTTATTGATATTGTTTTTATTATTGTTGTTGTTATCGTTTAATATATTGTTCTGTTTTTGTTGTTGTTTAAATATATATTCCTGTATCATTGTTTTAGTGTTGTATGTTTTATCCAAGTGATGTCAGGCACTAAAATCATCCCCACTGAAGATGTGTGTGTGTAGTGCTAAGATTTCAAACCCTAGGAGCAAGGGAGGGCCTGCAAAGGTTCCCTCTAGGACTTTCTTCACACATGGCCCTTTGGGATGTCCCAGCCAGTTTTCCATCTGTTTTTTTTCTTCTTCTTTTTCACTTATTCTATTCTTCATTTTCTTTTTCTTTTCCCTTTTCGTTTTTTTTTTTGTTTTCCTTTTAATCTTTTCCTAATGCTGTTTTGTTTTCTTTTCTCTTTTTCCCTTTCTTCTTTCCATTTCCAATTCTTTTTATTTCTTCTTATTTTTTTTTTCCTTCTTGGAAATTGTGGCACAGAAAAAGAGTGTAGGACATGATGAAGCCAAAGAGCATTCCCAACCGGCAGCGGGGATCGCAGCTCTGCTCAACACTCAGGCGCTCCCCTTCTAAATGCCTGCACTCAAGCAGTGCCAGGAGAGGACAAGCTCATCCTCAGGAGAGCAGTCATTGCTCTCTGGAAAGGAAGGGAGCCTCCAAGGCCAGGCCTGCAAAGGAACAATGGTTCTTTTCCAGCAATGTGCATCCATTCCAATGCCAGGCTGTGGGATTTCTTGCTCCCTTATGGAGCTGGGAATAAGTGTATGGTGCCTGACAAAACAGGACAAGCAAGGAAGAAGACGAGGAGGTTGTTGGCAGATGAGATGGAAGGCAGCACTGCCAGGCCCAGCGGGAGTCGTGCGGCACACGGGGAGCAGCTGAGTGCGCCCAACATCCTGGCTCATTGCGGCCAATGACCACCTGCAGGAACCAGCTCTCACGCACATGCTTGCCCCATCCTGCTTCACTGCTTTAGCCCTCTCTTCAGCTTCCCCCAAAGAAGATGTCCTGCTTCTGCTGCATCTCTGCATGGCTCTTGCTTCAGGAGACAGGCCAAGAAGGCAGCCTCAGATCCCGAAGGAACCACAAGCGTCCCATGGTCCTGATGTGCAGGCACCGCATGGGGCAGGGAGCACTCCAGGATGGGGAAAGGTCTCCCCAGCATGGACCCAGCAACAACCCTTGGTATCTCAGCCCACCACAGCCCTCCTGCTTGGGCAGCCACCCCCTGCAACCTGCCCCTGCTGACTCCTGTGAATGTCCAATGTTTGACTAGTGCTGGAAATGGCCAAAGTGACAGACCAATCCGTGACAAATGCCCTGCGGCCCCTTCACAGCCAGGCCATGCAACCAAGGACACCCAGCTCAGCAAACGTCCTTTTCCTCTCCGGACCCTCTCCAGCCCAGCCCAGCCCCTCTCCAGCTCTCCCCACCTGCCCTGCCCTCTCCCAGCCCACCCAGCAGAGCAGACCAGGCTGGGGGTGGCCCCACAGCAGTGCCCCCCGCAGGGCACTCACCCCACAGCCCCAGCCCCACTGTGGGCACAGCAGCTCCAGGGGACAGGGCTGTGTGTGTCAGGTGCCCCATCAATCCATTCCAAGCTGGAACTGGCCCCCATATGGACACAGAGGACAGGGACACCTCTCACATTGCCCTATTCTCTCCTCCACTTGACCCTGGGCTCCCCACCTGCTAAAGGGGCTGCCAGGAGCAAGGAGCCTGCTGCAGGCATGTCCAGCAGTGCCTGCTCCATGCCCCACCGCTCCCACGCATGGAGACGCCAAGAGGCTCCTGGGACAGAGACCCCCCCCTTGCGCTCAGAATTGCAAATGACAACAACTCCTTTTCTCTTGCAGTCTCTGGACACTAAAAAAAATGGACAACTCTCCCGTTGAAGAGATGGAATGGGAATGCTCGGGGCAGGTACTGTGCGTGCAGGCAGAGGCTGCGCGGGGATGGTTGGCGCTTGGCTCTGCGAGAGCAGCCGCAGGGCTGGTGGCAGAGGCGGCAGGGAGCTCTGGCAGGCCTGGGTGCTGGGGCAGAGCTGCACCAGGGCCAGGAGCGGCCAAGGCCTCGGGGGCTGCTGCCTGAGCCTGGTGCCCTGGCTCTGTGCACCGACTGCCCCGCGCACGCAGGGGACACGAGACCCCATGCACAGAGCCAGTGCTGCCACCGTGACCGTTCCCACAAGCTCTCCTGCTCTCTTCCAGACTCTGGCAGCCCAAGGCCTGGGCAGCTGCAGTTGTGAGGAGCCCATGGACTGCGAGAGCTCCAGCTGCAACATCCAGGTATTACCCCAGCTTCTGGCAGCATGAGAAGAGGTGGGGTTGGGCCTGGCCCCTTCCCTCTTTCCTGTTTCCCAGATGAGGAAGAGACGTCCTGGGGACTAGGGAGCACCGGCTCTGGGACGTGTCCTGCAAAAGGCTCTTGCTCTCTTGCAGGCTCCATGCACGAATGGGCGCCCCACAGGGGACCAGCCTGAGGCAATGGAGTGGCTCAGTTCTGGCAGCAGCCAGATACAGTCCTTGCAGCCACTGGATGCCCTTCTCCTTCCTCTTCCCCAAGCACCGTCCCCACCAAGGTCTCCTACTCTCTTCTAGATGATGGGGAGCAGTGGCCTGGTTGGCTGCAGCCAGGAGGAGCCCATGGACTGGGAGAGCTCCAGCTGCAGCCCCCAGGTATGGTCCCTGCTGCCGGCTGCACGGGCAGAGCTGGGGCTGTGCCCGGCCCCTTGGCGCTGCTCCGCGCTGCCTTTGGGGAGCAGCCGCGCGGGAGCCTGGCCCAGGTGTGCGGGCGCTCTGGCGGGCCGCGGCGCCGGGGCAGAGCTGCACAGGGCGCAGGAGCGCCCAAGGCCTGGGCACCTGCTGCCTCAGCCCCTCTGCCGGCCTCTGGGCTGCGCTGGCCACGCCAAGCCTCTGCCAGGGCACCAATGACGGCAGCGCTGCTGCCAAAGAGCCCGCGCAGCCGCCAAAGAGCCTCTGCTCCACGGGAGCCCCCGAGCCGCTCCTCGGCCCTGCTCATGCCTCCTTTTCCCTTGCAGACCAAGCTCCCCTTCACTCTGGCTGCTGCCAGGAAGCGCTGGGCATGAGGACTCCGGCCATAACCTTTTATTTGGATTTTTCTGAAGAGCCTTTTATACCAGTATTTGTTCTTGTTCATATTGTTGATGTTGTTGTTAGTTTTATTGATATTGGGTTTTTTGTTGTTACTGTTTATTATATTGTTATTTTTATTGTTATTGTTTAAATATATATTCCTGTATCATTGTTTTAGTGTTGCGTCTTTCTTTCCAATCGAGCTCTGGCACAAAAATCATCCCCACTGCAGGTCTGTGTGTGTAGCCCCACGATTTCAGACCCTAGGGACAAGAGAGGGCCAGTATAAAGTCCATCTAGGACTTGCCTTCACACGTGGCCCTGGGGATGCTACACTCCCTTTCCCATCTTCTTTTACTTCTTTTTCTTTTTTCTATCTCTTATCCTTGTGTTTTCCATCTCCTTTGTTTATTCTGTCTGCTTCTGTTTTTTTCCTGTTTCTGTTTCATTTCTTTCTCTCTCTTTTTTTTTCCTTTCTGTGTCTTTTTCTTTCTCTTTTTCTTTTCCTGTGTCTGTTCCTGTTCGTGCTTCATCATTCTCATCTTCTGGCAGCCTGAGCAGGCAGTGCCCACAGCGCTGCTCCTCCTGGCACTGGTTCTGTTCCTGGACAAACCTCTCTCTCAGCAGCATCAACAGGTTGCCATGAGCTCACTCTATCCCAGGAGCCTGAGCCAGCTCAGGAGCAGAGGCCCAGCTGTACTCATGAATTTCTCCATCCCTCGTGCTCCTTCCTCCTGTGGAATGTTTGCTGGAATGGACTGAAATAATCAGCAGTGATCCCTGTCTAAGCACTGATGGAAGATTGATGCCAGCATTGCAGTTGTTCTCATCAGAGGATGGTAATTTGCAAGAGGTGGGAATGTCCCACTCTGGAAGACCCTATTGGCATCTCTTAGCTGGGCAGGACCCCTAGATGGGGACGAGAAGAGAGCTCATTTTCCCAGAGTTCAGGTATTGACTCAGATGAGCCAGGTTGGGTTTCTCCGGCTGGCCTAGGAGGCCCTGGGCTGGAGGGGAATTCAGATCTTTCCCATGTGCTCTACAAAAGCACCCAGGAGGTGGGATTCTCCCTGTGCAGGCAGAAGGGAGCACAGCAAGGCTGTGTGCAAGCAAGATCCTGCTCTATGCTCCCTTTTAAATATCTGGGGATGGAGGGGGAAAGCCAGCTGCTCACACACAAGCACATGGTGACACTGAAAGCGAGCGAGGTGCTTGAAGGCATGCACCTACTTCCGTCAAGAGCATGAACTGGGGACCAGGTAGGGAGTTGGTGACCTGAAAGGACACCACATGCCCACTGCCACCAGAGCTCCTCGACTAGGCAGCTGAGGCACATGCAGACACTGCAAGCACTTGATGTCGATCAGTGCAGGCACCTGACTCAGTGACACCAAAACAGGCCCACAGGGACAGGTGGGCTGCCTGGGGTGTCCAGCACAACCCCATGTCTCTAGCAGATACAGCAGGGCACCTATAGGAAAACCAGGACCCTTTGGAGTGGTTTCCTGACAGCGTCCAAACAACTGGATGCCACCACTGCCTTAGGCCAAGTCCTCCTTATGTACAGTCAAGCGTGCTTCAGAAATGGGAGAGGCACATCACCCCAAGGTCTCTGCGCTAGTCGCTGCACCCTTAACACCTTCTATCACTCCCTCCACTGAAACTCTTCACACCCCTAGAGGAAATGAAGAGGAAATGGGCTAAAGGTGACCTCAGGCTGCCAAATCACAGGCTGACCAGATACAGGGACTTCTTCACTAACTTGATGTTATGATGTTATGATGAAGCAGTCCTGTCCCACATGCTGATCACTGAGGGATGCCACTAATAGCCAGCTGCCGCTTGGCAGCACTGCACTGCTGATCACTGTTCTCAGTGAGCGTGATACTCCATCCACCTGCTTTATGGTCCACTCTGCAGATCAGTTCACAATTTGACTAGAAGGAGACTATAAGAAACCTTTCCAATGCCCTTGCTAAAGCGAGAGTTCACAAAATCCCCTGCTTTGTCCTTTTGAACACAGGCTTTCCTCTTGAGGTGGAAGGCAACCAGGTTGCTCTGGGAAGGGCTAACTTTACTCTTGTATCAGGTTGGTAGGTGGTTTCACCAGGGAAAACTCCTGGCTCCTGTCCCAGTGCTGCTCAGCTACAAAAATTATTGTTAGTTTGTCCTTAAACTCTCTTGAAATTCCCTTTGCTGCTGCTTGTCCTTGTTGTCTCTTGTCCTTTCCTGACCTTGGCCCCAATCAGACTTTCACCGAGGACAGTCACACCTTCACCTCTAAGCGCAGCCTTGCTGGGGTCTCCAGGCACCGCGCAGGCAGGCCTGCTCCATGGTAGGAGAGGGGTCTGCAGAGAGTGGGGCTGCCTTGGGGACCCTCAGCAACAGGCAGCAGAGCAGGGGCACATTGCAGGCACCTGGCGGTGACAAGAAGGCAGGAGCGTCCCTCCTCCCTGGGGGCAGACGCCTTCTGAGAGCAAGGGCACGCTGGAGATGTGGGGGACCCTGGACCCTTCCACAAGGCTTCACACACGGTCTGTTTTTCTCCTGCTTTGGTTGTTTTCCCCACAGATTCATTTTCACTAGTATTCTTACACTTTGCCACTTCTTCCCACATTTTTCCCACATTTTCCACTACTTTGATAATTTTCCCACACTTTGACTTTTTTTCCTTCTCTTTCACAATTATTCCCTCCCATGCTTGTGACCATTTTCCCACACTTGTGAAGATTTTCCTACCCTTCCATCTTTTACCCAACCTCTCCTTCTTTTCCCATGTGTTCTCGATATTACTGAGCTCTTGGTGTTCTTGCGCTTTCCTTTTTTCCCATCACTTCACACTCTTTCCACTTTTGTAACCATTCCCACACTTTTGACCATATTCCTACACTATCGTTCCTTACCCATGTTTTTCCCTGTTTTCCATGATCTGGACACTTCTCAAAATATTTTTGCACCTCTTCCCGCCATTTCAATTTCTTTTCCAAAGCTTACATTTGCAATCTATTATTTTCCAACTCTTGCGCTCATTTGCCACACTTTCGCACTTTTCCCTATGCTTTTAGTAATTTTTCCATGCTTTCCCTTCTTTCCCTTCCTTTAACTGTTCTCCTACACTTGCCATATTCTTCCCACGCATTTCCCCTTCTAGAACCTTGTTAAAAACCCTGTACATACCAATAAAACCGAAAATGATTTCTTACATATTAAGACGATAGCTAATGTCTCTTAGCTAGGCAGGTCAACTAGATGGGGACAAGAACAATTTCTTTACATATTGATTGCAATTAATAAATGGTATTAACTCCCTTCTCCACTCTTGCCACTCAGTGCTGCACCCACAGGGCAGGAATTTCGGGGGTGGTAAATGAGTGTGGGCAGAAACAAGCCCATGTTGGGAACCTAAGCACAAGAGTCCCAAGTGTTTTGTCTTTTCCTGGTGGCCGGTTGGGATTGGTGTCACATGGAGCTGGGGGGATGCAAAACGCGGCTGTTCCCATGTGCTGACCTGATGGTCGAGCAGGTGGCCACGCTGGTGAGGAGAGCCTCAAAGTGGGAGCAAATCGGGGAGGAGGAGGACTCCAAAAAGGGTGAGGAAGTGATGGCCTGGGATGGCAAGGAATAGCCACGGAGTGATGTGGGAAAGAGAAGCGCAGGGAGGGAGCAGCGGGATGCAGGGAGCTCTGCCTTGGAGTGAACCAAGAGGCAATCGAGAGCACAGGGGCGAGGACGGGGGTGGCCTCGTGGTGGGTGTCTGCTATGGAGCGCCTGACGAGGGGCAGCCTCTGCAAGGCCCGGGGAGCGCAGAGCTGTGGAGAGGACAACTCGTCCTGCGCCCCAGGGACCTGCTCAGGAGTAGGGAGAGGAGGTGCCTGGTGTCCCCATGGCGACTCCCAGGGCTTTGTGATGGGGGTGGCATCACACTCACAGGCCACTGTGATGGGGCAGTCCCCAAGGTGACCGTGTCCCTGCTAGGGTCTTCACTCTGAGGAGAGCGGCGCAACCAGCAGGGAGCAACTCCCCTTGGTGCCCGTGCGAGAGGTCCTCAGAGAGGTTCCTAGAGATGGAGAAGGAACAGCAGGGTAATTCCTGCTCCTCATCCACGGAAAGGAACTCCAGTGCACAAGACTGCACGAGTGAGGTGAGTGGTGAGGCTGGAGGGAGAGGTGGGAGGCAGGGCCAGGACCCACATGGAGAGCACGAGGATGGCGAGGAAGGAGCCCTGGGTCACGATAGTGGGGCAGGAGCTCCTCCAGTGAGGGGACTTGTATTCCTGGGCGTGGGAAAAGCAGTCTGACCTACACCCTCCCACTGTACTCAGTGCCAGTGAGGACGCACCTTGAATACTGTATTCAGATTTGGGCATGGGAAAAACGTTGAGGTGCTGGAATATTTCCAAAGGGCAACAAAGTTGGTGAAGGGTCTGGAGCACAGACCTTATGAGGAGCGGCTGAGGGAGCTGGGGTTATTTAGTATGGAGAAGAGAGGCTCAGGGGTGACCTTATTGCTCTCTACAACTACCTGAAAGGAGGGTGCAGTGAGGGGAGGCTGATCTCTAACATACTGATAGGAAAAGAAGAAATGGCTTCAGGTTGCACCAGGAGAGGAACTGGTTAGATACTAGGAAAACTTTCCACATGGGAAGAATTGTAAAGCATTGGAAGAGGCTGCCCAGGGCGGTGGTGGAGTCACTGTTCCTGGCAGTGTTCAAGAAACGTGTAGATGAGGCATGTAGGGATATGTATAGCAGGTGTGGTGCTGAAGGGTTTACAGTTGGCCTTGATGGTTTTGAAAATCTTTCCCAAACATAATGATTCCATGATCTGGATGCCCCAAGGCCCACATGAACCCCATGAGCTCTGTGCTGAGGGCAGAGAGCAGGTACGGGCCAAGCTCAGCCGGATTTTGCTCAGCCAAGAGGTTCCCTTCGACACGACGCTGGGGTTTCCTGTGCTTAGGAGCTGCTCGTACCAACACAAGTGTCCCCATCACAGGCCTCCTTCTCCCCACAGGTGGGCCAGCAGGAGCTGCCCGCAGCAGTGCAGCGCAGACGGACCCCAGCTTCGTCCCACCAAAGGGACTGGCTGTCGCCGCTGCCCAGCCCTCAGGGCTCACGCTGCTCCCAACATGGCATCGCACAGGTACAGAGCTGAGCGGCGGTGACAGCCAAGCATCCATCTGGGAAGCATGGAGGGAGGGAAAAGGAAAAGTAACCTGGCCTGTGTGGTGGGCTTCGATTGCAGGCGGTGGAGGACAAGGCCAGTGATGTCTTCTGCACAGTGCAAGATCTGCATCCCTCCACCGGCCCTGTAAGGAAGAGTCCTTTAGGACCCAGCAGGACACGTCTTGGCAGGGTTCCTGGAAAAGCGGGGACATCAGACGTGCCCAGCTTCCCACCTCTCCCAGCCAAGGCAGCTTGGCAGACACAGGGAGGCTTGGAGGACTCTGCAGTGAAACCAGCAGGATCTGCAAGTCACACCAAGCTGCCTGCTCTGGAAACGTCCTGCAGGTCTTCACCCAAAGGCAGGGCCTTTGCCCTGGACAAGGAAGAGGTGGCCAGGAAAGTCCTGGACAGAATGAACATGGCTTTGGAGAGGGTGGCTGCAAATTCCAGCAAAGCTGCTGCCAGGGAATGCTTCCCACCTGTTCCTGGTGCTGGGGTGGCTCTGGACTCAGGGAAGAGAAGGGAAGAGCAGAAGCTCAAGCCATCGCGTCTTGCCCTGCCTCCACTTCAAAGACCCCAGCAAGAAACTAGTGCTCTCATCCAGGTGAATCAAGAGCATGTGCAGTTCCTGCCTCAATCCAGGCCTGAGTCTTCAACATCATCAGTGGGAGAAGGCAGGATATTTCAAGGGGATGATGAGAGGATGAGTCTATCCCTGAAAAGCCAGCAGCTCTTGGGAAGCTCCTCCTTTTTCCTGAGAGCACAGAGCATTCCTCCTGAAGGGCAAGTGCCTGCAATGGAGAATCCTCAAGAAGCAGCGGCCTGTTCTGCCCCGGATGATCCCGAGCAGGGTGCGATGGCAGCTGAAGGTGTTTCGGAGGAGGCTGGACTCAGCAGCTCCTCCATTGCAGTGCTGCCACCCAGCTCTGCACAAGACGTCACTGCCGGGTGCTGCAGTGAAATGGCCCCACTGGAATCCCCATCGCCCTTCTCGCCTGAACCTGTCAGCCTCGTTCAGAGCGTTGATGGAGAAACTGGCTCAGAACTGAGATCTGAGAGCCAGGGGCCTGTCCCACATGGCCCCACACCTCCTGCTGTGGGTGTGGAGGAGGCAGGCGTGGGGCTGGGGTCTGCCCCCTTGAGCCATCCTGATGATGCGAGCCCTGGAGCCAGCCAGCAGCCAGCACAGCCTGATGCCTTGGCACACACCGTCGATCAAGGCACACAGGCAAGCTCGTGGCTGCTCCAGACCATGGAGTGTGACCAAGGAAGAGCCCCTGCAGCTGAGGAAGGGCCTTATCCCTGCGCTCATGGGGAAGAAAGGGAGGTCAGCAGGGCTGGGACACCAGCTTCCCCAGGCAAGGATGGTGGGACAGGGACACCACGACAAACACCAGCAGGGCAGGACCCGAAACAACAGCCTGTGGGCATCACCTGCCACGTGCAAGGAAGGCTGCTGCGTGTGCACGAAGACAACACCGCACGGTACCTGGGGGTGCTCAGCGTCAAGACGGAGGCGCTGGAGGAGCTCGACAGGAGCTGCCTGGCCCGCACGGGGCAGAGCTTGGCACAGATCCGGGAAGTCACTTTCCTGAGGAAGGAGCAGAGCCTGCAGGAGAGCCAGGACAAGGAAGAGGAGGGCCATGGGGAGCGTTTCTCCCTGTCAGCATCAGGATCCCTCAATGTGAGACCCAAGGAGGTGAGTGCAAGGGAGGGCTGGGCCAGGTGGGAGCCCTCCTGGTGCTGGGGCCGACCCCGGTGCCATGCTGTGACAGACGGGTTGTCCCAGCACTGGCAGAAAATCCCCCAAGAGACCTTTCCTTTTGGGAAAAGAAGCTCCCTTCACAAATTCTGCCTCTCTTCTCCTAGCTCCTTGCCAGAAACTCCTTCCACAACCTGTGGAAACCGGAGATCACGCAAGTGGAGCTCCTCAAGGATGCCAAGGGCAAGTGGGAGGTGCTGGAGCGCCTCTATGCTCATGCCCCCCAGCAGAACATTGAAACATGGAGGAGAGACCTGGAGGAAATAGCAGAGCAGAGTGATGATGAGGAGGATGGTGATGAAGAGCTTCTGCCAGAGGAGGAGCTGGAGGAAAGTAGCTCCTTGGCCTGGATAAGACCCAGCCTCCGCAGCCTGTTTGCGGAAAGGGAGATGGACCTGGAGAAGGTGCCCTCCTTGCCCAACATCAAACAAGCAGAGGCTGCCAGTGAGGGACCTGGTGAGGTGGAGAGCCCCTCTGTTGAGCCAGCAATGCCCAGAGGAGCTGAGGAATCTCTGCTGCAGGAAGCAACAGCAGCAGCTTCTCTCCAGGCTGCAGGCCCTGCTCCCCAGGTAAGCATGGAGCATGTCACCTGTCCCCACGACCCAAGGGAGCTCCTATGTGAGCTGTGTGGGGGGAGGTGCAGAGGGCATGCCCAGAGCTGCCCCATCCCAAGGGATCCCCCTGTCCACGGTGCCCCACTGTCACCCCCAGCCATTTGCCCTGTGCGGTCTGCCATGGGGAGATGATGGGTCCTCTCCATTTCCAAGTGCCAAAGGTGCAGGGCTGACATCCCCTCCACCCCTGCACCACGTTCAGCCCTGGGGCCTGGATGCCCAGCGAGGAGGGAAGGGGCAGCCCCAGCAGCAGCCCCCTCCGCACACAGTGCACGAACCTCCTTGTGCCACACACGCCCCCATCTGCCTCTGTTCCCCTGTGCATCACGGCCCCTGCCCAGCCCTGCTGCTGTGGCCCCGCAACGAGCCGTGTCCCATTGCCGTGCCAGCCGCAGGTCCCTTCCCGTGGGACGCACAGCCCCGGGAAGCCTCCCCCAGCCCCGAACCCTTTGACCCTGTGTAACCAGGGGCACCGGTACCCTGATCAGCAGCAGCTGATGGCCGACGGGTGCGTGTTCTTGCTCTGTCCATGCAGGAGGCCTCGGAGCCCCAAGAGGAGAAGTCCTCATCCTCCTGCAGCCCCACGGCAGACACTGAGCCAGGTACGTACCCGAGTGGAGAGCCCTGCTGGGGACGGCGGGTCTCTCTGGAACAGCGAGCGGCACCGGGGCCGGCAGCAGGAAGTGCTCGGGGGCTGCTGTGCTGAGGCCACAGCCCCTTGGGAAGCCCTTGGCGGCAGGGACAGGCAGGTGCAGCCCTGCGCCCGTGCAGCCCGTTGCCCACAGCTCTGCTTCCCACCGCAGGCACCGCTGCCCTTCCGGACATCGCGGCTCCCCGGCGATGGCGCTCGCGGCTCAGGACGGCGCTTCGGGCTCTGAGCAGAGCGTTCTGCTGCCGCTGCATCGCGGGGCAGCGAGAGGAGCGGTGCAGGTGAAAGAGCCCGGCAGGATCCCTGGAGCGGGGCTGGTGCAGAGCGATGGACACTGTGTCCTGGGGGCTACAGAGAGGCTGCTGCGTCGTGCCCCATAGCAGCCATGTGCCCACACAAGCCCTAGGTGGCAACAGCCATTGTCAGCTCCAAATAAACCCCTCAGAAGGTTTTTCTCCCCTTGTCAGTTGTTGTCAGAAAATCTCCATGAAAAGACTAGTGGGGCTGTGGGGCCCTAAGGCCATGGGTGACTCCTGACTCCGCACTGGCCTTGGTGGCTGGGGTGGGAAGCAGATCTAGCCAAAGAGGGCTGCTCACGACTGACACGGCTGGCACGTGTCCAGGCTTTTGAATGGTTCTCAGTGTGACCCCTGTGCTCTTGCAAGAGAAGGAGAGGTTTTCAGGTGTGCATTAGCACCGGCCTGTGGTGTTTCACTGCGAGTGCATGAATCACTCTCCAGTCCTCCTTCCCTGCGCCTCCTGGGTCCCCCCTGCTTCTCCAGGGACTGCCGAGCCCTCCTTTCCCCAGGCATGCCTGCATTTGCTGCGCGGTCTTTGGGGGACTCTACCATGGGCTGCCCCATGTTTGGCGAGACTGCACTCACTGCCACCCCTAGGCATCCCCGGGGTTCCCCTGAGCTCTCCTGGAGCCTCAGGTTCCCTTCCACAAGGATGGGCATCTGTCATCAGCACTGTCACCTGTGCGACAGCCCCAGGCATGCAATTCAGAGACCATTCTGCACCTCCCATGGCAGTGCTCCCAGGGACATGAACCCCGAATGCAGCCCTTGGTCCCTGAAAGACCACGCTGGGCCTCTGACCTCCTCCCCTGGAGCCCACAGAGCGCACAGGCAGAGCAGAGGCCCTTTCATGCTGCAATCCCTTGGGTGCATTGGTGCACTGTTGACCCCAGCTTCAGAAGAAAGACACAAACTTAGTGTTTTTCTGGAGGCTAAGTCTGGCGTAAGGCTGCCCATTGCCTTGTCCTGCTTTACTTAGGAAACACATGGAAACATAACCCCACCACCACTCTGTCCCTTCAAAAGTCCAAAGGTGTCTGTGTGTGTCCAGCCGCCACCCTCCCTCCATCCCTGTGGATTACGAGCTTAGACAGGAAGCTCCTATGCAGAGAGACATAAAATTTAGTCAAGGGGAAACCTCCTGTGAACTTGCGGAGCACAGAGGAGGGAACTGAACCCCGCTGCATCCCAGGAGCTTCTCCATGGACATTTGGTGCATGGATTAACTCCCCGTGAAGAGCCCGTGGAGCAGGAGGAAACGAACCAACTTCCTGCTCCTGGGCAGGTGTCCTGTCCTCTTCCGTGGCGGGAGCAGAGGCTTCTGCAGGGGGACATTTCCAGCCCGCAGAGGATCGTCCCCTGCTGGCACCAGCCGCAGCGCTGGGCTCCAATGTTACCGATGTTATCGAATATTCATTAATCCGCAGCCAATCAGGTGGCGGCGGCGGGGCCCGGGGGCGGGGCAGGTACTGCTGCTGGCAGGTGGGCGGGGCAGCGGCAGAAGCAGCCAATGAGCGCGCGGCGGGAGGCTGGGGGCGTGGCGGCGCGTGCCGTGGGCGGGGCCAGCGCGTGACGCGGCCGTTGGGCAGCGGCGGCTGCAGGCGGCGGCGGCCCCGGGGCCGCAGCGAGGCGCGCGGCGGGCGGCGGCGGCTGCGGGCGGCGCGAGTCCCGCACGACCGATCCCTGCGCGATCCCCGTGCGACCAGAGGCGGTCGGGAGCACGGGAGGCAGCAGCTAGAGGCGGCCCGACGCGCGAGGGGCCGGCCGGGGCCCCGCGGCCTCGCAGCCGGAGGCTGGGGCCGTTGCTGGCTGTTGTGGGCAGCGGCCGTTGGGCTGTGCGGGAGCGCGCGGCAGGTGGTGGAGGAGCGCGCGGCCCCGGCGGGCCGGTCCGGCAGGCGGCGACCCCGCAGCTGCAGCCGCCCGGCCCAGCCCGGCCTGGCGCGGCCCCCCGGGAGCGGCGGCGCCTGGTGCCAGGGAGCTGCGCGCGGCCGCCATGGGGAAGCGGAGCTCGGCCGGCTGCGTGCCGAGGTGAGCGGCCCCGCGGGTGCCGGCCCCGCTGGGCCCCGCTGGGTGCTGCCGTCCCCCGTGGCACCCCCAGAGCCGCCCCCTTGGGGCCGGGTACCCCCCTGCTTTGAGTGCCAGACACCCCGGGTGTCTCTTTCCCCCAGTGCCGCTTCCTGTGGGGGCCGTGTCCCCCCCGCCCTTGAGTGCAGGGTCCCACCAGTCCCCATCTACCCCCACCCCTGGTCCCCGTCACTGTCCACCCTGCCCTGGGGTGCAGGGACCTGCCACTATTGTCCTCCCAGCGTCCCCTCCCCATGTGACACGGCCCCACAAACACACTCGCCTGTCTGCAGACATGGAGAGATGCCTGCGCACAAGTGCGTGTGTGTAAGCGAGCACGGGGACGCGCGTGTGCTCGGGTGTGCACGTGCTCGGAAGTGCCCGTGCCCGTGTGTGCGTGTGCGCTGCGCCCGCTCCTGCCAACTCGTGGCAGGGGCCCGCGTGGCCCCGGGGCTGCGCGTGAGCCCGGCCATCCGTGCGCGTGGTGCGTGCGAGCTGGCAAGTGTGTGCGCTGCACACGGGAAATGCACCCCAGGCGTGCGAGTCTTCACGGCCACCCGTGCCTCCTGTGACACGTGTGTGCTCGTCAGCACACTCGCGTCCTGCGTGTGCAGGACACGTGTTCTCATGCATATGGTCACGTCACCCGTGTGTGAGACACGTGGGTGCCTGTGATCACCCTCACGTCACCCGTGTGTGAGACACGCTGGTGCTCGTGCACATGCCCATGACACCTGCTTGCAGCACACACATGTGCTCGTGCGCGCCCTGCCCGGGGTCCCCATCTCTCCTGCTGGGATTATGGGAATGGGCCCAGGCTTCGGGGCCCCGCTCTGTCCGTTGACTGCCCGCCCATCCTCCCCAGGTTCTTCAGAGCCTTCCTGAAGAGGCTGCGGATTGTGCGCAGAGTGGTCAAGAACCCTGACGCCACCACTGCCGAACCCCAGGTGAGACCCAAGGGGGTCCTGTTGGTGGGAGAGCCGGGACCGAAGGGTTCCTATCCCCGTGGGGGACACCAGGGTATCTGGGGCGCTCAAAGAGGTCTGTGGGGAAGGTGCCGAAGGGGCCCCTGGCACTTGAGGTCTGGGGGGTCCCATCGCTGTCGCAGGGCAGAGCTGGTGGGAGGGGGTACCAATGGGATGGATCGTCGGGGCTTTTGGTGAGGGTCCCAGAGCACTGCGGGGTCCAAAGGGCACAAGGGTCCCGTCCCAGGGTGCAGGCAGGGGTTGGGAAATGGTTCCAGGGGCTTCCCAAGACGCCCTATGGTGCAAGAGGGGGATTCGGAGGGGCCTGGAGGGGCCCAGGGGTGCCCCAGGCTGCAGGCAGGAGGGTCCCAAGGGGATTCCAAGGGTGCAACGTGGGTGTCACAAGGAGTTGGGGGGATGGTGTCCCGTGGGTGCCCCAGGGTACCACATGGGGGTTTAAATGGGCCTGGGGAGATCCCAGGGTGCAACAAGGGTGTCCCAAGTGGTCTGGGGTGGGAGTGGGGAGTTCAGTGGTTCCCTATGGTGCAACGGGGGGGTCCCAAAGGGTCCAAAGGGACCACGGGTCCTCCAGGGTGCACACAGGGGGTCCCAACAGGTCTTGAGGGGCACAGTGGTACCCCCGAGCATGGGCAGGATGGACCCAAGGGGTCTGGGAGCCCCAAGGATGCCCCAGAGTGCAACAGGGGAGCTGCAAAGGGTCTGGTGGGGCCCATGGGTGCCTCAGGGTGTAGGCTGGGGTGTCCCAAGGGGTCAGCAGTGTCCCGTGGGTACCCCAGTTTACGATATAGGGATTCCAAGGGATCTGGGGATCCCGTGAGTGTCCCAGGGTCCAACATGGGGGTTCCAAGGGGCCTGGCGTTGCCATGGTGCAACATGGGGATCCCAATGGGTAATGGTGGCCTGGGATGCAGGCAGGGGGATCTCAGTGTGTCTGGGAGGTTCCAAGGGTGCCCAGGGTGCTAGAGTGGGTCCCAATGGGTGTGTGTGGGGCAGGGGGGCAGGTCAAGGGTGCCCAGGATGCAGGCAGGGGGTTACGAGGCATCTGTAGCAGGCGGAGGGTTCCAAAGGTGCCCTGTGGTGCAAGAGGGGAATCCCAAGGGGTTTGTTGGGGTCCCATGAGTGCCGCAAGGTTCAGGCAGGGGGTTCTGATGGGTCTCTGGGCGTTCCATGGGTGCCCCAGGGTGCAGCAGGGGAGTCCCAAAGGGTCTGGGTGAGCAAGGGAGTCCCAGGGTACCTGGTGGGGGGTCCCAATGGGTCTGGAGGGCAACAAGGGTGTCTCAGGGTGCAGGCCTGGGAGTGACAAGAGGGCTGCAGGGGGCAAAGGTGCCTTGTGCTGCAACAGGGGGTCCCAAAGGATCTGGTGGAGTCCCCTGTGTGCTCCAGGGTGCAGGCAGTAGGTTGCAAGGGACTGGGGATCCCCAGAGTATCCTGTGGTGCCACAGGGGGTCTGAAAGGGTCTAGGGGTCCCATGGAGCTCCAGGGGCAGGTGGGAGTACCAAGAAGTCTGGGCAAGACCAAGGGTTCCCCAAGGTGCAATAGGGGGATCCCAGTGGGTCTGTGGGGTTCCCAGGCTGCCCCAGGGTGCAGGCAGGTCCCAAGCCACCTGGGGCTCCAGTGGTTGCCCTGGGGTGCAGACATGGGTCTGGAGGGGATCCCATAAGTGCCCTGTGGTGCAACTGGGTGTTCCAGTGAGTCTGGAGAGCTGCCAGGGGCTCCTGGGGCAGGAGGGAAACTCCATGGAGTGGCTGGGGCTCCAGGGGGAAGGGGGCCCTGCCCCCCTGCACTGCTGGGTGCCTCCTGGTGACACCGAGCCCGGCACAGGGCTCCCCGCGGGTGCTGCGCTCCAAGGAGCTGGAGGGGGCCGTGGGGCCCAGCGCCCCCCCCGTACCGGAGCTGCAGCTGCAGACGGGGCCCGCGGCCCCGCGAGCCCCCGCACAGGTGCCCCCGCGCGCGGCGCCCCTCGCCCTGCGGCCCCCGGCACCCAGTGCCCCTGGGGCGCTGCCACCGGGACCTGCCACCCTGGGGGTCCCAGCACGAGGAGCCCTTGCTGTGGGGCCACCTGCACCACGAGCCCTCCCTGCTGGGTCCCAACCAGCTGGACCCGTCACCTTCGGGCCCTCAACACCAGGGCCCCCCACTCAGGGACACGTCCCACCTGGGCACCTCAACCTCGGGCTCCCAACCCCAGGCCCCTTCATCCCCAAAACATCTGACCATGTGTGTATCGTTATAGAACCCCCACCCACAAGACCCCCCACCCCAGGCCAATGTCCCAGTGACCATTCACCCGTGGGAACAAGTCCCCAGGATCCCTCAGCCGCCTGCTCTAAACATCAGGCTGCTTCAGGCCTACGGCTAGGCCCAGGGGACCCTTCATCCATGGGACGGCCCCCCCAGGACCACTTCAAACATGGACCCCCATTCCCAGGAGCCCATAGACCCCCACCTATGCAACCCATCACCCGTGGGCCCTGGTACCCGGCACCCTTCATTTCTGGACCCCCACCTCCCGGCCCCTTCCCCCATGGGCTCCCAACTGTCAAACCCTTCACCCATGGGCCCTGCTTCCCTGGGCCCTCCTTCCGTAGTGCCCCCGGCCCTGGACCCTTCACCCATGGGCCCCTGCCCCCAGTAACCATCCCCCGTGGACCCCAGATCCCAGACCCCACAACTTGTATTCCCCAACCTGCAGGACCCAATTCTCACGGGCGCAAAACTCCTGTACCCATCACTAAGGGTCCCCCCCCATCAGCACCCTTACCCCGTGGGCCCCCACCTCCCAAATACTTCCCCTGTGGTCCCTGTTTTCCTGAACCCTTCACCCGTGGGCCCCCACCTCCCGGCCCCTTCCCCCAACAACCCCCACCACCAGAAAACATTCCCCATGGGACCTGGTCCCCTGCACCCTTCTCCTATAGGGCCCCATCACCCGGCTCTTTCCCCCATGGGTTCCCACCTCTACATCCCTTTATCCATCCACCCCCACATATGGAACCCAACACCCGTGGTCCCTGGTTCCCTGACCCCTTCATTCATAGACCCCCAACTCTCGAACACGTCGTCCCTGGACCCTTCTTCCCTGCACCCGTCCTCGGAAGGGTCCCCTCCCCTGAACCCTTCACCCGAAGGCCCCAACCTGCAGGATGCTTTACCCGAAGACCCTGTTCCCCTCAACCCTTCATTCGTGCACCCCCACCTCCCAGCCCCTTTCCCCATGGGCTCCCAACTGTCAAACCCTTCTCCCGTGGGTCCCGCTTCCCTGGGTCCTCCTTCCATAGTGCCCCCTGCCCTGGACCCTTCACCCGTGGGCCCCCACCCCC
The DNA here is from genome assembly GCF_059628265.1 of Tinamus guttatus. NCBI lineage: Eukaryota > Metazoa > Chordata > Aves > Tinamiformes > Tinamidae > Tinamus > Tinamus guttatus. The sequence continues at coordinate 1,024,548 of NW_028289617.1, forward strand.
AGTAACGATCCCCCGTGGACCCCAGACCCCAGACCCCACAACTTGTATTCCCCAACCTGCAGGACCCAATTCTCACGGGCGCAAAACTCCCGTACCCATCACTAAGGGTCCCCCCACATCAGCCCCCTTACCCCGTGGGCCCCCACCTCCCAAATACTTCCCCTGTGGGCCCCGTTTCCCTGAACCCATGACCCGTGGTCCCTGGTTCCCTGACCCCTTCATTCGTAGACCCCCAACTCTCGAACACGTTGTCCCTGGACCCTTCTTCCCTGCACCCGTCCTCGGAAGGGTCCCCTCCCCTGAACCCTTCACCCGTGGGCCTCCACCTCCCGGCCCCTTCCCCCATCAACCCCCACCTCCTGAGCCCTTTCCCCATGGGCCCCGATCCCCTGCACGCTTCTCCCATAGGGCCCCATCACCTGGACCCTTCCCCCATGGGCTCCCACCTCCACGTCCCTTTATCCATCGACCCCCACCTATGGAGCCCGTCACCCCTGGGTCCCGGTTCCCAGAACCCTTCATTCGTAGACCCCCGCCTCCTGAAGCCTTCACCCCTGGGCCCCGGTTCCCTGAGCCCTTCCAAAGGGCCCAAACCTCTGGACCCTTCCCCCATGGGCCCCCACCTCGTGGATACAGCACACGAAGACCCCAGGCCCCTCCACCTTTTATTCATAGGGCCCCAGGCCCTGAACACTTCATCCATGGGCCCCCATCCCCTGGGTCCTTCATCCGTAGGTCCCCCTACCCTGGGCCCTTCACTCATGGACCTTCACATCCCGAACACTTTGCCCGTGGACCCCACTTCCCTAGACCCTTTACCCGTGGACCGCGCTTCCCTGGACCCTTTATCCGTGGGCCCTGCTTCCCTGGACCATTTATTCCTGGGCCCCGCTTCCCTAGACCCTTTACCCATGGGCCCTGTTTCCCTGGACCCTTTATCCGCGGGCCCCGCTTCCCTGGACCCTTCCCCCATGGGCCCCAACCTCGCGGCCCCTTCCCCCATGGGCCCCCACCTCCCGAGCACTTTCCCCGTGGGTCCCGGCTCCCCGGACCTTTCTTCCATAGGGCCCCGACCCCCTGAACACTTCAGCCAGGGGATCCCCATCTGCTCAGTTCCTCCCCTCCCGGAGCCACCACCCATGGGCTCCCACCTGCAGAACGGTTCCCCTGGGCGTCCTTGTCCTCAGTGCCCATCCCCTGTGGTCCCCCCCCAGCACAATTGATCCATAGGCCCTATGAGCCTTCCCCCTTGTGCCCCCACCCCCAGGACCGTTGACCCTTGGGTTCCCTTTCCCCAGCCTGATCCTCCCCCCAGCAGCCGCAGGGCCCTGTTGCCAGGACCCCCCACCCCCAGGACACTTCCCTCCCAGCCCCCGTCCAGGACCCCTCCCCCTTGAGCTGCCCCCAGCCCCCTTCACCCACAGACTCCGGTGCCCAGGACCCTTCCCTGCCTGGCCCTCACCCCAGCACCCTTCACCCGCACAGCTCCTGCCCCCAGCGCCCCTCGCTCCCCGCAACAGCCCCCGATCCCTCCTGCCACAGGCGCCCGGGACCCTCCAGCCGCCCTTCCCCTGGCCCCTTCACCCACAGCAGCCTCCCCCGTGCAGCCTGGATGCCCAGAGCTCGTGCCCGAGCCCCTGCAGCCTTCAGGGCAGGGGTGCCCACATTGTCCCTGCGGGGCCGTGTGTCCCGAGTGCCCTGCACCCCTGGGTGCCCACGTGCCGGTGGGTGCCTGCCGGCTGCCCCAGAGCATGCGCCCCTCGGGTGTCCTCAGGCTGGTGCCCCGGTGCCTGGGGTGCGTGTGGGTGCTGGGACACCTGGGTGCGTGCGGGTGCCTGTCCCCAGTGTGCCTGCAGGCCAGTACCTGCAAGCCTGGGCCCTTGGGTTCATGCGGGCACCCGGACGCCTGGGCCCTTGGGTGTGTGTGGGCGCCTGCTGGGGGGCACCCCAATGCCAGGGTCCTCGGGTGCCTGCGGGTGTCCAGAGGGAGCAGCGAGCTCGCAGACACCCAGGTCTGTGGTGCATGCGGGAGGCCGGAGGCGAGCGTGGAGCTCCTGGGTGCCCAGCGCCCAAGGTTTGCAGGTGCTCGCGCAGAACGTGGCAGTGCCCCACACCGAGATTCGGATGAAGTCTCAAGCGGCGCATGGACCACAAGGACAAGAGCAGGATGCCAGGTGAGGCCCCCGAGGCACCCACGGGTGCCCCGAGTCCCCGCTGACACCACTGGAGTCAGAGGGGAAGAGCAAGGATTGGGGATGGCCAAGGGCACGGGGCAGCTCCCCCAGCAGGGGCAGCACCCGCCGAAAAGGGGCACGGGAGCATCCCCGGGGTGGGCAGCCCAGCCAGGTGCTCACCCATGGGTGCCCCAAGACCACTCTGCTGACATGGACAACTGTTCAGAGGAGGAGAGCATCTGCTTGGAGCAGGAGGGCAGCGACGATGCTCTGCACGGCAGGTGGGTGCTTGACGGGTGTCCCACTGCCTACACGGCACCCACAGGTGCCCCCGATGGTGCCACCCTGTCACACTGTCCCCCAGGACCTTTTCTACAAGAAAGAGGAGCTGCAGAAAGTGGCGAAGAGGAGGAGGATGCTCCCAGGCTCTGCTTGGACCCAGGTGAGCAGGTGCCTCTCCAGGGTGGAGGTGACAGGGTGCCCGGAGGGTCCTGCTGCAGCCTTGGGTGTTGTGGGTGCTGCAGGAGGAGCTGGGGGCAGTACCCAGGATGCTCCCCCACGTGCCAGAGTGCCAGGTCCTAGAGTTGTCCCCAGGATGTCCCCAGCTGTGCTGGGTCCCCAGGCTGCCCCTGCCTCTGCCCTGACCTACCCGCTCTCCGCAACAGCAGCCCAACATCAATCAGAAATTGTTGGCCTTGCTGAGACACTTCAAAGTGTTGGGTGAGGTAGGGTGTCCCCCCAGGCACCCATGGGTGTCCCTGGGCCCCCAGGCTCCCTGTGGAAAATGGGGCTCTGCAGATGGTCCCAAACACCCCCCAGCTCCCTCTACTTCCAATACTGAGGTGTCCCCAACCTCTCCCAGACACCCCTGGTATTGGGGTGAATCCACCTCACCCCCACAGTGTTTTGTTCTCCCCAACCTTTCCCAGACCCTGCCCAGGATTGGGGTGCCCCAAGCCACATTTTCAGCCAATATTGGGGTGTCCCAGTTCCTCCTCAGGATTGCAGTGCCCCCAAATCCCTTCACCCCCAATACTGAGGTGCCCCAATCCCTTCACATCTAATATTGGGTGCCCTAGGACCCCCAGCACCTTTTAATATGGATATCGGGATGCTCATCTCCCCCCAATATGAGGTTCCCCTTTATCCAACATTCTGGGGTACCCCAGACTCCCCTCACTATTGAGGTGCCTCCCATCTGCCTCCCCCCAGTACTGGGGTGCCCCAGGATCTTCTAAGTGCTGGGTTGCCCTCTAATGCCTTCCTCCCATATTGGGGTAGCTCAGACTCCCCCAGTATCGGGGTTCCCCCAGCTCCCTTTAACCCAATAGAAGGGTGAGACCCTCCCATAATGGAGTTCCCCAGGTTCCATCTCCTGATATGGGAGGGAATTGCCCCACTTCCCACTCAGGTTTGGGTTGCTCCCAAATCCCTTCATCCACAGTTTTGGGCTACCCTAGGCCATCTCTGTAATGGGATGCCACCAGAAACCTTCATCCCTAATATTAGGAGTCCCCAGAGACCCCAGTATTTTTGCCAGACCCCCCCAGTTCTGGTGGTTCCCTCAACTCTTTTCACCCCTGTCCTGGGTTACTGCAGAGCCCTCCAGTTTCGAGGGTGCCCCCCAGTTCCCTTTCCCCTCAGTTGTGGGGTGCCACAGACCCCCCCCAGCATTGGTGATCCCCCCCTACTCTGTACACCCCTAGTGTTAGGGTGTCCCCAACTTCTGCCAGGCTCCTCCTAATATGGATCTGTCCCCTGCTCCATTTACACTGGATATTGGGGTGTCCCAGAGCCCTCCCCAGTGTTGGGGGTGCCCCAGACTCCCTTCAGCCCAGGTATTGTTGGGCCCCAGCTACTTGCACGGCCAATACTGAGGTGCCCCCGACATCTCCCAGACCCCTCCCTGTAGTGCAGGTGCCCACAGCTCCCTTCACCCAAAATACTGGGGTGCCCCAGATCCCCCCAACATTGGGGAGCCCAAAGCACCCCTGGCTGCCAGTATTGGGGTTCCCTGGAATCCCCCAGTATTGGGGATGCTCCCAGCTGCCTTCATTCAGAAGTTGGGGTGCCCTGACCCTTTTGCCAAGTATGTGGGTGCCCCAAATTCCCCCCTGCCACACACATATTGGAGTCGCTCCTAGTTTATTGAGACCCTACCCAATATTTCTCCCTCAAAACAAGCAAACAAACAATATTGGGGTGCCCTAGAGAATTTCACCCATAATATTGGGGTATTCTGGACTCACCACCCCAGGTTTGGGTGCCCCCAGCTCCCTTTTCTCCCCAAATGGGGATGCGTAATTTCCCCCCCATATTGGGGTGCCCCAACTGACTGCCCTAACCCCCCCAGTGACCTTTCCCTGCACAGGCTGCAGGAGGAGGACCATAAAAAGCTCCTGGATTCTGGAGGAATCCCCGAAAAGTTGAAGACCCAAGTGAAAAGCAGCCAAGAGGAGCTGACATCAGCCAGGTAAGGGGCAAGCTGGGGTGGAGGGTGCCAGGCAACCGAGGCTGGGGTTTGGGGTAGAGGGGGGATATGGGTTGAGTTGGAGTCCTTGGCTCCTGAGGTGTGGGGACATTGGGGTTGCAGGAGAAATTTGGGCTCCCTAAAGTGGGATTTGGGGTCCCCGAGTGGGTGAGGGATTTTGGAGTGCAGGAGAAAGGGAGGAAACTGGGTTCCCAAGAGGGCTTGGGGGTCCCTGTCGAGGAAGCAAGAAGGGATCTGTGGGGTTGGGGGGATTTTGCATCTCAGGACAGGGGTCATCTGAGGCCCCTGCGTGTCCTGAGTGGTGCCCTCGTTGCCCCAGAGCTGCCAGCGCAGGACAGAGGTGCTCCAGGCGGTGGAGGTGGTGGTGGTGGGTGCACAGGGGGGCACAGCCCCCTGTTGCCTTGTTTCCTGCGGCGGCTGCTGCTGGGCACCCGCCGTGCCGAGTGGCCGGGCTGTCTGCGCTGCCTCCTCGTGCTGCAGGTGCGTCACCTTGGTCGGGGACAGTGCAAGGACGTGGGGGGACACAAGGCATTGGGGGCCATGGGATATTGGGTGGACACAAGGGGCATGAGGGACACATGGGAGCTTGCGATCACATGGTCAGGGACACAGAGGGGACTGGGGACATGTGGGATCAGGGAGACAGAGGGCAGGGAGGGAAACCTAGAGATCTGGGGACATGCGTGGCATGAAGAGTGCAGGACATTAGGAACACATCAGGACATCGAGGGGACAAGGGCATAGAAGGCACACAAGCCTTTGGGGACACATGGGGAATTGGAGAAAGATGGGGAACAGGAGGAGACATAGGAGATCTGGGAACATGCAGGGCATTGAGAGACACAAGAGCTAATGGAGAGTACGGGACATAAGAGGACACAAGACACGTGTGGACACATGGAGCATTGTCAGGACAGAGGCCATGATGGCATGTACAGAGCATTGGGGATATGGAGGACATGAGGCACAGAGCATATTAGGGATACATAGGGAATTGGGAGAATTTGGGTCATAAGGAACACATTGAGACGCTGGGTGCACAAGGATGATGTGGGGCACGTGGGCCATCAGGGGGACAGAACATCAGGGGTTCACAGGATATTTGGGGCCACACAGAGCTTGGGAACACGTTTGCCACCAGGTACATAGCACATTAGGGACACCCAGGGCATGGGCAGACACATGGGGAATCGGGGGACACAGGACATCAGGGGACAGCCAGAGCATGAGGGACATGTGGAGCATTAGAGACACAGGACATTAGGGACACATGGGAGATAGGGGGGACATGGGGCACTGGGGACGCATGGAGTATCAGGGACATGTGGGACATTGGTGGGTCACAGAGAACATCGGGGGACATATGAAGCATTGGGTGGACATATGGAGCATCGAGGAGACATGGCAAGTTAGAGACATGCAGGACATTCAGTGACTTGCCGGGGAAGGAGACACGCCAGGGATGCAGGACGTCACAGCAGGGATCGGGGCAGTGGGTCTGTAACAAGACAGGGACAGCCCGAGTTTCCCCTGTCCCAGCCATGGGCACTATGGTGGTCCGTGGGGTGGTGACACCAGTGTGGGCACAGTGTGGGGACACCCTGGGAGCCACCAGCGCTGGCTTCCCGGTTGTCCCCACCTCCCTGGGTGCCCCCGTGGATGCTGAGCATGTTGGGGCCCCCACAGGGCTCCCGCCAGGTGCTCCCTGAGCAGCTCAAGCCGCTCTGGGTGTGAGACAGCCCTTCCCGAGAGCATCGTTGTGGTAGAGACGGCCGAACGGCAGGGCCAGGTGAGCGTCGGGGCACCCCCACGTCCTGCTGGGAGCAGGGGGACACGGGGACCCTGCCGGGCACATGCTGACCCCACTGCACAACCACCCCTGTCTGTCCCCAGCTTGTTGGGGACCTGCTGCAGGAGCAGAAGAAGCCACTGGTGGCTGCTGTCAAGCTGCAGGCCGAGCTCTCGGACGTCCTCACCCGCATCCAGCACCAGTGAGTGTCACTGCTGGGTCCCCAGGATTACTCCAGTCACCCTCAGTAGTTTCCATGTCTCCTCTGTGCCAGGCCTGGGGTGCCCATGTTGCCCATGTCCCCTCCATGTCATCGTTGGGGTGCTCCTGGTCCCCAGGTCCCCCCTGTGCCATGTTTTGGGTGCCCATGGTCCCCATGACCCCATTGGGTGACCCCACCCACCCCAACATGCCCCAACGCTCCATGGGATCCCCAGTGGGTCCCCCCCAACCTGGTACCCCCCCGCACACAGTGGGAGCCACTTTGGGTGCCCACTCCCAACCCAACATGAGAACCGCTGGGTTCCCCCGTGACCCTGCTCTGGGCCCAAAGGGGACCCTGAGCGTCCCCTGCATGTCCTGAGTGGTGCCCTCGTTGTCCCAGAGCTGCCAGCACAGGACAGAGGTGCTCCAGGCGGTGGAGGTGGTGGTGGTGGGTGCACAGGGGGGCACAGCCCCCTGTTGCCTTGTTTCCTGCGGCGGCTGCTGCTGGGCACCCGCCGTGCCGAGTGGCCGGGCTGTCTGCGCTGCCTCCTCGTGCTGCAGGTGCGTCACCTTGGTCGGGGACAGTGCAGGGACGCGGGGGGACACAAGGCATTGGGGGCCACGGGATATTGGGTGAACACCTGGGGGATGAGGGACACATGGGAGATTGGGCACAGATGGGATCAGGGACACAGGGGGCATGTGGGATTAGGGATACAGAGGACAGGGGAGGGAAACATAGAGAACCGAGGACATGCGTGGCATGAAGAACGCAGGACATTAGGAACACAGCAGGACCTTGAGGGGACAGGGGCATAGAATTCACATAAGACTTTGGGTGTGGGAATATATAGGATAAAAGGTTCATGAAGGGAACCTGTTGAAGATTGCAAAACTAGGACTGAGGAACTGCTGGTGAAGCAGAGGAGATCCAGGATTGGTCACTGGGATGCTGACGCTCCAGGATTGGTGGGTTAAGATGTGTGAAGGTTATATGAATATCCAACCCTGGTTGGGTTTTTATACCAACCCTTCAGCCTTTGGCTGAAGACCATTGGCCCATCAATTACTCTACAGTGCTTATAATCTACTTTCCAAAGGAACTTCATAGCATACAACAGTTTTCCTCTGCCTGCATTCGTGACACATCTGAGGATCCTCACCTCCCTCAGCATCACAAACCTCAGCTTCTTCTGACGATGATGATTCTATAAAATGAAATAAAATGGCAGAAAGTGATATTTCACCTGTTTATAACTCCAGAAAGCAGTTTCAAGTGTCTTTTCTCAATGCATAGTACAAGGGAAACACACACAGTAGCTTTTTTCAGGACACAAAGTGACAAGAGGGTAAGAGTACCATGTTGGGTTTATGACTTTTCTTTCAAGGAAAAGTCTGAGGGTGACAGAGCACTGGAACAGGCTGCCCAGAGAGGTTGTGGAGTCTCCTTCTCTGGAGATCTTCAAAACCCGCTTGGATGCAGTCCTGTGCCACATGCTCTAGGTGTCCCTGCGTATGCAGGGGGGTTGGACTAGATGATCTCTAGAGGTCCCTTCCAACCCTAAGCATTCTATGATTCTATGATTCTATGATATGTACATATATCTTTTTATACTTCTCAGTGGAGATCTTTAAATTAAAATCAGTAAGTTTGGATATGGAAATAACAAAACTTAAAGGTTAAGTTTTTGATAAAACAGTGCAATGAAAGAAAAAAAGTCATTATAAACTAAACTACAAGTAGAAACAGATTTATAAAAAGTAGACCTTCTGAAGTGACCCTTTAGCAGCCCATTTGTAATGGGGCATTGACAGAAATGGCAATGAGCAAGTGAAGTGGCAAAGAAATGCAATGTGCACAGGTTACATGCATGCAATAAATGCAGCAAAATGCACTTGCAGAAGAAATTTAAATCAAAGCTGAGTGTGTGTGTATATATAAATATATTCAAGAAATTGTACCTCATTTATATGCAATAATTTAGCCCTGGAGAGTACCTGTGCACATAACCTACTTTCCAAAGGAGCTTGGTAGCACATGACAGTTTTCCTCTGCCTGAGGCCGTAACGCTTCCGAGGATCCTCACCTTCCTCAGCATCACGAACATCAGCTGCTTCTGACGATGATGATGATTCTGTAACTACAGCAGGAGGATACACTTCAGAGGAGCTCTCATGCACATCTCCCTTCCTGAAAATACTTGCTGTGCTGCACAAAACCAGGAAAACTGTCCCACTATTGCTGTAGCAAGAGCACTGTTTCCCATGCTGAATAATACTGCCCGTTTACTTGACTTCCCACCTGTCTGTGGCATCTGTTGCCTTTTATTTGTGTTTGGTTGTGAGCATGTTGTGAATGTGTTCCTTTATTTTTCTGAGCATCTGTCCTGAGCTCAGCCCAGCCCAGCCCAGCCCTGACATCCATCCCTCTGGCTTGTAACCCCGATGGCAATAGAGAATTATGCACACATGGAAATTATCCAGTAGTTAGCTCACTTCTGTGAGCAGTAAAGATAACTTAAAGCCAGAATTAACCTATCACCTGAGTTGCATAAGCTTTTCCAGCAGCTTCATTCTTCTTGGAAGCATACATCAAGTTTCCCTGCTTAAAAGAACCAAGAAAATCAGTCACAAATATGCAGAGCACCTGACATGCATGTACTTTGTGCCTGTATAGAAACTTTATCAAGGCACTGCATATACACAAAAGATCCATTTTTTTCTGCTCTACTTGAAAAAAAGGAATTTGGACCTAAGCGGGAAACTATGAAGGCAACTTTCTAGCCTGCTCACAAAAGGAAGTGTTCAGCATCCCAAACGAAGAATTCCAGTTACCAGCAAAAGGAGGCAATAAGGATTGCTGTGTGCTTCAACAGCACCTCCTCCAGGGGCACAAGACTACTTAAGATGATGTGCAATGCAGGCACAGCAACAAATACACAGAAAGCAGCCACCAGGAAATGTGGTTTAGAAATTAGAAGGCTTCAAAACCCTAAAAAGGTAACTCTGGAAGTGCCTTTTAATCAGTGAATATTCTAAAATGGGCTTTAAGTCGACTTAAGAAAATGCTTACATGCTACATTTGCCTTTCACAGCTGACTAAACTACACGATACAGGACATTCTTTGTAAAGCGAGGAGATTTTAAGAAAAAAATACAGGTCATGAGGAATCAAAGTTTGAGTCACATCACACTGACAAACACACGGAGGCATTCTACAGTGTATTTTATAGGCTAAAACTTAACTGAGCTTTCCAAACTTCCCCCCCCCCCGCCCCATGATCAGAAACTTAACTTAGGAACGAAGGCTGAAAGGACAGATAGCTTGGTTGTGCCTATGTGATGAGAGGCATCGGGCAGTCTGTTTGCCTCTTTAATCCCCAGTCACAATTTTCGGTAAGTTTTGAAGTGAATAATGAGTGAGTAATTATGTTTATTTGTATATATTCACATACATATTCATATCTATTTATATATGATTTACATATATATGAATATATATTTTCATATATATTTTCTCATATATATTTACATATATGAATTATATATTTTTTCATATCTCCATATACATACCCATATATATATACCATATTTATATATGTACATTTGTATTTATTTATATATATTCATATTCATGAACTATATATATTCATAGTATATATGTTTTATATTAATAGTTATATTTATCCATATATTCATATATTCCTAAACATATATATTCATAATATATGTTTCATGTTAATAATAACATTAATTCATAATGTATATGTTTATATTAACAATTATTTTTGTCCATATATAAAAACATCTATTCATAATATATATGCTTCATATGAATAATAATATTTATTCATATACACATTGTTCACATTTTTTATGATTAATACTTACTTGTTACACAAAAAAAAACATTACAATTTGTGATACTCAGATTAGATACTAATAAAAAAACGCATGGATGTGAAATGCATATCATAACCTTCTGAGTGTGAAGAATGGTCAAATTAGCCTCAGAATGGTTGCTATTAGTCAATAATTGAGAAATGTTTTTTTTTTTTTTTTTAAATCCATAGGCCGTTATTGTCAATTGGAGGGGATGGATCCCATTATGAATCCAGCAAATTTGTGTGAAGGTTATAGGTATACTCATCACACATACAAACATCCATAATATTCTATATTGGATATCCATATTAATCATACAGGTTAAAAGCATAAACTACTAATTATATAGGTTGAGACCAATGCACATAGCATAAGCTGTTAATTATATAGTTTAAGATCAATGTACATAACAGAATAAAACTGCAAACATCACCACATCTATTCCCTACTGCACCAAATGTTGAAAAATGATTCATGATTCACTCCAATGGCTCCTTGGTTTTCGACTCCTGTGCTTGGCTGCAATTCTCCTGTGGCTGTGACTCCTCTGTCGTCAAGTAAGGCTTTACAGTTTTTGCTGGTAACCAGCGAGGACCTGTGGGAAGAAGAACACATGCATATCCCCTTCCCCACGTTCTTAGTTCTACGGGGCCGGTCCATTGCGACTCCCCACATTCTTTATACCATACCTTTGGTTGAGACACAAATGGAGGGACCCACCCGAATTGTTGGGCAGCTGCTGTTGCAAATAACTGACGATCGGAACGATTCAAAAAATTAAGTACATACAATGGGTTGTCTAACTGTTCCTGTGGAGTAACATGGTCCATAGGATTACTTCTTTTTTGTTTATTTATCGTAGCCTTGAGAGTCCCATGGACACATACGATAATGGCTTTTCCAGTGAGAGAATGCAATATTCCAGTAACATGTTGTATACTCCAGTGTTGTAGTAAAATAGATATTGTTTGTGAAACATAAGCAGGACCATTATCATTTTTAATTCTTTTCAGAAGGCCCATAGCAGCAAAACATCTTAACCAGTGGCATTTCACATCGTGTGCCTTTTCTCCCGTATGTGCAGAGTCTACCAGACACCCTGAGAAGGTATCCACGCTAACATGCACAAAACGCAGTCGGCCCCATGTCCATATATGTGTGACATCGCCCTGCCACAACTCATTAGCTTGTAAATCTCAAGGGTTCACTCCTGTATATGATGATACTGGTGTGATACGTTGTAATACTGCTGTAATACAGCCAGAGCGGCTTGCATCGATAAGAATTCCCTATTTAATACCACAAAGTCGTCTTTAGTCAGCTGCAAATAAGCAGCACCAGGATAATTACAATAACTACATTGCAAGCACACATATTAGAGTCATTAAACACAGTCTGGTTATAATTTTCATTAATTAATTAGCAAGCATTTACACATTGGTCTACAACACACACATCCTTTCCCTGCATAAGCTAATGCAGTTTTATTATTACTCTATGGATTGATCTCAAAATGACACACGCTCTCCTTGGTATCAAGGCAAACTTCGCTCGCCTTAAGGGCATCATCTTCGCATATGGACTCCAGCTCTGATACTAAAACACAGGCTTCTAAATCTATCAATTGCCGTTTTTTAGCATTTTTTATCAGACACACTTGCCCACATTCAGTGGTCCAGGGAATGGGGGGGAGAGAGGGACGTGGGTGTTTAGAGCACAGATTCGTTGGTGTTAATTCCCAGGGCTACAATGGGGTAAACCTTCTCAATGGTGACATCCGCCACTGTCCGTGCGTTAGTGATGACTGTGCTGAGGACCTGGTCATGGGTGAAGGTCACAGGTCTCCACCACGCTTGAAGCTGTTGTTCTTCCTCCAAGCCCTCAGAGCTAAGGTCAAACGGATCATCACTTGGGGGGTCAGCCACCCCCTCATGTGGTGGTGCTCACGGTGGTGGTGTTTCTTTCTGGTCAGTCTTATCACTCGGAGGGGACCCCGTTGCCTTCAGGGTAAGCATCATCTGCCACCAGGTGGTCACACGTTTTACTGCAGCTGCATCACCATCTGCCATCGCCTCCTTAAGGCAATTTCCGAGATCTTCCCACACCTCTTGCTGAAATGGGCCTTCTTTCAGAAAGATAGGTACCTTATCCTGGATCCATTCTAACAGAGTTGTTGGGTGTTTCCTGGAGACTTCCTGGTTCTGCTTGCACATCATGCGCTGCAGCATATCCAGGCTGTGTTTCTGCTCTTGAGACATTCCACCTCCCAGGGTTCCCAGACCGCTCACATGATGGGTGCACACTGCAGCTATTTCTGCTCTGTTCATGGTTCACCTGGACTGCGCTGATGGGTTCAGACTGCGTGAGCTTCCTGACTGTTCATGCCCCACATTGGGCTCCATTTGCAGTGTATGATGTGCATGGACTCAAGTGGAATGCACCAAAGACCTTTTATTGAGCATCAAATACAACTTACATACCGTATTGTCCTGAATATAATTCCTTATTTGCAAAATGCATGCAAAGACGGTTGCTAAATGAGCCAGCATTCTAACTAATTACACGCAAGATTATCCCATCACCTATGGATTTGTGGCCTGACACGTGCCAGTAGCAGGCTGACTCCATGCCATCTCCAGTTACTCCATGAAATAAGTTTTGCATGGGAATAGCGAAGGGAGAACAGTATACACTGGTCCTTCAAGGTCATGGGAGAGCGCTGTTCCATCTCAAGCTGCACCATCTGCCACAGCCGATGAGCTGGAAGGCAGCAGTGCCAGGCCCAGCGGGAGTCGCGCGGCACATGGGGAGCAGCTGAGTGCGCCCTACAGCCTGGCTCATTGTGGCCAATAATCACCTGCAGGGACCAGCCCTCACGCACACACTCGCCCCAGTCCTGCTTCACTGCTTTAGCCCTCTCTTCAGCTTCTCCCAGAGAAGATGTCCTTCTTCCGCTGCATCTCTGCATGGCTCTTGCTTCGGGAGACAGGTCAAGAGGGCAGCCTCAGATCCTGAAGGAACCACAGGTGTCCCAAGCAGGGCATGATGTTCACTCCTTCCAGCAGCATGGAACATAGGGATACACTGGGCCATGGAAGCAAAGCACCAGCAGTACCTGACCTGCAGCACCACCAAGGCCAGGGGAAAGGAGGAGAGCAGCTTTGGCACAAACTGACCTCTCTTCAGGCCCCTCAGGCACAACAAAAGGCACCCACCCATATCCTCATCTTCCACAGCTGCAGGGAGCAAGGGCCTCCTTTGGCCCTTTTGCCATATGCAGCAAGCCAGCAGGGCTGCAGCTTCCCAAGCAAGGCCACTGCAGCTCTGCACAGACCACAACGGGCACTGCGCTCGCACCCGGCAGCAAGCAGTCCTGACGCACAGTGCGTGCAGGCTCCTGCCGGCCTCTTGGCACAGCTTGCTGAGCACACCTCTGTGCTCACACACCTCCTGCTCACCAAGCTTTTTCACCTGGGCCCTCACATCACCTGCCCCAAGGGAAAGAGCCCATGCTGAGCCATTCTTCTGGCCATTCCTTCCAAGGGGGGGGCGATGCCTTTGCAGCAGCTGCCAGCTGCACCTGCGCACCCCCAAAGCAAGTGGAGCTCTTGGGCTCTTCGCACAAGACAAGCTGTTCCACACAGCAACAACATGCTTTTCTCCTCAGGCCTAGAGTAATCCACTCCCACTACTCATCTCTCCCCCGCCACCAATACATATGGAACGGGTGAGTAAAGTGTTAACACCTGAAATAGGCACAAACCGGCGCTAATGCCGCACAAATATGTGTTAGAAATCGCAGGTACTTTTCAAGGACTGCTCAAATTTGGAACTGAAAAGTCTTGTAGAGGCACCCACTGACAGGGCACAACTTGACTCACTCATGGTGCAAAGCCCAGAGAATCTTACTCAACTTGCCTGCAGATTCTGGAAGGATCACCTTATGAGGATGACCATATCCCGGCCATGTCTTCTTCCTCCCAATGCTATAAATGACAGGGCCTAGCACTCATAAGCTGAGTAGGGACCGGGAATGACACCTGAACAACTCCTGATGCTGGACGGTGAGAATCCCTCACCTCCCCTTAACCTGGCACCCTGCGCTAAGGAAACTGCTTGCATGGAGGAGAAACCCCTGCACATTCAGGAAGAAATGTGCTAGCATTAACCAGGTATAAGCAGTGTGTCCTGTTTAAGTGCCTCTCTCGCATATAGTATTTGCACTTTTGTGTTAACAGATGAGTTTCATTCTAAACTTCCACGGACAGGAACCAGGTCACCAAGCAAGATCCGCCCGCTTCTTGGGAGACTGGCGTTTCCTGTGCAGGGACCATTTGCTCTGCTGGAATTGAGTGACACTCGTGTCCTCTGGCTGCCCTCAGCCTTTCCAGTCCCTTGCAGCACCCTGGCTCCTGCTCCTCCTGCCTCCTGGTTGCCGCTGCCTCCCACTGCCTCTGCAGCTCACGCCTCTGCCCTGGGCCGCCTGCCATTTCCTCTCCAAAGTGCTCCAGGAAGGCCCACGCTGACAGAATCACAGAATTATAGAAGCGTTGAGACGGGAAGGCACCTCTGGAGATCACCTACTCCAAACTCAATCACATTGCATAGGATCACATCCAGGAGGATTTGGAAAGTCTCCAGAGAAGGAGAGTCCACAACCCCCTGGGAAACCTGTGCCGATGCTGTGTCACCCTCACCGCCAGCCGCTCTTTCCTCCTATTTAGAGGGACCTTCCTGTGCGCCAGCTTGTGGCTCTTGCCCCTTCACCTAGCATGGGCCAGCAATAAAATGAGTCTGGACTCCTCCTCTTGATACCCTCCCTTAAAGGCATTTTTACTGCTTAATAACATCCCTCTTGGCCTTCTCTCCTCCAGGCTGAACAGACCCAGCTTTCACAGTCTCTCCCCACAGTAAAGATACTCCCATCCCCTCATTGTCTCCAGAGCCCTACACTGCACTCTCCGTAGTAGCTCCATATCCCTCCTGTCCTGGGGAACAAACAGCTGGTCGCAGCCCTGCACATGTGGCGTCCCCAGGGCCTGAGGAGACGGGCAGGATCCTCTCCTTGGACCCGCTCCCAACACTCTTCCTACTGCAGCCCAAAACACCAAGGACAGTCTTGGCCACAAGGGCACATTGCTGGCTCTTGGTCAACTTGTTGTGCACCCCAGGTCCTTCTCTGCGCTCTCTGGCCACTGCCTGCACCATGGGGCAAGAGGAGCTGGGGCTGCAAAGGGGCCTTGGAGCCTCCTGCCCAAACAACTGGATGCCACCACTGCCTTAGGCCTAGTCCTCCTTATGTACAGTCAAGCGTGCTTCAGAAATGGGAGAGGCACATCACCCCAAGGTCTCTGCGCTAGTCGCTGCACCCTTAACACCTTCTATCACTCCCTCCCCAGAAACCCTTCACACCCCTAGAGGATATGAAGAGGAAACAGGCTAAGGGTGACCTCAGGCTGTCAAATCACAGGCTGCCCACATCCAGGGACTTCTTCACTAACTCGATGTTATGATGTTATGATGAAGCAGTCCTGTCCCACATGCTGATCACTGAGGGATGCCACTAACAGCCAGCTGCCGCTTAGCAGCACTGCACTGCTGATCACTGTTCTCAGTGAGCCTGATGCTCCATCCACCTCCCTTATGGTCCACTGATCTTCTGCAGATCAGTTCACCAAATTGACTAGGAGACTATGAGAAACCTTTTCAATGCCCTTGCTAAAGTGAGAGTTTACAGAATCCCCTGCTTTGTCCTTTTGCACACAGGCTTTCCTCTTGAGGTAGGAGGCAACCAGGTTGCTCTGGGAAGGGCTAACTTTACTCTTGTGTCAGGTTGGTAGGTGGTTTCACCAGGAAAATCTCCTGGCTCCTGTCCCAGTGCTGCTCAGCTACAAAAATTATTATTAGTTTGTCCTTAAACTCTCTTGAAATTCCCTTTGCTGCTGCTTGTCCTTGTTGTCTCTTGTCCTTTCCTGACCTTGGCCCCAATCAGACTTTCACCGAGGACAGTGTCACCTTCACCTCTAAGCGCAGCCTTGCTGGGGTCTCCAGGCACCGCGCGGGCAGGCCTGCTCCATGGTAGGAGAGGGGTCTGCAGACAGTGGGGCTGCCTTGGGGACCCTCAGCAACAGGCAGCAGAGCAGGGGCACATTGCAGGCACCTGGCGGTGACAAGAAGGCAGGAGCGTCCCTCCTCCCTGGGGGCAGACGCCTTCTGAGGGCAAGGGCACGCTGGAGATGTGGGGGACCCTGGACCCTTCCACAAGGCTTCACACACGGTCTGTTTTTCTCCTGCTTTGGAGGTTTTCCCCACAGATTCATTTTCACTAGTATTCTTACACTTTGTCACTTCTTCCCACATTTTTTTCCACATTTTCCTCTACTTTGATAATTCTCCCATGCTTTCACTTTTTTTCCTTCTCTTTCACAAACATTCCCTGCCATGCTTGTGACCATTTTCCCACATCTTTTACTGCCATGCTTGTGACCATTTCCTTTGTCTTTTACCCAACCTCTCCTTCTTTTCCCATGCTTTCTCGATATTACTGAGCTCTCGGTGTTCTTTTTGCACTTTCCTTTTTTTCCCCATCACTTCACACTTTTTCCACTTTTGTATGTTTTTGACCATATTCCTACACTATTCCGTACTTTTGACCATATTCCTACACTATCGTTCCTTACCCATGTTTTTCCCTATTTTCCAAGATCTGGACACTTCTCCAATGCTTTTGCACTGCTTCCCGCCATTTCAATTTTTTTTCCAATCCTTACATCTGCCAGCTATTATTTTCCAACTCTTACGCTCATTTGCCACACTTTCGCACTTTTGCCTATGCTTTTAGTAATTTTCCCATGCTTTACCTACTTTCCCTTCCTTTAACTGTTCTCCTGCACTTGCCATATTCTTCCCACTCATTTCCACTTGTAGAACCTTGTTAAAAATCCTGTACATATCAATAAAACCTATAACGATTTCTTACATATTAAGAAGATAGCCAATGTCTCTTAGCAAGGCAGGGCACCTAGAAGGGGACAAGAATGATTTCTTTACATATTGATTGCAATTAATAAATGGTATTAACTCCCTTCTCCACTCCTGCCACTCAATGCTGCACCCACAGGGCAGGAATTTGCGGGGTGGTAAATGAGTGTGGGCAGAAACAAGCCCATGTCAGGAACCTAAGTGCGAGATTCCCAAGTGTTTTGTCTTTTCATGGAGGCTGGTTGGGGGTTGGCGTCACATGAAGCTGAGGGGATGTAAAACGCAGCTGTTCCCATGTGCTGACCTGATGGTCAAGCAGGTGGCCACGCTGGTGAGGAGAGCCTCAAAGTGGGAGCAACTCGGGGAGGAGGAGGACTCCAAAGGGAGTGAGGAAGTGATGGCCTGGGATGGCAAGGAATAGCCACGGGGTGATGTGGGAAAGAGAAGCTCAGGGAGGGAGCAGTGGGATGCAGGGAGCTCTGCCTTGGGGTGAACCAAGAGGCAATCGAGAGCACAGGGACGAGGACAGGGGTGGCCTCGTGGTGGGTGTCTGCTATGGAGCGCCTGACGAGGGGCAGCCTCTGCAAGGCCTGAGGAGCGCAGAGCTGTGGAGGGGACAACTCGTCCTGCGCCCCAGGGACCTGCTCAGGAGTGGGGAGAGGAGGTGCCTGGTGTCCCCATGGCGACTCCCAGGGCTTTGTGATGGGGGTGGCATCACACCCACAGGCCACTGTGATGGGGCAGTCCCCAAGGTGACCGTGTCCCTGCTAGGGTCTTCACTCTGAGGATTGCGGCGCAACCAGCAGGGAGCAACTCCCCTTGGTGCCCGTGTGAGAGGTCCTCAGAGAGGTTCCTAGAGATGGAGAAGGAGCAGCAGGCAAACGCCTGCACCTCATCCATGGAAGGGAACTCTAGTGCGCAAGAGTGCACGAGTGAGGTGAGTGTCGGGGCTGGAGGGAGAGCTGGGAGGCAGGGACAGGACCCGCATGGAGAGCACAGGGGTGGTGGGGAAGGAGCCCTGAGTCAAGATAGCCGGGCAGGAGCTCCTCCAGCGAGGGGACTTGTATTCCTGGGTGCGGGAAAAGCAGCCTGACCTGCACTCTCCCCCTGTACTTGATGCTGGTGATGTCGCACCCCAAACACTGTGTTCAATTCTGGGCCCATCACTAGAAAAAGTAAAAATAAAAGCCATGGAGGCACTGGAGTGTGCCCAGAGAAGGGCACCAAAGCTGGTGAAGGCTTTGGAGCATGGACCCTATGAGGAGTGGCTGAGGGAGCTGGGGTTATTTAGTGTGGAAAAGAGGAGCCTCAGGGGAGACATTATTGCTCTGCACAACAACCTGAGAGGTGGTTGTAGTGAGGCAGGGTTGATCTATTCTCCTAAATAACAACCAATAAGACAAGAGGAAATGGCTTCATGTTGCACCAGGAGAGGCTCAGGTTAGATATTAGGAAAACTTTCCAGGTGGAAAGAGTGGTGAAGCATTTCAAGAGGCTGCCAAGGGAAGTGGTAGAATCACTGTCCCTGACAGCATTCAAGAAATGTGCAGATAAGGCACTTTAGAGCTATGGTTTAGCAGGCATGGGGTTGAAGGGTTTACAGTTGGACTGAATGGTTTTGGAGATCTTTCCCAACATAGTGATTCTATGATTCTTTGATCTGGACGCTCCAAGGCCCACATGAACCCCATGAGCTCTGTGCTGAGAGCAGAGAGCAGGTCCAGGCCACGCACAGTCGCATTGTGATCAGCCAGGATGTTCCCTCCGACACGAGGCTGGGGTTTCCCGTCATTTGGAGCTGCTCGTACCAACACAAGTGTCCCCATCACGGGCCTCCTTCTCCCCACAGGTGGGCCAGCAGGAGCTGCCCGCAGCAGTGCAGCGCAGCAGGAGCCCGGCTTCGTCCCACCAAAGTGACCGGCTGTCTCCACAGCCCGGCCCTCAGGGCTCACACACCTCTGAACACGGCATCGCACAGGTACAGAGCTGAGCGGCGGTGGAGGCCGAGCCTCTGCCTGAGTCCCCATGGGGCCGAGAAGCAGGCGGGACGTGCTGGGAGACACCAGGAGGTCTCTGTGCCCGGCAGGCCGAGCGCTGCTCTGCACGGCAGCCTGCACGCACCCGCCTCGGGCTCTCCGAGGAGCTGCCTTTGCCCAAGGCTTGCCCATAGGCACGAGCCCTCTCCCCAGGCAGCCTTTGGGAGCAGGGCAGCAGCCACCTGCATGGCAGAGCCATCGTCAAGGGGGTCAGAGGCTGCCGGAGGTTTCCCGTTGGGAAGGATGGAGGGAGGGACCAAGGACGGCAGTAAGGACTGCCTTTGTGGTGGCCTTCATTGCAGGTTGTGAGGAGAAGGCCAGCGATGTGCCCTCCACGGTGCAAGAGCCGCAGCCCTCCACCAGCCTTGGAAGGCCTCAAGAAACGCCATCGCCCTCTCCACGGGAGCCAGCACAGCCTGATTCCAACAGAGCTAGGATGGAGCTCACTGTACCTGTGCCCCCACACGTACTGGCACGCGTCATCCATCAAGACGCCCAGGCAAGATCATGGCAGCTCCAGAGCATAGAGTGGCGCCCCAGCACATCATCTTCTGCACCTCAGACAGGGCCCGATCCCTACAGTCATCGGGGACAATTCCAGTGCAGCATTCCTAGCTGGCCGAGCTGGCCTAGCGGACTAAGCTGCCCAAGTGGGCCAGTGAGAGTACGGACATCACGGACACGGCAGCAGCCCTTGGAGGTCACGTGCCACCTCCAAGGAAGGCCAGTGCACGTGCATGAAGACAACACTGCACGCTACCTGGCTGTGCTCAGCATCAGAACAGAGCCGCTGGAGGAGCTGGAGAGGAGCTGCCTGCAGCGCACTGGACAGAGCTTGGCCCAGCTCCGAGAAGGAGCTTTTCCAATGAGGGAGCAGAACCTGAGAGAGAGGCAGGACGAGCAGGAGGAGGGCCGTGGCAACCGTTTCTCCCTGACGCTGGCAGGATCACTCAATGCCAAACCCAAGGAGGTGAGTGCCAGGGAGTGCTGGGCCATGGGGGAGCCCTCCCAGTGCTGTGGCCAGCAGCTGTGCCGCGTCATGCGGGACAGCCGGCTTGTCAAAGCACTGGCGGAGCCCCACGAGGCCTTTCCTCCCTTCACAAACCTCCCTCTCTCCTTCTAGCTCCTCGCCAGAAACTCCTTCTATGACCTCTGGAAACCAGAGATCACGCGAGTGGAGCTCCTCAAAGGCGCAAGCTGCAAGTGGGAGGTGCTGGAGCGGCTCTATGCTCATGCCCCAACCCGGGAGGCGCCGAGAGGCCTGGGAGCACTGCAGGAGGAGAGAGTAGAGGACACTGATGAGGAGGAGGAGGATGGGGAAGAGGAGGTGGAGGAAATTAACTCTTTGACCTGGGTCAGAGCCAGCCTTTGCAGCCCGGCTGTGGACCAGGAGACGGAGCACGAGAAGGTGCCCTGCTCGCCCCATGTCAGCATCACAGAGACTGTGAGCGAGGCACCTGGCCACGTGGAGAGCCTTGAGCCAGCAATGCCCAGGGGCGGTGAGCCAGGAGCACCTCCTTTGGCCAACAGCTTTCTGCACGCAGAGGACAGCGTGCCTGTCCCACCAGCAGCAAGTGCAGGAGCAGAACCAGAGGCCTCCCCGGCATCCAGCAACTTCATCCAGCATGCAGGGGAAAATGCTCCTCCGTCTCCATCACTTCCTCCAGAACCTGCACCAGAGGCCTCTCCTTCGGCTGAAAACCCTTGCGATGAGATGAGCAGCAGCCCGTCTCCCAAGGAAACCCTGCTGCAGGAAACAACAGCAGCAGCTTCTCCCCCAGCTGCAGGCCCTGCTCCCCAGGTGAGCAAGCAGCATCTCCCCTGTCCTCACCATCCCCGGGAGCTGCCGTGGGAGCTGTGTGGGGGGTGCCCAGAGTTACCCCATTTCCTTGGAGCCCCCCTGCCCATGACATCCCACTGTCACCCCCAGGTATTTATCCTCTGCCATGTCTCCATGGGGAGATGCCGGCTTCTCTCCGTTTCCAAGTGCCAAAGACACAGGGATGAAGTCTGCTCCAGCCCATGTCGCATTCAGCCCTGGGGTCTGGATGCCGAGCGAGGAGGGAAGAGGCAGCCCCAGCAGCAGCCCCCTCCACACCAGGGCACCAGCCCCCTTGTGCCACGCATGCCCCCGGCTGCCTTCCTTTCCCCCTGCCCAGCCCTCTGCTATGGCCCCACAACGAGCCTTGTCCCATTGCCGTGCCAGCCGCAGGTCCCTTCCCTTGGGACATGCAGCCATGGGCAGCCTCCTCTGATCCAAACCCTTTGCCATTGTGCAGCCTGGGGCACTGGGACCCTCAGCAGGGCCAGCTGATGGCTGACGGGTGCGTGTTCTTGCTCTGCCCATGCAGGTGGCCTTGGAGCCCCAAGAGGAGGAGGAGAAGCCCTCCTCCTGCAGCCCCACACCCGACGTTGAGGCAGGTACGTACCCACGTGGAGAGCCCTGCTGGGGACAGTGGGCCTGTCCTAGCACAGCCAGCAGCACCAGGCCGGCAGCAGGAAGCGGTCGGGAGTTGCTGTGCCGAGGACAGAACCCCTCGGGAAGCCCTTGGTGGCAGGGACAGGCAGGTGCAGCCCTGCACCCGTGCAGCCCATTGCCCACAGCTCTGCTTCCCACCACAGGCATCGCCGCCCTCCCGGACGTTGCAGCTCCCCGGCGATGGCGCTCGCGGCTCAGGACGGCGCTTCGGGCTCTGTGCAGAGCGTTCTGCTGCTGCTGCATCGTGGGGCAGCGAGAGGAGCAGCGCAGCTGAAAGAGCCCGGCAGGATCCTGAGAGCGGGGCTGGCGCAGAGCGACAGACACTGTGTCCTGGCGGGCACAGAGATGCTGCTGCATTGTGTCCCAGAGCACCCGTGTGCCCATGTGAGCCCTAGTTGTCAACAGCCATTGCTTCTTTCAAATAAAACCCTCAGAAACTTTTCTCCCTGTGTCACTTTGTGTCAGGCCAATCTCCACATTTAGACTAGAGCAGGCAATGCCAATGCATCCAGTAATGTCTGGAGGGACATTCGTTTACCAGACAGAGTTGCAGAGCAGTCATGGAGGGAAGGGGCTCCTGGAGGTCTCCGCTCAACCTCCTGCTGCAAGTGGAGGCAACAGAGCGGGTTTCCCAGGGCTGGGCAGGACAGAGCCCCCATGCTCTCTGGGGATGGATTCCCCAAGGCTCTGGGTCCTTCCTTCAGTGCCGGCCACCCTTAGCCTCCTCACGCTGTTCCTGGGCACCACTGGGAAGGCTCTGGCTCCATCTTCTCCCCACCCTCCACTTTGGCAGCTGCAGGCAGCACTGTGATCCTCCTGCCT
This sequence comes from Tinamus guttatus, assembly GCF_059628265.1. Lineage (NCBI taxonomy): Eukaryota > Metazoa > Chordata > Aves > Tinamiformes > Tinamidae > Tinamus > Tinamus guttatus. Next base: position 1,047,409 of record NW_028289617.1, read on the forward strand.
CTTCTCCCAGATGAACAGATCCAGACCCTGAGTCTCGACTCCTGTGTTCTCTCCTTCAACTCGCAGCCATTGCAGGGGTCTCCACTGGGCTCACTGCGGTGTGTCCACGTGCCTCTGGGGCTGGGCTGTTGTGAGAGGGATTTCTCATGGTGATGGTGGGGCTCAAATAAGAAGCATTTGTCCCCTCTTCCCACACACAAGGGGACCAGGACATCCAGCCCTCAGAGCCCACATTTGGTTTCCCACCCCTCAGCAGGCAACAAGGAGGCATTGCGGGGCTGGGGATTCCTGCACCTCTTCCTGCCACCAGGACAGTTCTGCAGCTCCCCCTGCCATCAGGATAGTCCTGCAGCCCCCCCTGCCATCAGGACAGTCCTGCAGCTCCCACTGCTATCAGGACAGAAGGGTCATCAATTCCCATTTCAAACTTTGACTCTTTCCTGTTAAGCTACTTTACACATCCATGTCCTTTCCTGCTGTGCATTAATCAGGCAGAGGAAGTGAAAGCTTGACCTGATGCCACTCATGTTCCTCTATGATCTCTTTTCCAATCAGGGTCAAAATTCTCCAAACTCAGAATCAAATCCTGAAGCCATGAGCTTGGCTTATGACACCAAAGAGTAGGGTTAAACATCAGGGTGTAAAGCATCTGCAGTTATCTGCCTCTTGTTTTCATGATACCTCTGACATTTTACTCAAGTTTTGGTCATGATTTCACTGGAGAGTGGATGAGATGTGCAGTGGGCACAATGGATGTGGATGCTGAGATGGGACTGTCCCCCTTGGTCTTGTCATGATAGGTTGTGGGCATCCATGGAGGGAAGAACAACATGGAGAGATAGGCAAGATGCCTACAAAGGCTTTCTCAAGGTCAGAAACCTGTCTTTCTTGACTCTGCTGGCCTGAGTGCCTTGCGATTGAAGGCGATCTTCTGTTCATAAGCTCTCCGGGACGCAGGTGCTCACCACAGACATGTAAATAATTCCTCTGAGGGCCACCACAGGTACTGAAATGGAACCATGAAAACATGGCTTTAGGCATTAGCAGGAATGCAGCTTTGGACTCTCACTTCATCTTGCCAAGGGCTGTTGGTTGACCCAGGAGCCTGCTCTGCCTGAGCTCACCCTCAGGCTCCCTGGAGAGACACAGAGAGAAAGAGGCTCCTCAGGGACACTGCACGTGCTCATCACGCTCAGGATGGACCGAGGCACAGACAAACTGGCACTGAAGTCCTGGGCTGCAGGCGTGAGTGCTGTTGCCCATGTTGGTACTGAGGGCCCTTTTGGATGCCCTGGAGTTTGCCTACAGTATTCACTGGCACTACCAGGCCATGCAGGTCCCTGCACTATTTCCCCTCACTGTCTGCCAGGAACCCATAGGTATGTGGGAGATCTGACACCATCACGAATGACAGGAGACACCAATATGTGTTTGTGCAGTATATGCGTTTCCATTGGCCAGTGGAGTAGCGAGGCCTATGGGCTGAGATACCCTGAAAATAGTTACAGCAGACGGGGTTGGCTCTCATCCAATAAATCTGCAGTTGGGAAAGTCCTGCCACTCCAAATCTCCCTCTCTGACCTCTCACCTTTCACCACACATGAATTTCCCGTCACCACAGAAACAAACCAACAAACAAAACACAGAAACAAAATAAGCAAGCAAACGAATCAAGAAGACATGTAACCTATCTCAGATACAACGACTCCTTTATCGTCTGTCAAGGAAGCAACAAGAATGGGACATTATGTCTATCCCTTCTAGACCGTGAAGTTTAATTGATTTAATATCCCCTCTTCCCTTCTACTTTCCAGCATTATCCTCATTGCTGTCTTCTTCTCAATGGATATCAAGGGTGCAGCCTACTGTTTCCTTTCCTGTATTGACTGTGCTACTGTGCAGAAGCAGCAATGTTTTCTGTGCAGCAGTGGACAACTGCTATGAGCTCTGGGTGCAAGCCCGAGCAGTCCTGACTGCTTTTCTGAGAGCCTCCCCCACCTCCCTGTTGCGCAGATTGTAGAGGAGAGGATTGAGCAGGGGTGTGAGGACAGTGTAGAACAAGGAGAAGACTTTGTTGAGCTGCCTCAGGGGGCCAGTCCTGGGCATCAGGCAGGCAATGATGAGGGTGCCATAGAAAACAGTGACAGCAGTGAGGTGAGAAGAGCAGGTGGAGAAGACCTTCTTCCTGCCCACGCTGGATGGGATCTTTAGGATGGCAGCTCTGATGCACACATAGGAAGCCAGTGTGAGCAGGAAGGGGAAGACTGTATCCAGGAAGACTATATCCAGGAAACACAGTACAGCTACAGGTGTGACAACAGTGGTGTCACTGCAGGCAAGCTCCAGCAAAGGATTAAAACCGTAGAAGAAGTGGTCCACTGCTTTGGGGCCACAGAACCTTGTCTGGGATATGAAAAAAAGTGACTACTGTAGTGGCCTGTATTGGAGATGGAAATTTCTGTGATCTGTAGAGTCATAAAAATCTCCTGTTAGAAGCAGAGGCCAGATCTTGAGAAAGGAGCCGTTTCCCTGCCTAGGCTGAGCGATAAGGAGCAGGGATGCAGCTGCTCAGCCCGGTTCACAGGCAGCCCCCCCGAAAACCTGTTGAAGCTGGCCGCTCGGCTGGGCTTGTAGCCAACTTAACCGCAGGCATCCTCCAAACTAGCTTTGGAGGTCAAACACCCGGAAATGAGGAAGAAGAGGAGTAAGGCAGGACCCTCGAATTGAGGGCTGGGACCCCTGACTGGTGTGCACGCCTGCGCACCCAGTGGGGAGAGCTGGACAACTAGAGGCAGAGTTTGTCCACCCTCCCCGGCCTGCCTCCTGGGTCGGACTGACCCTGCGTGCCAGGATGCACCAGGCATAAAAAACGACAGTGTGGAGAGAGGCGGGGGAAGGAGAAACCCCTAACTCTGAGGCCTGTGCTATCTCTGCGGGAGCTGGTCAGCAACTCTCTCTCTCTGATCTGCCAGCTCGAGAGGATGTTCGGATCCAGTATCCTGCCAGCAGGTATCACCTCATGAGTAGTCATCCATACTTTGCTTCTTTTATGTGCTTTCACCTGAATAAATGCTCGATGTAGTCACCTCGTTCTGCGTGATTATTGCTGAATTCTGAGCCCATCCAGAACAAGGCCCCACTGGTTCCATTGGCATCACCTGCTCTAATCTAAATGTAGAGATTGTCCTGACACAAAGTGACCCAGGGAGAAAAATCTTTTGAGGGGTTTATTTGAAAGAAGCAATGGCTGTTGACAACTAGGGCTCATGTAGGCGTATGGGTGCTCTGGGGGATGACGCAGCAGCATTTCGGTGCCCGCCACGACACAGTGTCTGTCGCTCTGCACCAGCCCCACTCTCGGGATCCTGCTGGGCTCTTTCACCTGCGCTGCTCCTCTTGCTGCCTGGTGATGCAGTGGCAGCAGAACGCTCTGCACAGAACCCGAAGCGCCGTCCTGAGTCGCGAGCACCATCGCCGGGGAACGGCGATGTCTGGGAGGGCGGTGATGCCTGTGGAGGGAAGGAGAGCTGTGGGCGATGGGCCACACGGGCACACGGAGAGCACCTGCCTGTCCCCAGCACCAAGGGCTTCCCAAGGGTCTGTGGCCTTTGCACAGAAGCCCCTGAGCGCTTCCTGCTGCCGACCTCAGTGCCACTTGCTGTCCCAGACTGGCCCACTGTCCCCAGAAGGACTCTGCATGCAGGTACGAACCTGGCTCAACATCTGGCCTGGGGCTGCAGGAGGACGATGACTTCTCCTCCTCTTGGGACTCCGAGGCCTCCTGCATGGACAGGACAAGAACACGCACCCGTTGGCCATCAGCTGCTGCTGCTCAGGGTACCAGTACCCCTGGTTACACAGGGTCAAAGGGTTTGGGGATGGGGAAGGCTATCCATGGATGCGCATCCCAAGGGAAGGGATCTGTGGCTGGCACAGAAAGGGGACAAGGCTCTTTGTGGGGCTGTAGCAGCAGGGCTGGGCAGGGGGAACGGAGGCAACCGGGTGCATGGCACAAGGGGGCTCGTGTCCTGGTGTGGAGGGGGCTACTTCTGGGGCTGCCCCTTTCCTCCCTGCTCAGTGTCTAGGCCCCAGGGCTGTATGTAGCACAGGGGTGGAGGGGACAACAGCCTTGTGCCTTTGGCCCTTGGATACAGAGAGGACTCGGCATCTCCCCATGGCGACATCGCAGAGGGCAAATAGTTGGGGTGACAACAGGGCACCACAGCAGGGGGGTCCCACAGGCTGGAGCAGCTCTGAGCACCCCCTCTGCTCACCCCAGACCCAGCTCACAGGGCAGCTCCCTGGGATGGTGGGTGCAGGTGAGGCGCTGCTTGCTCACCTGGGGAGCAGGGCCTGCAGCCAGGGGAGGAACCGCTGGTGCCGTGTCATCAGGCAATGGTTGCTCCAGAATGGGGTTGTCACTCACAGGGGGCACCTTCTGCTGAGATGCCTCCCTGTCTGCGAACAGGCTGCGCAGGCTGGGTCTGACCCAGGTCTTGGAGGTGCTTTCCTCCACCTCTTTGCCTTGCAGAGCCTCTTCACCAGCATCCTCCTCCTCATCAGTGTGGCCTGTGAGCTCATCCTGCTCTGCCCCTAGGGCTCTCTTGCCTCTCCTTACCTGCCCCTCCTCCCTGGGGGCATGGGCATAGAGGCGCTCCAACACCTCCCACTTGCACCTCACATCCTTGAGCAGCTCCACTTGTGTCATCCTGGGGTTCCACAAGTCATAGAAGGAGTTTCTAGCGAGGAGCTAGAGAATAGAGGGAGGTTTATGAAGGGGGCTTCACTTCCCCCCAGAATGGCTTCCTGAGCCCCACCAGCACAGGGACAACTGGGCTGTCACTGTGCAGAGCAGCACCTGGTGCCAGCACCGCAAGGGTTCTGGCTGCCCCAGCCATCCCTTCTGCTTACCTGCTTGGGTCGCACATTGAGCGATCCCGAGGCTGTCAGGGAGAAATATGTTCCCTTGTCCTCCTCTTCCTCATCCTCGCTCTCCTCCAGGCTCTGCTGCTTCCTCAGGAAGGCGCCTTCTCGCAGCTGGGCCAAGCTCTGCCCGGTGCGCGCCAGGCAGCTGCTCTGGAGCTCCTCCAGCGGCTCCGTGCGGATGCTGAGCACGGACAGGTAGCGCGCGGTGTTGTCCGGGTGCACACGCAGTGGCTCTGCTCCCAGGTGGCAGATGATGCCCACAGGCTGCTGCTTTGGGCCCTGTCCTGTCCCTGCTCGGCATGGTGGGGCAGCCTTCCGGCTCTCTGCCCTCAGCTCCACCGCAATTTCTGCAAAGATGCTCTCCACAAAGCCAGCAGGCTCAAGCAGGGATGAGCGTGTGGCCTCCAGTGAGCCAGCAGCAGCCGTGTCGTCTGCAGAGCCGTGCGGTGCCTCTGCGAAGGGCAGGCTGGGGAGTTCAGCCTCCCGGGAACCCTCCTTGGCTGCCGGCGCGCACTGCTGTGCATCCTGTGGGGCAGAAGAGGCTCTTTCTTCCTGGCACACCGTGGCGGGTGGCCCTTCCACTTGAGAAAGCTGCAGCTCTCCCCCTTGGCACCCTGAGGATGTGCTTAGCACCAACTCCTGATTCAGCACCTCTGCCTCCAGGCGCTGGTCCTTGATCTGCTGGCCCACCTGTGGGGAGAAGGAGGCCCCTGGTGGAGGTGGTTGCATGGATACAAGTGGCCCCTGAAGCACAAGAAACCTCAGCCCTGTGTCCAAGGGAGGCTCGTGGCTGCACACAGCCTGGCTGAGCTCAGTCTAGAGCTGCTTGCTGATTCTCAGCACAGAGCTCACAGGGTTTGGGTGGCCCTGGGAGGACCCCAGCTGGTGTCTTTTGTCCGAGAAAAAGTACCCAGGGCCGAGAATAAATGAGCTCTCCCCGGAAGAGCTCATGCCTGGCTATCTCACCCCAACTCCCCTTCCAAACCACTCTTGTGCTCTCTGTGTCAGTCCCATCCCTGCTGCCTGCCTCTCCCTTCAGCCCCACTGCTCACCTCGCTCACGCTCTCCTGCAAGCCTGAGAGCCCGTCTGCGGGCTGGGAACAGGCGTTCGCCTGCTGCTCCTTGTCCATGTTCAGGATCCTCTTGTGGGGACCTGACACTGGCACCAAGGGGAGCCGCTCCCTCCTGATCGAGCTGCTCTCCTCAGAGTGGAGACCTGGGGTCTTTTCCCTCAATAAAGGCAGGGTCACCATGGGGACCGCCCCCTCACAATGGTCTTGTGAGCATGATGCCACTGACATCACAAAGCCCTGGTGAGTGCCATGGGGACCTCATCACGATGTCCTGGTGGAGACCATGGGGACCCCATCAAGATGCATTGGTGGAGACCATAGGGACTCCATCATGATGTCCTGACCATCTCCATGGGGATGCCCATCACCATGTTGCTACCTCCAAGTCCTGACTCCAGCTTCTGAGCCTGCCTGGGAACTGCTATCCAGGGAGCAGAATGAATGTTCCTCCCTCCAGCTCTGCACTCCTCAGGCCTTGCAGAGGCTGCACTTCTTCAGGCGCTCCATAGCAGAGATCCACACATGGCCATCACTGTTGGTCTGCCCATTAATCCTCACCCCTACAATCCTGACTGACTTTCTGTCTGTCCCTAGGCAGAGTTCCCTGCATCTTGCTGTGCTCTCCGGGGTTTCCTTTGTCCACCTCACCTACACCTTTCCCTGCCATCCCAGCCCATCACTCCCTCACCCTTGCTATAGTCTTCTTCTCTGAGTCATTCTCAGTTTAAGGCTCTCCTCACCAGCTTGGCCAACTGGTTGATGACCATCAGGTGAGCAGATGGGAACAGTCTCCTTCCAGGTGAAATGTGACAACATGCAGTCTTGCTGCCTTGCTCTAAGCTCAGCTCCAGGTTCTCCTGCAGCTCCTGCTGAAAAAAAAAAAAAAAAAAAAAAAAAGGAAAATAGACTCTTTGCTCTTCATCCTCTCCATTTCTTGCTTGTCTTAAGCTGGTATGAGGGTACATGAAAGCAATATGAATTATGGTACCTGAAATGCAGAATTTAAACCTGAATCCTTCGGACATGTTTCTCCTTCTTGTATCAGTGCATGCTCAGATGTGCAGAGCTGCTGCTGCTGGAGGCCAGTTCTGTGCATCGCTGTGCCAGAACAAAGGCCAATCCAAGGGCACTCACTGAAGACTCCAAGGCCAACAGGGAAATCAGCAGGTTGTGAGGAAGCTCCAAAAGTGCCTTCACCCACTCTGCCCATTGACAGCACTAGCATCACCTTTGCTGGCCCCAGCAGGCCACCAAGCATGGGAAAGGGGATAACCAGCGGTACCAGGCACCCAAAGGCCATGCCAGTGCCGTAGGGACCATGGGTGTGCGTGTGCAGGTGCTCTAGGTGAGCACACCTGTATCTGTCACACTGGACTAGCCTGAAGGACAGGGCAGGATGGCTCCCAGAAGCACACTGCTATGTTCCCCTGTGCTTCCCTGGCACAGTTAACCATGGGTGACATTCCTCCTCTCCTGGGAACTTTCCAGGCCAGCCCAGCTGGGTAAGGCAGCCCCAACAGGAGAAGGAGTTGCTGCCCCAGGGGACTCTAAAGTACCTCGAGGCATGTGACAGAGGTAAAGAGGATGTCCAGGAAGGGCAAGTTGCTGCTGAGAAAATTCCTGTTCCTTCTGGATGAGGACAGCCTTTCATGTGGCCACATTGAGGACATCAGTAGCATACTCACTGTCAGGATCACCACAGGTAAGAAGGTTCAGGAAGAGGAGACCCATCACCCTTTAAGAACATAGGTTCATGAAAAGAGACCCCAGTGTCATGTGTCTCCCATTACTGATTCCTCCTTTCATGTGTTGGTGCTCAGTTGCTGGTCCATAGGCCCTGGACCACCTTGAGAGGCCTCAGAGTTCCTGCCCTCTGCACCCATTCCAGGAGGTTGGGTCTTTCCTGGAGGTGCTGTGCTGTATTTGCCAGCCATGGCTGGCTGTAATGGGCACACCAGGCACCTGACACAGCTCTAGAGACCTTGGACTGAACTTAGGTGCCTGCCGTGCAGGGATGTATGTGTGTCACTTTGCTTTGCTCTGATTTGAGCTCACATGCCCTAAATGCACATGTCTGGTTCCATTTCAGGTGGTCAAGGATACCCTCCTTGCCCCTATGTCCACCAGCTGGTGCTTGGGAAGGATGTCCATCTCTCAGGATGGTTCCAAGAGAACTTGAAGACCCTTGCATTTGCCTTGGACCACCCCAGCCCCTCAGGCATTACAAGGTGTTATTACTGACTCCTACCCTCTCTCTCTAGCGATTAGAGATGCCAGGGCCGTTTCCTACCTGGGATGTGCTGCACAGGTCTCTGTCTTCTTGAGTTCAAGAGAATGTTTTTTTCACATAGTCATGTGAAAAAGTGGTCATGCTTATGACCACTTTGAGGCCATCTGCAGACCCCTGTACTATGGGATCCTCCTGAGCAGCAGAACTTGAAATGGCAGCAGTTGCCTGGGCCTCTGAGTTTCTCAATGCCCTGGTCTGCTAACACTTTCATGCTTTCTTTCTGTAGAGACAGCTCTACGGACAGTAGTTTTGTGAAATCCCCCAAATCCTCAAGCTCTCCTGCCAGGCTACAGGCATTTCCATATATTTGTGATGCAAAACATCAGGATGTGGCACAAAAGACAGATTGGTCATGATAGACCCTATTACCAAGAGCCAAGGACACCGTGTGTGCAATGGCCCCACTTGAGAGCAGAGAAATGCTGGCATGGAGAGAAGATGTCAATGCAATGGTGAAAGAAGGTTCCCACTAAGAGAGCAAAGCCTGCAGTGCCCAAGGCCAGGGAGAAACATAGTGTGACTCTGAGGAAATGGCAGGAGAGGGCTTTGTTGCCTGAGCCGATTTGTAGCACCCTGGGGCCTGTGACAGAGTTGGGCCAATATCCAGGCAGGAGAAGGCATCATTGAAAGTGTTCTTGGGCTGGAGCTGTCTATGATCCAGCCATCCTGAGGCCATCATTAGCCCAGCCATATCATCCAGGGTGAAAGGAGGTTCTGTTTGATAAAAGCAAGAAGCTGTTAAGAGACCAGAGACCAGAGCAGACACCTTGGTGTGATGTGCCTCTCCCATTTAGGGAGCACGCTTGGCTGTAGGAGGGATGGACTTGGCCTAAAGGCAGTGGTGGGATCCAGTTGTTTTGGCACTGGTAGCGAACCCGAGAGGTCCTGGGGTGCTTGCCCAGCTCCAACTCCAAAGGGACATGACTTCTCATAGATCCCATGCTAGAGGAGGCATTTGGTTATGCTGGACAACGCAGGCACCTGTCTTGGCCCAGCCAGCCTATTCCAATGTCACTGAATGATATGCCTGCCCTGAATTATATTAACTTTTTGCACTATGATGATCTGCCTGGGTCTCTGCTTTATACTGCATGGTGCTCACATAGTAGTGGAAGGCACCTGGGGTCATTTGAGATGGCCAAGGACATTCCCCACCTGGTCTTGTCCTGGAGCTCCATGAGAATGTGGGTCTGAGATTTGCTTCTTAAGAGCAAACAGACATGGGCAGGTTTTTGGTACCTCCTCTGCCTCTTCAACTGTCCCTAGCTGTTTGTGTGTTGCCAGCTGACTCCCACCCTCCATCAGCAGTGATTACAAGGGGAGCTTAGAGAAGGAGCTCCCATGGAGATGTCAGTGCTGTGCACACTTCAGCATGGGGAAGCAGAATCCCACCTTCTGTGTATTCAGGGGAGGAATGTGAAACCCATCCCAGATCAGTGACTTCTGAACCAGCATGTGATGCCCACATTGACTCATTTGAATCAATGAGCCTCCTTCTTGCCCCTGTCTCAGTGTCCTGCCTATTAGGGTCTTACTAACTAGGGACTTCCAGAGTGGGACCTTTTTTAACTTACATAGATAGTCATCCTCTGATGAAATAGATGGCAAGCTGGGAATCATTCTTTCTCCACTCAGTTGGAAAGGACAACAAGTGATTATTTTAGTTTACTTAACAAACATTCCCCAGGAGGAGGGAGCACAAGGGACAGAGAAATTGGTGAGTTCAGCTGTTCCTCTGCTCCTGAGCGGGGCCAGGCTCCTGGGACGGAGGCAGCTCGTGGCAGCCTGGCAGCACTGCCCAGGGACAGCCGAGTGCAGGAGCAGCTCCTGTGCCAAGAGCAGCAGGGCTGCGGGCACTGCCTGCTGCTGCGGACAGCAGAGGAGAGAAGGCAGCGAGAGGGGAACGGCAGTGTGGAGCAGGAGGACAGAGCAGAGCTCACTGTGGAAGTGAGCTCCCAGCCCCTTGCGTGGTAAGTCTCTGGCTGCAGGGCAATGCTACTGAGTTTCCAGAGGGGTCTTCTGCACCCAGTCAATGCCATCACTTGTTAGGGTTTGGGGCAATCGCTCTCCCCCCATCTCCAATGCAGAGGATGCTTCAGAGCAGGATTCCCTGCCTCAGCGTCACAGGGACAGGGCATCCTGCTTCCTTCTCCCGGGGATGCTGCAGGGCTGTGAAGCTGGGTGTGCACCCAGGTCTGCATGGGCTCTAATCCAGAGCAGTGTCCCTGTGCCCCAGGATTGCTCCTTGCTTCCCTCCTGTCCGTGCTGCTCCTGGTCTTCTCTTAGGCTCACTTGGGTGGAGAGGATTTCAGCTGCAGTTCAGATATCAATGCTGCAAGTTATGTGAAACAGGGGTCTGCATGGAAGTGTGGTTTTTAGGGTAACATGTAACTGTGATCATCCTCCAGCTCAAAGCAGTGTGAGTGCAGGACAGCTGGAACCTGGGGTAATAGAGAAGCTCTTGTCGCTCTGCCCCAAGTGGTAGGGAAGCCTTTCCTCTCAGCACTCGCAGCAGAAAGGACAATGATCGTTATCTTCAAAGAGCGCTGCCCAGGTGGGAGAGGGGCATCTCAAAGAAAATAAATAATGTCAAAAAAAGAAACCAACTTTCTTCTACAATCCACATCCTTTAGAAATGGGTGTGAAGATGCTGAACAGCCCTGTTATGTGAAAAGTGATTTTATTGTGAGTGTCAGAATTACTCACTCCAATTCCTTCCACATTGCATGGGCAGAGGTCCCAAATCCTTACAACACACCTGGTCAGCACAAAATGGGGTTCAAGGCATATAAGTGCACAGATGCCCCTTCCCCGTCCCCTCCCCCTAGTAAAGAGAGAATCAGTGTGATGTGTTTTTAATGAGAAATTGATTTTTTTTTTAATTTACTGGTTTTTCTTTCTTGAAATGTCTTTTCCTAAAATGCCACATCTTTTTTTTTTTTTTTTTTTTTTTTTTTTAACTCCCAGGACAGTGCACTATGCCCTGAGATAGCAAATGTCCAACAGCAGCTCCTTCAGTGAGTTCCTCCTCCTGCCATTCGCAGACAGAGAACACAAGAGAACTGAGTAGGAACCCCAAAACCATCACCATGCCAGACCCACAGTATCTTGTGCCTAGTCATGGACTGTCAGGGATTACAGTCCCTTCCAACCTTAAGCATTCTATACTGCATTGCCTGTTTGTTTGTTTGTTTGTTTGTTTTTTCCACTGAGGGCAATGCTAGGGCTGATGCCCTTGTGTCTGCTCCCTAACAAACACCAACAGGCTTTATTATCTCATCGCTTTTTTCACCAGGGCAGCTCGGTGCTTAGTCAATTAGGCTTGATGCAATCCATGGCACGATCCATAGTTAGTGCCATTTTTGTAGCACAAATACAAAAAGGGGAATTGTCAGGGATTACAGCCAGTCTGTGGAATCCCTGGCTCCCTTAGCAGAGAACGTTAGTCTTGAAAAGATTAGAGTGTATCTATGAGACAGGGAATTCACACAGAGACAGCAGAAAGTTATTAACAAGTTTAAGGAGGTTTTGGCCACGGAGCAGAAACTGGCCAAGCTCAGAATCATCCGATCATAACTCTGTTACTAGCTACTGTCCTTTGTAGTCCTCACCAATACGCAGCAGCCACGACGAGGAAGGCTCAGTATAAATAATGTACTTGGAGACCAATAAAGTGCAGTTTGTGTTGCATCTACCCCAGTTGTTTGTGTTTTTGGCCACCATGACTGCGACACAGAAGAGGCATTTGAAGGCCCTGAGATCGGAGGAAATCCCACCGCACGGCCAGGAGGTACCTACGGAGCTGAGCGCGCGACACTCAGCTCCAAGAGCTGCTTTTCCAAGCCAGCCTCCATCACCCTTCCCCTCCCTGTGCGCTCCCATCTCCTCCCTCGCCAGCGCCGAGGCCTCAGCTCTGCTCTATTGCCCCCAGCTGCCCTCACGTGGCCCCATCTCCCCTCCAGGCCCGCACAGATCCTGCCCTTGCCCCGCGGCTCTGCTCCTGCATCAGGATTGCCCAGAGCACAGGACCTTTAACGGAGCTCCCTTTCCAACACCTTCCAGACCGGCACACTGCGAGGTTCCTCCAGCTGGGAGCGGGCAGCAGTGCTCTTTATTTTGCATTTCTCGGGGCACGGAAGCATTTGCCAAGGCCCCAGTGGGAGCTGCGGTGTCCACACGGCCCCTCGGGAGTCACTTCTCAGGGCCGCAGAGCAGGTCTATGGGGTTTCTCCTGCTTGCACTGCTCCCTCGTGTGCCGCAGCGCCGGGAAGGCCTCGCGCTTTGTTCCATTCTCCCGGATCTCCATCTTCTTCCCGACACTACGGAAGAAAGCCAAAGCCGCTCAGTCGTTGGTGCCGGCAGCCGCAGGGCGCAGAGCCCCTGCAGCCCCCATCTCCGCAGCCGCCGCTCCGCAGGCCACGGCGCCCGCAGCCAAACGCAGCGTTTCCTCCGGCACCACCGGCGGGACAAGCGGAGCGGCTCCGCAGGAGAGAGGCGCCGGCATCGGCACGCATTTACCAGAGGAAGGGCTGCTGGCCCGTTCTCCACAGCCCTTGGGCCTGCAGCCAGCTCGACTCCTCCAGGCAGGCTTCATAGGGCTGCGCCCGCTGCAGACCCCGGCGGGCTCGCGGCGGCAGCACGCTGCAAGGGCAGGGAGGAATTGCACGCTGGCTGCCCCCGCGCGCCCGCAGCCCCTGCACTCGCGCTCCCGCTACCGCCCACAGCCCCTGCAGCCAGCGCCAGCCCCAAGCGCTCCCCGGGGCTGAGCCCGGCCACTCCGGAGCCGGGCAAAGCGGCACCTGGCATCTCCTCCCCAGGCAGCGGGAGCCTTCGCTCGCCCCACGCTGCTCCTGGGCGCTCAGCAATGCCAGGCCGTGCTGGGACACGCCACACACTTACTCTTGCCGTGGCATCTCTGGGCCTGGCGACGCTTTCTTCTCCAATATAGATGGAAGGCCAGGAGGAACCACCGTTCCTGCAGGACTGCCTCCAGTTTCCTTCCTCTTGTGGCCCTGCTGGAAGGCACCGTGGTGCTGTGGCTGCCGCTGCTCTGCTTCAGTTCGCAGCTATTGCGGCAGACAAGCAGACAGGAGCCATTTCAGATGGACAGGAGGTCAGGGGCAGCACCGCTCCCTTCACAAACAACGCTTCTGTCCCTCCCTCATGGCCATGGGCGGGCAAGCAGGAATGCCAAGGGCACAAACACATGGAGACATTCGCAAGACCAAAGACTGTGGCCAAAACAGCTAAGGGAATGAACACATCTCAAGGGGTCTCTCAGGTCTCCCTGGCCGTACAGATTTGCTTCTCTACTCGGCAGGCTGACACCAGCATTACTCAAATCCCCACCACCTACCAGGTCTCTCTTGTGCCTGTCCAAAGCAGGGAGCGTGGCCTCAGGAGATGTCTCCTTGACAAATTCTCTTGTTCTCTGTGCACAGCTCCCCACTGCTGGTGGCAGCACACTGCAAAAGCACCAGAGCTCCCATGAGGAGCAGGTTCTGCAGCTTGTACTCACAAAGCAACCCAACACAAGCACAGGCTTCCCCAAGCTATCCCTCCAGGAGCCTCACCTCACTGCTCCCATTGCACACCCTGCTTTGGGCAGCATTGATCCCATCACGCCTGCATGCCTGGGGCGCACAGGAGAAACCCGTGCTCGTGACAGCAGGCGCTTTCCAGCAGGACCTCCTGCAAATACAGAGCACGGAAGCTCAAGGGCATCCACAGGACACCTCCCACAAGGAGAACAGGCTGCCCACTGCATGCAAGGCCGACCAGGGATCGAGTCAGCCCTCCTAGCAGCCCCTTGTCCCTTTCTGGCTCCCCATATTGGCCAGCCCTCCCTTTCCAGAGCACCACGTTGCTCCCCATGGGCTCCTGCTCCCACCCCTGCCTGGTGTCCCCCCTCTGCAAAGCGGGCTCACCGGGTACATCACGTCTTTGGACACCCTTCTCCTTGGCGTCGCCTTCTCTGATCTTCTGCTTATCTACAAACCTATAAATTAGGAGGGCACAGAGGCAAAACCATCTCACGTGGGAGGCTCTGAAAACAGCCACGCGCCTTCCCGCAGCAGAAGGCTAAAGGCCTCAAGACACAAGAAGAAGTGCCCAGCACAAGACCAGGCAGCGAGCGCAACACAACAGCTCCCTGCGCAAGGCCCGGAGTACAACGTGAGCGCAGACACCTCTGGAGGAGCCTCACCCCACACGACGCACTCCAGTCTTCCAGTCCTTGGCCATCCTCTCTCCCATCTCCTCCTCCTCCTCCCTTCTCGGCACTGGAGGAAGAGCTTGGCGGGATAGGAAGCCCTGGGCAGCCAGGCGCCCTGCAGGTAGGGAACAAGGAAGCTCTGCACACCTGCCCCTCGGGGACACTTCCACGAGCAGGACGTGCTGGCCTGCGCGCTCACGGGCTGCGGCTGACCGAGCACCGGCTATTCCGGCCTCGCAGCCCGGCTTCCTCAGCGCTCCTCAGTCCTCTCCCACCCCTCAGCTTGTCCAGCCCTTTCTTTCTAAAGGGCCCTCTGGTCCCGGGCTCTTCTTGGGCCATTCCTTTCTCGACTCCACATTCTGCAGTGGGGCCGGCTCGACACCCACCCCACTGGAGAGAGGCTCTTTGGTATGGGAGACCCTCCGGTGTCCCAGGGACCCACACGCAGAGTCCCTCAGACCCTGCCTCTAGTGTGTGCCGTGCTACAGTACCTTTTCTACCAGCCCGCTCTGACGACGCTTTCTTTGCAGAAAGCAGGAATTTCCGCACAAACCTGGAGGCAAGAAGGTGGGAGCAGTTTCAGGAAGGGGCAGCACAAGCCCCTGTGGCCTCCCCTGAGCAGCTGCTCACACATGGAGTGGAGAGCTGCTCCCAAACCTCCACTTTTCCAAAGCAGAGGACAGAACACGATGCCAGTGGAGCTGGGGAAGCTGAGGGCACAAGAGGCTCCATCCAGGGCCCTTTCTAGGTCAGACAGGGATCCACTTTTTCAGGGGTACAAAACACATGCAGGAGGGAGGGGCATCTTAGGCTTTGCCTGGTTGGCTCTTGTTTTTAGACTCCCCATGAGAAAGGGAAGCAGCAGATGAAGGTGTGGGTATGCCAGGCAGTGCCTAAGCACCTCTCCCACAGCACGTGCGGGAATGGAAAGCAGGTCCTCCCGCACGTCATTCCGCCCCGAGGCGCACGGAGGGCCACTGAATCAAGAGGGAGCACGGACTGCCCTGACAACCCCACGCGGGACCCAGGTCTTCCCCAGAGCTTCAGGAGGAGACACGGGCTGGCAACAGGGTCCTCAGCAGCTCTCACCAGCCCTAACGAAGGGGAGAGGAGAAGCCGCTTGCGCAGCCAGCGCCGGCACGAGCAAAGCCACTCACTGTGGGAACACAAAGACCCCTTCCAGAGGCATGCGGAAAACAGCCCTCTCTGCGCAGCCGATGATCAGAGGCCGCAGCTTTCGCTTCTGCAAGAGGCGCAGAGACGCGTGAGCTCCTCCCCGCGTGACGGGCCCTTTGCTCACAACGACACCGACTGCCCAGCGCTCGCGCGAGAAGCTGCCTCTCCGCAGCTCCCTCGCCAAGGGCTCTACCCCAACAGCAGCCCCGGGCCCAGCACATGGCCACGGCCCAGCAAAGCTCAGCCAAGCGGGGCTGGCGCTGCCGGCCTTTCTGACTCCTCCAGGCCAGGACGGAGCTCTGAGGGCACCTACCGTTCCTCAAAATGAAGGGCAGCCCAAGGGGCTAGACATGCAGCCCATTCCCAAAGAAGCAGAGGGATCTTTGGAAACAACCCCAACGCACCGTGAGGAAGGATTTTGCCAGGTTCCCAGTTGTATCCACTTCTTGGATAAATTCCTCCAAGAATCTCATGACGATCTTCTTTTTTCGGCACACAAGAACACCGATGTTTGGGAAAACAAAGTCGAAATCCTTTCCCTCAGCCAAAGCCTGCTCAAGCCACTGCAGGGCTGCGTCAACGCAAGCGCGCACGTCGTGCTCAGGAATGCGCGTGAGCAGCGCGATGCGGGCGTAGTTGAGCTCCGCGCCTTCCAAAGGGCCTGCAAGCAAAGCAGCGAGCAACATCAGCACCTCGAGAGCCCTGCAGCCGGCTGCGAGCCCCGCGCAAGCACCGCGGCCACCCCCGCAGGACGCGTCTCGGCCCCTTCCCCTTCACCCCGTCTCCTCGCAGCCGCCAACCTCCTGCCTGCGGGCGCAACGGCCCCGGCCCCGCACGCGCAGCTCTTCCCTCCAAAGAGGACACGGCCTCAGTGCAAGGGAAGAACCTCCCCAACACGGCCCCTACCCCTTGCTGACCCATACCCACCACCAACAGGGTCCTCGAGCCCTGCATGGCCGTGGGGAAGACCACCCCTTCCAGCTCTGCTTCACCCGCTCTGCTCAGCTTTTACCAAATGGGTTACCACGGACCCTGCTGCCGCACAAGGCCAAGCACACACTTGAATCTCCCTTCTTACCAGGAAACGGCCTATTACTGTAGCGGAGCTTGTTCTTCATCACGACTGTCTCATACAGGTGAAACATGGGTCTCTGAACACTGAACGCCTGCTTGTTCACATAGCAGAAGTAGTCCTGCTTGACGTACAGGTGACCCACACCTGGTAGCTTGACAGTCTACAGAGAGAGGAGCAAGAAGGGAGCACACAGGGTAATTTTTCAAGCACAAGAAGCCACTGGTGACTTGACAGCTTACACTACGGGAGCTTGGTGGCTTCCCACTGCTGAAGTTCCAAAGGGCATCAAGATGGAGCACTGGGGAGAGCTTTGGAGAAGAGCCCGGCGCTCCACCCTTTTCCCCCTCAACCTCCTCCTCACTTCCAGGAGCCGCTTGGTGAGGGACAAGCGGATTAAACCACCCTCAGCCTCAGCAGCTCCAAGCAGGGACAGCCCTGCGGGAACCCCTGAGGAGCATGACAGCCTCTGCGGCCGTGTGCGATGGGGAGAGCTCGAAAAGGCTCCAAAGGAGCAACCTCACACACTGCTTGTGCAGCGGTGCTTTGCAGGCTCCGCTGGGGGCCTTTTTCCTGCTTTCAGGGCTGCTGGCGGAGGATGGTGATGTTCAGTGTCAGGATGGAAGGGGGCAGGCAGCTCTTCGGGGGGAAGAGCAATGCAGACTCACCTTGTTGAGCATGAGTGCTTGGCGGTAGCACTCGCACACGCTCTCCCAAACTCTAATGACATCTGTGGGGCAAGAGAAAGACGTGCTGTGCTGGGATTCAGCAAGATAACCCCCATCTCGCCCGCTCCCGGTCAAGCAGCCGCAGGTGGCACCCACCACCACCACCCCCCAGGGGCCCTGTGCTGGAGGGCCCTGCTGAGCTGACATTTGAGTGGACTTGCAAGCAGAAGCCCTCTGCTCATCCCAGCAGGGGTATGGAGACAAAACTCCAGACCTAGGGAAGCTTTGTGACGAGGGAGCCTCCCATCCACAATGGGCAGGTGTCTCCATGCTCGGAGCCCATTCCCGTCCGCTCCAGAGGCTGCACGCAGCAGAAACTGGATGCAGAGGCTGCACTGACAAGGGGCCAAGCTCAGGAGGAGGCACTGCAAGATCCTCTGAAGGAAACGATCCATCTCTAACACGAGCATTGCCCAGTGCCTCTGCAGAGCCCGCAGGAGCACCCGCCTCTTCTAAGTGTGGGACTCCTTTCCCTTCAGCTCCTCTTCACAAACTGACTGACTCTCGTCCAGACAAAACCTGCCAGCACATTCCTACCCCAGCCAGAAGATGGTCCTCTGCCCACCACCGCCTGGTGGGGACCTCCCCGCCTTACCTTCCTTCTGAAACCTTGCCAGGCGTGGAGACAGCGACAGGAAGAAGCTGAAGGAGAAGCAGTCCATGGTGCCACGCGCCTGGCACGCGCTTCTCTCCTGCCCAACTGCCGCAAGCCCCGCAGCGCTATCGCAGCGAGCGCCTCTCTCTGCCTTCTGCCGGCTGCAAAGCAGCTGCCGAGAGCGGAGAGCTGGCGAGAGCAGCCGCGCACCCGGGCTCAGCGTGGCCTCGCAGGGCAGGGTCCGCAACGCCGTGCGCAATGTGCCCCTGTGAGCCCAGGCCGTGTCACAGAGGGCTGCAGCGCCCGCCCTGCCACCCCCCAGCCCGCCGGGACCCTCAGGGCTTCACTCGTGCTGGGACACGCTGGCTCCTGCCGCCCGTCTCCCCCGCCGCTGGACAGACACCCTGCGCACGCACATCCCGCCCCAGCACTGAGCTCCCCAGCACCTCTTTGCTCTGCGTCCCATGAACTGCAGCTCTGCTGCTTCCCCTCGTGGGCCTGCAAGGTGTCTTGGACCTTGAAGGGAACTCTCCCCTCCGAGGCCAGGGCTCTGGCCAGGTCCTGGTCCCAGATGATAGGGAAAGCAGGTCATACCTGATATTACCGCTCACAAAGAAAATGCACGTTTTGCTGATTTGGTTCTGTAAAAACTGGACGCTCTTGCAGCGACTTTGGAGCCCTCAGTTACAGATGGACACACCATGTAAGACCTCCCAATTGCTCCCAAATCCTCCCTGCAAGAGAGGCTCCCCAGGACTGCGGCTCTGGATGATGGTAACGTATTTAGCCAATTGGCTAAATTTCTTAATAGCTATTCTCTTGCTCGTGTAGTGTTTTGTCTGTTGCCAAACCCCAGTGTATCGTAAGATTATTGTTTTGTTGGCTGTATCATTTCATTCCTGGATTATGAGATATTAATAGTAAAAGAAGACCATGCCGGTCTTCCCCAGGCAGAGGCTTGTGCAGGCAGGACTTGTCCTTGGAGCTCAGGTTGCACACACGGCAAATCTCACTGAGCACTTTCAGAGCTCGCTTTGTGCCAGAGATGTTCCTACTTCTGCCTCAGTGATGCGGGGGAGATTGCTGCCGTTGTAATGGGTTGGACAGGACGTGTCAGTCCAGACGGGTGCTATGACCATGGGTCTTTAGCCTGTCCCTTCCCCTACATAATGTTACCAAAGGGAACATGGAAAGAGAGGCTGTTGAAAGTCTTCAGCTGCTCAATCCCTTCTAAACAAGTATTTTGTCTGTAATGGGTGCTCTGGATGGGCCTCAATGCTCTCTAGGAAGAACTAGAGCAACAAGTGAACAAACATCCTTCCTGTGACATGTGGTAGGATTCTTACGAGGACGAACAAGGTTTCTGAGGTGTCATATACTGGCAAGCCATTTGTGGGACATAAGGTGTCATCTGTTGTCTGCTGAGCACATGCTATTTGTGGTTGGTGTGACCGGAGAAGTCTCTCAACACCACTGAACTGCAGGCATAAAGCACCTAGGCTGGGGAGGGCTGTTGTCTTTAGTCTGCTGCTCAGTGTGTCCCAGGAAGTACCGCGTCGCCGTGGTGTTTGTTACTGCTACCTGTTCCATGCTTCATGTTTCTGGATTCCTGCACACAGAGTGGCCAGGTAAGGAAGAGGTCTCCATTTAAATAAATACTTTGGACAAAGTGTTGTTGAACTGTGGTGCTCCCAGTGACAGGGGGCCTTATGGCAGGCAGAAGCAAAATGGGGCTGAAGGGGGCATTAGACGATGGCACGTAGGGTGAGTCCACTGGCAGCTACGAAAATGCTGGTGCTGGGGAACCTCTGTCTCAGGAAGCCCTAAGCCCCAGAGGGTCACTACTGCGCTTGCTTCGGCAGGGACCTATGTCCCACCAGTACATGACTATGGAGCTGGGGCTAGAGCAGGGAATGGAATTACCCTTGAGGGAGTTCACAGTTGACCAAGTCCCTGTGCAGTTGAAATAGATACAGGTAGCCCGCTCCACCATGGAATTTACACCGGGCATTCAGCTGCTGCTGTGGAAAAGCTTCAGGTGGACTCTGAAGCAGAGCAGTCTTGCCTCCACTGACACCCTAATGGAGGGACGGGAAGAGAGCGCAGTAGCACACGTGTGAGTGCAAGCAGTGGGAACACTGTAGCCTGCTCGGATTATGCCTGGGCAGCCCAGGAGTGCCCAAGTCCCTTGCCCCGAGAAAAGGCGCTCTGGAGCCCTTGCCCCATGCAGGCTGCTTGAGGAGAAGCTTCGGCTCGTCTGCCTCGCGACTTGGGCACAAGGTCTCGTGCAGCTCTCGCAGCAGTTGTTGGTCCTTGTCATGACAAGGTGTAGATCACCAGAGCAGCACAGGAATACAGGAACGTCCACACAGTGCTTGGAAGTGACATCTTTATGCTCTGCCTCGGTAATGCCCTCTCTCAGCATTCATGTTCTTCTGGCTTGTCCGTCACCAGCTTTACCTGCATTGGTGTCCTGCGGACTCCGCTTTGGGAAGGGGGCTTCGGAGCTGCCTGCAATACTGCTGAGCCATGGAGGGGAAAGGGGCTCCTGTGCTCTCTGGCCTCGCTTTTGGTTGGATATCCAGCAGTGCAGAACGAGGTCTTGATGCAGGTGGCGAGGGGAAAGCGAGAGGTTTCTGCATGCCTTTGGGTGTGCTCTGAGCAAGATGCTCAGAGCTTTGGTGGATGGATGGAAGCAGATGAGCTGAATGTTTCTCTGCAGATTCTTGAGACTCTGCCTCATGCTCTGAAAGCATGTCCATTCCAGGGACCATGATGGAAGGGAGCTTTGTTCTTGGTTGTCTCTCCACTAACTTGCCAGTAGGAGCTTTCCTTGCTTCTGGTTTTGCAAAGACCTGCCCCAGGTTGCTCCCGTTCTCATCTCTCCAGTTGGGCTCTTTCGCCACCTGCCTTCTGCAATGCACGCCTGTATCTCCTGCAGACAGAGGCCAAACACGCTGCTCTTCTAACCATTCCTTGGGGCCACTCTCCACAGTGCTTTCTTCTGACCTGTCTTTTAAGGGCTTTACCAGGGTAAACCTTTCTTTTTTCACCTTCTGCTTCTTCTTCAGGGTTTCCAGAGCCTCATGGACAAATTTCTCCACGTAAACTTTTAATTCTGAGTGGAACTGCTGAATTTTGGAAATGATTTTGGCAATGTCACTGTCCCTTTCAAGTGTGCTCCTCTCTTGGAATATGTCAGCAGCATTTTGGGAGGGCGGCAACACAAGTAGGCTGAACACGGTGTGACCTGTGTGTGGTCTCTGCTTGGCTTGGGAGCACCCTCTGCTCACCCTCCATTTCACAGAGCCGAGAGGCGCTCCCAAAATGGGCCCCGCACAGGAAACCCCGAAGCCTCCGCAGAGCGGGAGGAGCTTCCTTGGGAACCCGGTCCCTGAGCCAGGGCTGCCAAGGGACGGAGCAGGCTCCATTCTGCTCCCTAGATGTTGGTCTGTCTGATGCCAACAGAAGGGCTCTTGGCATCTTTGACATTGCCAGCTCAGAAAGAATGACTCCCCTTATCCAGGGACCAAGCTTGGTAAATATATTTTCAATGACTCTCTTTGCAAAGTATGGAAAACCTGTGCTGGACTTGCTGAAGGCGGCCTGTCCCCTCATCTCGCTTGGAGCTGGGAGTGCAAGTGCAGTTTGATTGTCCATTTCCAGTTTTATAGAGGGTGATGTGCCAGGATTTATAGACCAGAGGGGATTTGCTTATGTAATTTATCCTCTTCTCCCACTACCTCCTTCTTCCATGAGCCCATTCTTAGAAACAGGGAACTGGGATAACGTCAAACCCTGGTTGCTTTGGCTCCAGCAGCAGTTCAGCGGTGGAGAAAGATTTAATTTATGGTGTGGGAGTTAATTTATGGCTGATCTTTTTGCTGTTGTTATTGTTGTTGTTTTCATTATGATATTTTTATTAATGTTGCTGTTGTTTAAATATACATTCCTGTATCATTGTTTAAGTGTTGCGTGTTGTTTCCAAGCGAGCTCAGGTACAAAATCATCCCCACTGCAGGTGCGTCTGTGGAGCCCCAGGATTTCACACACCAGGGGCAGGGGAGGGCCAGCAAAAAGGTCCCTCTGGCACTTCCATTCACACGTGGCCCTGGAGATGCCCAAAAGGGAAGAAGCCCGAGCTCCACCGCGAGGCAGCTCTCAACTCTCCGGGTGACGCACACAAAGTGTCCCCAGAGTGCCCAAGCCACAGGCAAAGGGAAGCTGTCGTGCCCCAGGGACACGGGGCCTGGAGATGCAGGGCCGAACGCCGCGAGCCCCTGGGGGACACAGGGCCCCACAGGGCTGGGACACGCTTAGGGACCACGTCACGGGAGAAGAGGCCTTATAGCCTGACAAAACCCCACTGCTGCCCTTACAACATCACTGCAGTGTTAAAAAATCACTCTGAATGGAGGCAAGGAAGCAGGCGAAACCCCTTCCCCTCCAGGGGTCAGCAGGATTCCAGGCAGCCTGTCCCTTCAAGCAGCTGCAAAGCACCTTCCCAGAGAGGGGACTGTCCAAGACAGCCCTGGTGGCCCAGGCGCGAGGCAGAGGAGCCGCAGCTTCTCCGCAAACAACCTGCATGGGGCAAGGGCTTCCCAGCACCTTTCCTGCCGGCGGGGGCACCACGCACGCCTGGGCTCTGCAGGCGTCACGCACGCAGGCAAGGGGGCTCCCAGCACTTGCCCTCACAGCCACGGGGCTGAGCTGGCTGCCCAGCCCTCTGCTCGCGCCTCCCTCCAGGGAACACTGCTCTGCTTCACACTTCCCCTCCAGCATTCCCAGGGCAGCAGACAAATGCCTGCCAACAATTCCCCGTGCCACCAGCCCTGCGGCTGCTTGGGAGCCACCCAGAGCCCTCCGCGCACCTCTGGCACCAGCCCCTTCCCAGCAGCTGCGCTCTGCCTCGCAGGGGCACTGCAGCATGCCAGCAAGCAAGCTTAGCCAACAGCAAGATGCTCCTCTGGGCTCCAGCACTTTGGTGGCAGGGATTTCACTGCTTGCTTTTGGAGGGGTACCTTCTGCGTGAGTGAAACCCCCGACAGGACCGCGACGACCTGCTGCTCCATCTGTCCTTGGCTGTGCCCGGCCCCTTGGCGCTGCTCCGCGCTGCCTTTGGGGAGCAGCCGCGCGGGAGCCTGGCCCAGGTGTGCGGGCGCTCTGGCGGGCCGCGGCGCCGGGGCAGAGCTGCACAGGGCGCAGGAGCGCCCAAGGCCTGGGCACCTGCTGCCTCAGCCCCTCTGCCGGCCTCTGGGCTGCGCTGGCCACGCCAAGCCTCTGCCAGGGCACCAATGATGGCAGCGCTGCTGCCAAAGAGCCCGCGCAGCCGCCAAAGAGCCTCTGCTCCACGGGAGCCCCCGAGCCGCTCCTCGGCCCTGCTCACGCCTCCTTTTCCCTTGCAGACCAAGCTCCCCTTCACTCTGGCTGCTGCCAGGAACCGCTGGGCCCAGGGTCTGCGGCCATAACCCCTTTGGATGTCCCTGAATAATCTTTCATAGTAGTATTTGTTCTTGTTGATACTGTTGATATTCTTGTTGTTAGTTTTATTGATATTGTTTTTATTATTGTTGTTATTATTGTTTATTATATTGTTCTGTTTTTATTGTTGTTAAATATATATTCCTGTATCATTGTTTTGGTATTGCGTGGCAGCAGGGATCGCAGCTCTGCTCCACACTCAGGTGCTCCCCTTCTAAATGCCTGCACTCAAGCAGCGCCAAGAGAGGACAAGCTCATCCTCAGGAGACCAGGCATTGCTCTCTGGAAAGGAAGGGAGTCTCCAAAGCCTGTAAAAGAATAATTGTTCTTTTGTAGCAATGTGTATCCATTCCAAGGACAGGCAGTGGAATTTCTTTCTTCTGTAGGGAATAAGTGTATGGTTCCTGACAAAACGGGACAAGCAAGGAAGAAGACAAGGAGGTTATTGGCACGTGAGCCAGAAGGCAGCAGTGCCAGGCCCAGCGAGAGTCGCAGAGCATACGGGGAGCAGCTGAGTGCGCCCAACAGCCTGGCTCATTGCGGCCAATGACCACCTGCAGGGACCAGCCCTCACGCACATGCTCGCCCCAGTCCTGCTTCACTGCTTTAGCCCTCTCTTCAGCTTCTCCCAAGGAAGATGTCCTGCTTCTGCCACATCTCTGCATGGCTCTTGCTTCGAGAGACAGACCAAGAGGGCAGCCTCAGATCCTGAAAGAACCCCAAGTGTCCTGAGCGGGGCATGATGCTCACTCCTTCCAGCAATCTGGAACACAGGGATACACTGGGCCTTGGAAGCAAAGCACCAGCAGCACCTGCCCTGCAGGACCACCATGGGCAGGGGAAAGCAGGAGAGCAGCTTTGGGCCAAACTGCCCTCTCTTCAGGCACCCCAAGCACAAGAAAACGCGCACACACCTCCTGCTCAGCAAGCATTTACACCTGGCTCCTCACACCACCTGCCCCAAGGGAAAGAGCCCATGCTGAGCCATTCCTCTGGCCATTCCTTCCAAAGGGGGCCCATGGCTTTGCAGCAACTGCCAGCTGCACCTGCGCACCCCCAAAGCAAGTGGAGCTCTTGGGCTCTCCACACAAGAGAAGCTGCTGCACACAGTGACCTCGCAACCACCAACAGCCTGAACAACCCCACAGACGTCCCATCTCCTCAGCAGCAAGTTGCTCAGACAAAGCTAAGGCAGATCGACAGCACATGATCAAAAGAGATGCCCTCAAGTTGTCCACGTTATAGAAAGTAGGAGCAGCAGCAGGAGCCCCGCTCCTCTCTTCCTCACTCTCACTCACCCAAGCACAGCTCTACTGCTGCTGTGAAATCCAGTGTGTGCAAGCTCAGACTGCTGTTGCAGACAGTTAGGGTCCAGCAGCCGGAAGATATCGTGCTATACGGAAAGATAGGGCCCCTAATAGCCAATAGTGTTAGTTTATGATGTAAGCAGACGGATGTGACGTTGTAAACCTTAGCTATATAACACCTTGTTACCCATCAATAAACGCCATTTGCCGTCCACCGCATTGGTGTCAGTGAGCTGATGACCCGAGTGGTTTGGGGGTGGTCACCGTGCCGTTCCTGAACCAGGTCGCCACGCCGTTTGAATGGCAACAAGTGGTGCCGAAACCCGGGAATCATCGCCTGGACGGGTGAACGGCGGCCGGAGCGGCTGGACCAGCCCGGCGGAGAGGACGCTACCAGAGCAACAGGGAGGATGGAAGCCCTTGTGAAAGTCATATCGCAATTACATAAGCATTGGGGGATTGATTGTAAGCCAAAAGATTTTACTCTCGCTGTTGCCAGGCTTTTAAAAATTACGGTTATAGACCAGCCGGTGGATATTCTGAAGGTGTTAGCCGAGGAGACGATATCTTTGGGTTGTGGGAAAAACCTTAAAGCTTGGGGGGAGCTGTACAAGCCTTCCATAAAGCTATAAGAGAGCAGGAGACCTGGGTGGCGGTAAGGGACTGTTTGTTGGCCACCCCGAAAATGGGAGTTGGGGCAGCCGCACAGACTTTGCATCCCCCAGATGATGGTGATTCTGCTGACCCTAAAGATCTACAAGAGGGCGATACGTCCTCTCCATCCCCGAACCCCGTCCCGCTTACAGAGGAGCAATAACAGCCGAATTCTGTTTGGAGCGAGCTAGCTGAGGAAGCTAGGAACATTGAAAAGAAGTCAGAGCTTGGGGACGTCTGGGCCAGGCCACCACCCTGTGCCCCCCAAAATGGCGCTGAGCCACAAGGGGAAGGTCGGGGCGAGGGTGCCCCCGGCGGGAACAGACGGGAACCGTTAGATAAACAAGAGGGGGAGGACAACAAGGAGGAGAAAGGTGGTGGGGGTGACCGGCCAGGTGAGGGAGGCCCGAGTGAGGCGCTGAGAACCGATCAGAGCGGCCATTTCACAAAACGCCTCTGTGAGTAGGAGGCGGGGCGAGCCAAGGAGGGGGGAACAGCCCGCCCGCAACGGAAGTGGGCGGGATGGAAGTAGGCGGGGCCGGAGCGCAACGAGAAAGTACCGGAGCCCGGAAGTGACCAGTCAGTCGAGTTCCGACTCCGGATCAGACACTAGTGAGGACGAGTGGGTCACAACTGATTCAAACTTAAGGGAGGAGGAAATGAAGGTAAACAGAGCTAAGAGCCAAAATATTCCCATTCGAATTAAAGAAAAACCACGAAGGGGAGAAACCCCTCTCACGGACTGGAGGGAAATAAAGATCGCATGTGCCGACTGGGCCCCATCGGCCGCGCTAGCGTTCCTGGTCCGGGTGACGGAGGGGGGACAGAGGGTCCACTCGCCGATGAAATCTAAGGACGTACAAGCGATTGTTAAAGCAATTGCGGATAAAGGGATTAATTCTGCCATGGTCTCGACCCTCATAGATGGTATCTTCGGGGGGGACGATCTGCTCCCGTTCGATATAAAGCAAACTTGTAGGCTAATCTTTGGTGGAGCAGGGATGATCGTTTTCAAACAAGAATGGGAAGACAACTGTACGAAGTGTTTAGCCCAAGTAACTGGGGCAGATCATCCATTACACGGCTCCAGCCTGCCGTGGTTAATGGGTGCAGACCCAACAATGATCACCCCCCAGGCGCAGGCCCATGGCCTGCGGGCCCATGAAGTTACGACAACTACTCGTGCGGCCAGGGAAGCCATTCGCACAGCCTGTAGAGTTGTTGCCAGACCATCGCAATGGTCCTCAATAAAGCAAAGTGAAAGTGAGAGCTTTACACAATTTGTAGATCGTCTCCAAGCAGCGGTCGTCTCTTCGTCCCTGCCAACAGAGGCAAAAGGCCCGGTCGTAGCGGAATGTTTACACCAACAATGCAATTCAGCAACCAAAGAAATCCTGCGATCATTGCCGGCGGGGTCAAGTATCGCAGACATGATTAAGCATGTTGCAAAGGAAGAGCATCTGACCGCAATTCAGGTGGCTGTTCACGCCGCAATAGCCAACGTAATGGCAGGTTCTAAATGTGGCCAGGCCGGCCACGTTGCAGTAAACTGCCTTTGGCTGGGGGACTCGCTGGCAGCGCTCCCCCCATGCCAAGATCGACCCAAAGGTCACTGTCAGGAAAGATGGCAGAGTCAAGTGGTGTCCGCTTAAGTCTGTTAAACCAGACCTTCAAAATAAAACTAATGAAAATTGTGAGTTTCTGTTCACAGGACCGGATCATCGGACGCCCCGGTGACAGGCGTCCCGCCCAAGCCTGCGAGTTCCACGCCGACCGAATCCAGAAAACAACAAAACAGCCTCCGCAAGAGGGGGCCGCGATGCCTTTGCGTTATCTTAATTTTGGAGCTTGTCACTATAGGACAGGTAGAGTCACATCAGCCCTTTAAATGGGTACTTGAACAGATCGAACAATCTCGAGTAATTAGTACAAAAATAACTACAGGGCCACCAATTTTCAGTGCCATGCCTTGCCAACCAGCAGCCATTGAAACCTGTTCCAAACGCAGCTGGTACAAAATTTGTTCACCGGTTCGCCGTGGTTAACCACCCTGATACCCACCTTGATAGGGCCGATCACAGTGATCATGATGACACTGATCTTTGGACCCTGTATATTGAATAAGCGCATGCCATTTGTCAAGAGTCGGCTAGAAAAGATTAACATCATGTTAGTAGAACACCGACAACCGCTTTAAGAATATATCCACTCAGTATTATCCCCATGTTATCTCAAGGTACACCCTATTCCTACACCCCGGTATTACCTGTCATCCCCTACCTTCTACATGCCTTCTTCTTTGTGCCTTATGTTTTTATGTCAAGTTTATGATATATAATTTTAAGATTGTTATAAACTATAAGAATAGAATAAGATAGTAATAAGAATAAGATAATAAGAAGAATAAGTAATTAGAATAAGATAAGAATAAGTAAGAATAAGATAGTTATATTTTAGCTAGTTTTGTTATGCATAGGGAGGGGGGAAATGTTGCAGATCGTTAGGGTCCGGCGGCCGGAAGATATCGCGCTGTACGGAAAGAAAAGGCCCCTAATAGCCGATAGCGTTTAGTTTATGGTGTAAGCAGACGGATGTGACGTTGTAACCCTTAACTATATAACACCTTGTTACCCATCAATAAAGGCCATTTGCCCTCCACCACATTGGTGTCAGCGAGCTGATGGCCCGAGCCCTTTGGGGGTGGTCGCCGTGCCGTTCCTGAACCAGGTCGCCACGCCGCTTGAACGGCAACACTCCTGGGAGCTGCTCTGCAGGAAGGCTCTGCAGCCTGCGCTCCAAAGGCCCAGGAGCGCCTCTGTCTTGGAGCCCACACGCAGCAGGCAGCAACTCAGGGAAATTTGACTTAGCTGCTGAAGTTGCCGCATGAGGTCAAGATCCCTGTGGAGCCAAGCTGCAGCCTTGTCTTCTACATGTCTAAGCTGGGGGAAGAGGTAAAAGCAGTCAAAAAGGGCTAGAAAAGTCCCCTCTTCTTCTTCCTTTCCTTGCCCTGACACACCAAGCATCCTGCAAGAGGGACATTCCCAGAGCAAAGCAGTGGGACATGCTGCTGTCAGCGGGAGCTGCAGTCCTCAGTGGGACAGGGGCTGGTGAATGCGCTGCGAGGAGGCAGGAGGTGGCAGGAGCAGGAGCCAGCTGGTGTCCAGGAGGTGGGAGAGCAGGTCCCAGCGCAGCTCTGTGCCCAGGCAGGAGCTTGCAGAGCCAAGGGCAGCCTGGCGTGCGGCCCTGGAGAAGTGTGCAGCGGGGCCCTGCGTGCAGCAGGCAGCAAGGCGGCCAGGGGACGGGCTCCTTCCAGCAGGGCCAGCGATGCTCATGCAGCCGCAAAAGACTCTCTGCAGGGACCAAAAACTTCTTGTGAGCTCTGTCTTTGCAAACTTGTAAATGCCAGGAGTTCTCTGCTGGGGAAACGGGTCAAGGATCCTTCTAGACACAGCCATGGGACAGGAGCTGTAGAGTTGAGGATTCTCCTACAGTGAAGAGTCTCCCCAAAAGAATAAGCTTTCCTTTGGGTGCCATTCCCCCAGGCTTAGAGCTCAGCTATGTGCTGAGCACGAAATCACCCTCAAGCTCAGAGCCTGGAGAGCGCTACCCTATGGGCTGACAAATCTCCAAAGTGTCCTGGTCTCTTCCCTCATCCACCTTACCCTCATCTTGACATGCACAATGTATTTTAAAGCTTCAACAGACATCTAGTCTCTTTGCTCTTGCACATCCATCCTGTCACGTACTGGGCAATGAGTGCAAGTGTCTGCAGGACCCCCATTTGTGGGAGTCCTCCAACCACAAAGACAACCTGCACAGACTGAGGAGAGGAGGCTACATGAACAAGGATGGCCAAGTGGGTTGTCCATGTGGGTGAGTAGAGGAGTTTCCGTGGGAGGGGGAGGCTGGGAGAGCGCTGGCTGCAGCCGCCCCGTGCGCGTGCAGGGCGCAGGGCTGCTGTGCTGCTGTCCCTGCAGGGGCAGGAGGAGCCCAGCGCTCGCTGCGGGCATTGCGAGCTGCTCTTGCGAGGCTGTGCGGCGCTGCCGCAGCAGCGGGTGCGTGGCCAGGCGGCGCAGCGAGGAGCACGGCTCCGCGCTGGCTGCTGGGAGCCAAGGCCCCCGGCGCTGGGCAGGGCCGCGCGCGCAGGGGAGCAGCTCCCGCAGGGCCAGCGCTCCTCCTGGCAAGGCAGCCTGCGCGGGAGCGCCACGAGCGCCGCCTCCTTGCTGCCCTCATCTCGCCACGGGGCGTCTGCAACCTGCGCGACTGCAGCCAGCACAGGCAGCACCTGGCCACGCTCAGGAGAGAGCGCGACAAGACACGTGGGCCACAAAAGGGAGATAAAGCTCAGGGTTCACAGGGACGCTTGGTGCTGCAGAGGGCTGGGGCTTCCCTTGTTTTCTCCCAGCAAGGCAGGAGCTGCAGGAGCGGGAAGGGCTGCGCTGGTGGGACAGCCCTTGTGGCCTGGAAATGAGTGTGTGAGTCCGTGCTGAGCTGATGCAGGGTGCAGAATTTGGGAATGGGGGGAAAGTCATCCCCAACCACCCTCTGGGATTTCTGAGGGAAACCCTTTTCTCCTGGTCTACCCCATCTCCATCCTGGTCAGTGGCCTTTCAAAAGCATGACAATGCAGGGAGCACCAGGAACAGGATCTTTTTGTTTCTAGCTGCAAACTGAGCTTTCTGCACATTCAGGCATGGAGAAGGGGCCAACAAGTCCACCATAACAGGCAGAAGTGTCATGGAAGCAGAGCAGACAACACGCAAGGCAGCCAAGAGCAGGGCTAATGGGTGGCTCCAATCACTTCACCTCCTCCATCTCCTCTCTCCAGTTTGTTCACCATTCATTCCTCACATCCTGCTGCCGCCAGGCTCATCAGTGCCAGGGGGAGTCCAGCACACGCAGACCCTTCCTCACGGCGGCCCCCCTGGCCCTGCCGCTGCCCTCCTCCCCCCACGGAGCACTGGAACATCCCAGAGGGGCAGTTATCGCCACGGGAACACGGAAGCTTCCCAGGGCTGCGCCTCACAGTGGCCCCAGTGCTGGCCACGCAGCAGCAAGGCCAGGTGAGCAGCAGGGCCGCGCAGCACCAGGGGCCACCCGTGGTGCCCACAAGATGCAGGGGAGCTGCGGGGCTGCAGGGCAGCCTGCGCGATGCCTCCCAGGGGAGGCCCCAAAGCCACCACGCGACACTTGGCACTCACACCTCTCACATTGCCCTATTCTCTCCTCCACTTGGCACTGGGCTCCCTGTCAGCCAAAGGGACTGCTGGGGGCAATGATGCTGCTGCGGGCAGGCCCAGCACTTCCTGCTCCTTGTTCTACCGCTCCCACGCATGGAGACTCCAAGAGGCTCCTGGGACAGAGACCCCTGCTCTCAGGGCTGCAAATGACAATGACTCCTTTTTTCTTTCAGTCTCTGGAGACTGAAGAAAAATGGATAACTCAGTGGAAGAGATGGAATGGGAGAGCTCTGTGCAGGTACTGTGTGTGCAGGCAGAGGCTGTGCGGGGACGGCTGGCGCTTGGCTCTGCAAGAGCAGCCGCAGGGCTGGTGGCAGAGGTGGCAGGGAGCTCTGGCAGGCCTGGGTGCTGGGGCAGAGCTGCGCCAGGGCCAGGAGCGGCCAAGGCCTCGGGGGCTGCTGCCTGAGCCTGGCGCCCTGGCTCTGTGCACCACCTGCCCCAGGGGACATGAGACCCTGCGCACAGAGCCAGTGCTGCAACCATGACCGTCCCCACAAGCTCTCCTGCTCTCTTCCAGAATCCGAGCACCGGCAATCTTGTCGGCTACAATGACGAGGAACCCATGGATTGGGAGACCTCGACATGCAGCCTCCAGGTATTGCCCCTTCTTCCAGCTCAACAGGGAAAAATGGGGCTCAGCCCAGCCCCTTCCCTCTTTCCTGTTTCCCAAATTAGGAAGAGAGGTCCTGGGGACCAAAGAGCACAGGCTCTGGGACCTGCAAACGCCTCTTGCTCTCTTGCAGGCTCCATGCATGAATGGGAGCTCTGCAGGAGACCATCCTGAGCCCATGGAGTGGCTCGATTATGGCAGCAGCCAGGTACAGCCCCTGCAGCCCCTGCACGCGCTTTTCCTTTGTCTTCCCCAAACACCGTCCCCACCAAGGTCTGCTGCTCACTTCTAGATGATGGGGAGCAGTGGCCCGGGCAGCTGCAGCCAGGAGCAGCCGATGGATTGGGAGAGCTCCGGCTGCAGCCCCCAGGTATGGTCCCTGCTGCCGGCTGCACGGGCAGAGCTGGGGCTGTGCCCGGCCCCTTGGCGCTGCTCCGCGCTGCCTTTGGGGAGCAGCCGTGTGGGAGCCTGGCCCAGGTGTGCGGGCGCTCTGGCGGGCCGCGGCGCCGGGGCAGAGCTGCACAGGGCGCACGAGCGCCCAAGGCCTGGGCACCTGCTGCCTCAGCCCCTCTGCCGGCCTCTGGGCTGCGCTGGCCACGCCAAGCCTCTGCCAGGGCACCAATGACGGCAGCGCTGCTGCCAAAGAGCCCATGCAGCCGCCAAAGAGCCTCTGCTCCACGGGAGCCCCCGAGCCGCTCCTCGGCCCTGCTGATGCCTCCTTTTCCCTTGCAGACCAAGCTCCCCTTCACTCTGGCTGCTGCCAGGAAGTGCTGAGGAAGATGGAATTAGTTCATCATGTCTTTTCCGGATTTTTCTTCAGATAGCTATATACTACAATTTGTTCTTGTTTATACTGTTGATATTCTTTTTATATTATTGTTGTTAATGTTATTTTTGTTACTGTTGTTGTTCTTGTTGTTGTTGTTGTTTAAATATATATTCCTGTATCATTGTTCACCTGTTGCATGTTGTTTCCAAGCAAGCTCAGGCACAAAAACCATCCCCACTGCAGGTGTGTGTGAAGCCCCGGGATTTCACACACCAGGGGCAGGGGAGGGACAGCAAAAAGGTCCCTCTGGGACCTTCATTCATAAGTGGCCCTGGGGATGCCCAAAGGGGAAGAAGCCCCAGCCCCACTGTGGGGCAGCTCTCAACTCTCCGGGTGGCGCACACAACGTGTCCCCACAGTGCCCAAGCCACAGCCAAAGGGAAGCTGTCGCGTCCCAGGGACACGGGGCCTGGAGATGCAGGGCCGAGCTCCCCGAGGCCCTGGGGGACACAGGGCCCTGCAGGGCTGGACACGCTCAGGGACCACGTCACGGGGGGCAGTGTCCCTGGAGGCAGCTGGTGCAGAAATGGGCTGCTGACAGGAAGGGCCCCGTGCTGGGGACCACGATGGAGGCTGCTCTGTCCCTCGGCAGCCTCGGAAACAGGGACCAGGTCACCAAGGAAGGTCCTCCAGCTCCACAGTGACTCTGGCATTTCCTGTGCAGGGCCCATTTGCTCTGCTCATACTGTGGGACACTCGTGTCCTTGCGCTGCCTACAGCCTTTCCCAGCTTTTCCCTGTCCTGAGCTGCCTGCCATTTCCAGCACAAAGAGCTCCAGGAAGGCCCATGCTGAGCACTGCAGGTGAGCGCTGGGCCAGAGGAGCTGCCCTTGCCAAGGGGCCCTCCCTGTGCGCAGGGCTCAGAGCGCAGCAAAGCAAGCTGCAAGCTCCCTGCCACGCAGAGAAGGCAGGAGCTGCCAAGAGCAGGGCCCCGCGCTGCAGGGCCGCACGAGGGCAGAGCGTCTCCCACAGCTGCTCTCTGCCCTGCACCAGCTTCCAGAGGCACCTTTGTCCCCAGGGTGCAGCTGGGCCCTGCGTGCAGCAGCCGCCCAGGTGTCCACATGCAGGGGGAAGGTGTCCTTCCCTCAGCACCACAGAGAACACGTTTGCCCCATCCTCTATACATTCTAACCTAGCAGTCCATGTGGAGAAGATCTCATCTCATTCTTCTTGCTTAGTCTTTCCTCATAAGAGAGATTTTCGAGGCCCTTAATCACACGGTCACCTTCCGTATGGAACTGGTCGGCTCTGGGCTCCTGGCTCTGGAGAGCCCGGGAGAGGTGAAACGGCCTCCCAGGCCCTTGGGGCCCTTCCGATGTTGACCAGCTGCGTGGACACAAGAGTCTGGGTCACTGTGGCCGTCTGCTGCTGTTCACTCCTCAGTCTGGATGCCAGAAGGAAATTGATGCACGGCAGTTTTGAGCACGTATTTGGTCATAGATTATTATAAAAACTCTCATATTTAACTATGGTTGCTCATTCTTTTTCTCCATTCCTTTTTCTTTTTCTTTTTCTCTTTCTTTTCCTTTCTCTTTTACTTTTTCTTCTTTTCTTTCTCTTTCTCTTTCTCTTTCTCTTTCTCTTTCTCATTCTCTTTCTCCTTCTCTTTCCCTTTCTCTTTTCCGTTCTTGTTCTCATTCTTGTTCTCGTTCTCTTTTCCTTTCTGTTTTCCATTCTCTTTTCCTTTCTTTTTCTCTTTTTCCTATTATTTTCTTTTTTTTATTTGTATCCTTTTTTATTATTATTCTGTTTTTCTTAATTAATAGCAGGTTGATTTTTAATTGTCCTTGGTATAAGAATCTAATTTGACACATTTTGAGGATGCCCTGAGGCCTTCCCAAATCTCGTACACAGAATTGCTAGCATCATACATGAGGGAAGCACTACTTGTACGTGGTAAATGCTAGGACATTTCTTCCTGAATGTTCAGAGGATTCTCATCCTTGCAAGCAGTTTCCTTTAGTGCAGGGTGCCGGGTTAAGGGTAAGGGAGGGATTCTGGCGGTCCAGCCATAAGTGTTGGTCAGGTGTCATTCCCGATTCCTGCTCCGCTTATCAGTGCTAGGCCCTGTCATTTATACAATTAGGTGGAAGAAGACACGGCCATGATATGGTCATCCTCGTAAGGTGATCCTTCCAGAATCTGCAGACAAGTTGCGTAAGATTCTCTACTCCCTGCAGCATGAGTGAGTGGCATTGTGCACTGCCAGTGGGTGCCTCTGCAAGACTTTCCAGATTCTTATTTGAGAAGTCCTTGAAAAGTGCATGCAAACTCCAGCATATGTTCTTGCTGCATCAGTGTCTGTGTGTGCCTTTTTGCTTGCTCATTCCATATGTATTGTTGGAGGGTGGTATTTGAGTAGGACAGGTGGATTACTCTAGGCCTGAAGAGAAAAGTGTATTGTTGACAGAGATTTTATGTGGAATGTGTGGGTGTTGGGGACAGCTTTTTAGTAGGGAAATGCTGCAAAGGGAGATGCAGCTGTGTTTCCCGTGCTGGGAAGGGATGAAAGGAAGCAGGGGCAATGTTTGGAGGCTTCGCTAAACATGCAGTGGCTAGTGATTTTAGCTGTGAGGCCTGTCTTTTGTGGGAGGTGATTGAGCAGGGTGACCATGCTGGTAGCAAGGTGTGAGAATTGTGGTGTAATGGTTGGGAGGGAATGAAGCAGAGCAAGCAGGTGTTGTGAGGCTGCCCTCCTCACAGAGAGTGAAGGCTTTGTTCTGTCAGTCATTTACATATAAATCCCCCTTGCCAGTGCACATGTGCAGCATGAACAAAGAAATGTGTGAATGAAGCATGCAGCTTCCTGAATGCATGAATGAAGCATGCAGCAACATGAATGAAGGGCAGCGTGAATGAAGGACTACCATCTCTACATGTGCTTTGGTGAAATCCTGGCTCCAGAAATGACTTCTCAAGCAAACTCTCTTAAGCAGCTCTGTGGAGAGGGGTTTGGGAGGTCTGCTTGACAACAGGTCAAGCAGGAGGCAGCAATGCGCCCTTGTGCCAAGGATGGCCGAGGGATGCTGGCCTTCACGAGGAGGAGTGTTGGCAGCAGGTGGAGGGGGCTGATCGTGCCCCTCTCCTCAGCTCTGCTCAGGCCACACCTGGACTCTTGTGTGCAGAAATATTGTGGACTGCTCAGGACAAGAGGGACGTGGAACTTGCAGAGTGTGACCAGCTTAGTGCCACAAAGATGATGAAGGAACTGGAGCGTCTATCTTATGAGGAAAGAGTAAGCAATTTTGGCCTGTTTATCCTGGAAAAGACAAGAGTGAGAGGGGAACGTGTCAACAGGTACAATCAGCTGAGGGGAGGATGTAAAAAGGACAGGGCCAAACTCGTTTTCAGTGGTACCCAGCAATAGCCCAAGGGCTAAAGAGTACAAATTGCAACACAGTTTCAATGGGCATAAATTGCAACACACTTTCAATGTGCATATGAGGAAGAGCTTTTTGACAGTGCTCAGGTGACCGAGCACTGGAAGCGGGTGTCCAGCGAGGTTGTGCAGGCTCCTTCTTTGGAGCTCTTCCAAACCCTCCTGGGTGTGATCCTGTGCAACGCGCTGTAGGAGTCCCTGCTTGTGCAGGAAGGGGTTGGACTGATGATCTCGAGAGGTCCCTTCCAAAGTCAACCCCTGTGTGACTGTGTGACTCGGGAGGGCTCCGCGGGCACCCAGGACGGCAGCGATGTTGGAAGGGCAGTGGTGGGGTTTTGTCAGGCTGTAAGGCCTCTTCTCCTGTAGCAGCGAGTTGTCACCATGAGCAGCTGGCAGATGGCCCTGCAGACGGCAGAGGGACAGAGCAGCCTCCATCGTAGTCCCCAGCACGGGGCCCTTCCTGGCAGCAGCCCATTTCTGCACCAGCTGCCCCCGGGGACACTGTCCCCCGTGACGCGGTCCCTGAGTGTGTCCCAGCCCTGCAGGGCCCTGTGTCCCCCAGGGGCTCGTGGAGTTCGGCCCTGCATCTCCAGGCCCCGTGTCCCTGGGGCGCGACAGCTTCCCTTTGGCTGTGGCTTGGGCCCTGCGGGGACACGTTGTGTGCGCCACCCGGAGAGTTGAGAGCTGCCCCACAGTGGGGCTGGGGCTTCTTCCCCTTTAGGCATCCCCAGGGCCACGTGTGAATGGAAGTGCCGGAAGGAATTTTTTGCTGTCTGTACCCTGTGCCTGGTGCACACAGGGCTCCACACAGACACGTGCAGTGGGGATGCCTTTTGTGCCTGAGCTCACTTGGAAAAAATACGCAACATATGAGCAATGATATAGGAATATATATTTAAATAAGAATAAGAAAGAATAACAAAAACAATAACGACAACAATATCATTAACAGTAACAACAAGAATACCAAAAACAATATAAACAATATCAACAACAACCGAAAACTACTGTGACGCTACATAGAAAAAAATCCACAAAAGAGTCCAGGGCCGGAGTCCTCATGCCCAGCGCTTCCAGGCAGCAGCCAGAGTGAAGGGGAGCTTGGTCTGCAAGGGAAAAGGAGGCATCAGCAGGGCCGAGGAGCGGCTCGGGGGCTCCCGTGGAGCAGAGGCTCTTTGGCGGCTGCGCAGGCTCTTTGGCAGCAGCGCTGCCGTCATTGGTGCCCTGGCAGAGGCTTGGCGTGGCCAGCGCAGCCCAGAGGTGGCAGAGGGGCTGAGGCAGCAGGTGCCCAGGCCTTGGGCGCTCCTGCGCCCTGTGCAGCTCTGCCCCGGCGCCGCGGCCCGCCAGAGCGCCCGCACACCTGGGCCAGGCTCCCGCGCGGCTGCTCCCCAAAGGCAGCGCGGAGCAGCGCCAAGGGGCCGGGCACAGCCCCAGCTCTGCCCGTGCAGCCGGCAGCAGGGACCATACCTGGGGGCTGCAGCCGGAGCTCTCCCAGTCCATGGGCTCCTCTGTGCTGCAGCCAACCAGGCCGATGTTCCCCATGGTCTGGAAGAGAGCAAGAGACCTTGGTGGGGGATGGTGCATGGAGAAAAGGAAGGACAAGTGCGTGCAAGGCCTGTGGGGGCTGTACCTGGCTGCTGCCATAGCTGAGCCACTCCATGGGCTCTGGTTCATTCAGTGCAGGACCCCCAGCTGTGTGCGGAGCCTGCGAGAGAGAAGGAAGCGTTTGCAGAATAGATGCCAGAGTAAGTAATGTCTGGCCCCAGGGTCTGTCTTCCTGCAGCGGGAAGCAGGAAAGCAGGAACGGGCAAGGACCCTCCCCAAGTCTTCTCCTGTAGCTGGGGCAATACCTGGAGGCTGCATGTTGAACTCTCCCATTCCATGGGCTCCTCATCATTGCAGCCATCCAGACTCCATGTGCCAGGAGGCTGGAAGAGAGCAGGAGAGCTTGATGGGACGTTCACGGTGGCAGCGCTGGCTCTGTGCGCAGGGCCTCGTGTCCCCTGCGTGCGCAGGGCAGGCGGTGCACAGAGCCAGGGCGCCAGGCTCAGGCAGCAGCCCCCGAGGCTTTGGCCGCTCCTGGCCCTGGCGCAGCTCTGCCCCAGCACCCAGGCCTGCCAGAGCTCCCTGCCACCTCTGCCACCAGCCCTGCGGCTGCTCTCGCAGAGGCAAACGCCAGCCGTCCCCGCACAGCCTCTGCCTGCACGCACAGTACCTGCACAGAGCTCTCCCAATCCATGTCCTCAACTTCACATTTCTCCATTTTCTTTCACTTTCCTGAGTCTGCAACAGAATGGATTTGTTTACATTTGCAGTCATGAGCACCAAGTGGCGCACGGTGGCTTTGGGGCATCACACATGCTGCCCTGGAGCCCCGCAGCTCCCCTGCATCTTGTGGGCACCACAGGTGCCCCTGGTGCTGCGCGGCCCTGCTGCTCACCTGGCCTTGCTGCTGCGTGGCCAGCACTGGGGCCACTGTGAGGCGCAGCGCTGGGAAGCGTCCGTGTTCCCGTGGCGATAACTGCCCCTCTGGGATGTTCCAGTGCTCCGTGGGGGGAGGAGGGCAGCGGCAGGGGCCAGGGGGTCGCCGTGAGGAAGGGTCTGCGTGTGCTGGACTCCCCCTGGCACTGCTGAGCCTGGTGGCAGAGAGCAGTGCGTGGCCTTGGGCTTGCTGGGTGCCAAGGAGGGCTCCTCACGCAGCCCCATGGTGCTGCTGGCGCCTCCCTGCCCAGAGGCCGGGCTGTACTTGGGGCTCTGCTTACACCTCTGCAAGCAGCCTTGAACACCTTCATCTTTCTTCCCTGCTCCACTCCTGCCCTTACAGCCCTATTTCCTAAAGAAGATTTTGTTTTCCATGGTCGAGACGTGTTCCTTGGTAGTGCAATGAGCACGAAGGGCAGTTGTGCCCTGGGGCCAGGTGTGCATGTCCTCAGCAGAGCCCTTGTGAGTTGGTGGTGGCCTGGGAGCCCCTGGTGCTGCTGGGCTCCTTCTCTTGTCCTGCCATGCACCTTGCAGGCGCCATGTGCTGTGGCTGAGAGCAGCCTTGGTGCAGCTCCTGCACTGCTGCCCCTGCCACGGCTTCCTAGGGCTGCAGAGGGCAGAGCAGGCACAAATGTGCCCTCAGCAGCAGCAGGGACCTGCGGCTGCTGCAGCTCTGCCCAGCACTGGGCTACAATGCTCACTTGCTAACGGAGATGAATTCCTTACACTCAGGTATGAACGGTAAAGCCAGGAGCAGATGGAGCAGGAGATCCTCCTCACGCAGGGGAAAACCCTCCAAAAGCAAGCAGCGCAATCCCTGCCACCAAAGTGCTGGAGCCCAGAGCAGCATCTTGCTGCTGGCCAAGCTTGCTTGCTGGCATGCCACAAGGGGCTGCTGCTGGACAGAGAAACCTCCATCCTGGTCCCCAGATCTTGGCATCACTCATTCCAACGGAAATGCTCTTGGCATCTCTGACATCACAAGCTCAGAAACAAGAACCCTGCTTATCCAGTGTCACCTTTTTCTAAGTAAAGACCAAACTTCGTAAATATATTTTAAGTGAGTGACTTTCCCAAGTATGGAAACCTGTGCTGTGCTTGCTGAAGCCAAGGCACCCTCTCCTTTGACTCTTTTGGTGCTGGGAATGGAATTGCATGCTGAGTGTTTGGGTCCAGTTTTATCCGGGGTGATGGGCCAGGGATTATAGACCAGAGGGGATTTACCCTCCTCTCCCTCTGCCTCCCCCTTCCCCAAACACAGTCTCAGAATACGGAATTGGGATCGTGTCAAATCCTGATTCCTTTGGTTCCAACAGCAGTTCAGCGGCACACAAAGAGTTAATTTATGGCATGAGAGTTTGGCCATGTGTGAAGAGGCCACTTGGCTTTTAGCGGAGGATCTCTAAGCCGTGCGCCTGTTCCTGTGCTGCTCACGGTGGCATCAGGGAGGCCGGTGCGCAGGACAGGAGCTGCTCCCTGGGGCAGTGCAGCCCCGCGGCGCAGGGGACAGGGACACTGCGCCCTGGGCACCTGTGCAGAGCAGGGGGGGTCTTTTCTCCCCTTTGGAAGCAGCTTGGGAAACAGCCAAATACAGGGGTGGAAAGCAGGTTTGGTTGAA
Source organism: Tinamus guttatus (assembly GCF_059628265.1). NCBI lineage: Eukaryota > Metazoa > Chordata > Aves > Tinamiformes > Tinamidae > Tinamus > Tinamus guttatus. The sequence goes on from NW_028289617.1 coordinate 1,087,081, forward strand.
CTTCCCAGCAAGTGAACAAACTCCCAAGAGCTGAGTGCCTAGCTCTAGGTTAGGGGATCAAGTGCAGCACGGGCAGGTACCAGGACACGTAGCCCCTCTTCTCCCGCACACCTCAACCCCAGCCCAGCGCCCTCCTGCCAGCAGCCCGTGTGCTTGCGGTGCGCTCCGCGAGCCGCCGTGCCGGCCTCTTGTGCAAGCGCTGTGGTCTCCAGGGCCTCCGCTCCAAGGAGCCCTGTCTCTATTGAAGCCATGGATGAGAAGCCCTGTGTCCCTGTCCACGTGGACGTCCATGGGAAGCCGTTGCTGTCCTTGGACAGCACAGGGACACGCTGCCCTCACCAAACAGAGTCCCCACAAGGGGCCGCAGCACCCGCTCCCCACAGCCTCTGCAAGGGGCAGTGTGGGGCTGCTGGAGCAGCGCAGCAAGGTGTGCGGCCAAACGCACCCGTCTGCCAGCCAAGGCAGGCGCCCTCGCGCAGCGCCTCTCTGCAGGAGCACCGGGGCATGGCCTGGTACCAACTGCCGCCACCATGGCCAGGCCAAGCCCGGGATGCAGCTGCCACTCGTTCCTTCCCACCCATTTCAATTGCAGGGTTTTGGTGACATTCCAGAAAAAAATACTTTTTTGAGGAAATTGGGCTATAAGGGCAGGAGTGGAGCAGGAAAGAAAGATCAAGACACTCAAGGCTGCTTGCAGGGGTGGAAGCAGAGCCCCAAGTGGAGTCCGGCCTCTGGGCAAGCAGCCGCCAGCAGCACCATGGGGCTGCATGAGGAGCCCTCCTTGGCACCCAGCAAGCCCAAGGCCACGCACTGCTCTCTGCCGCCAGGCTCATCAGTGCAGGGGGAGTCCAGCACACGCAGACCCTTCCTCACGGTGGCCCCCCTGGCCCCTGCCGCTGCCCTCCTCCCCCCACGCAGCAGTGGAACATCCCAGAGGGGCAGTTATCGCCACGGGAACACGGAAGCTTCCCAGGGCTGCGCCTCACAGTGGCCCCAGTGCTGGCCACACAGCAGCAAGGCCAGGTGAGCAGCAGGGCCGCGCAGCACCAGGGGCCACCCGTGGTGCCCACAAGATGCAGGGGAGCTGCGGGGCTCCAGGGTAGCCTGGGCGCTGCCTTCCGGGGGAGGTCCCAAAGCCACCGTGCGACACGCTGCTCATGGCTGCAAAAGTAAACATTTCCATTCCATTGCAGAGTCAGTAGAGTGAAAAAAATGGAAAAAGATGAAGTTGAAGAGATGGAGTGGGAGAGCTCAGTGCAGGTACTGTGCGTGCAGGCAGAGGCTGCGCAGGGACGGCTGGTGCTTGGCTCTGCGAGAGCAGCCGCAGGGCTGGTGGCAGAGGTGGCAGGGAGCTCTGGCAGGCCTGGGTGCTGGGGCAGAGCCAGGGTGCCAGGAGCGGCCAAGGCCTCGGGGGGCTGCTGCCTGAGCACGGTGTCCTGGCTCTGTGCACCGCCTGCCCTGCGCACGCAGGGGACACGAGGCCCCGTGCACAGAATCAGTGCTGCCACCATGACCGTCCCCACAAGCTCTCCTGCTCTCTTTCAGACTCTGGGAGCCCAAGGCCTGGGCAGCTGCAGTTGCGAGGAGCCCATGGAGTGGGAGAGCTCCAGCTGCAACATCCAGGTATTGCCCCAGCTTCTGGCAGCATCAGGAGAGCTGGGGCTCATCTCGGCCCCTTCCCTCTTTACTCTTTCCGAAATCAGGAAGAGAGGTCCTAGGGACCAAGGAGCGCTGGCTCTCGGTCCTGCCCTGCAAAGGCCTCTTGCTCTCTTGCAGGCTCCATGCATGAATGGGAGCTCCACAGGGGTCCATCTTGAGCCAATGGAGTGGCTCAGTTATGGCAGCAGCCAGGTACAGTCCTTGCAGCCACTGGACCCCCTTGTCCTTCCCCTTTCGCACGCACCGTCCCCACCAAGGTCTCCTGCTCTCTTCCAGACCATGGGGAGCAGTGGCCTGGTCGGCTGCAGCACAGAGGAGCCCATGGACTGGGAGAGCTCCGGCTGCAGCCCCCAGGTATGGTCCCTGCTGCCGGCTGCACGGGCACAGCTGGGGCTGTGCCCGGCCCCTTGGCGCTGCTCCGCGCTGCCTTTGGGGAGCAGCCGCGCGGGAGCCTGGCCCAGGTGTGCGGGCGCTCTGGCGGGCCGCGGCGCCGGGGCAGAGCTGCACAGGGCGCAGGAGCGCCCAAGGCCTGGGCACCTGCTGCCTCAGCCCCTCTGCCGGCCTCTGGGCTGCGCTGGCCACGCCAAGCCTCTGCCAGGGCACCAATGACGGCAGCGCTGCTGCCAAAGAGCCCGCGCAGCCGCCAAAGAGCCTCTGCTCCACGGGAGCCCCCGAGCCGCTCCTCGGCCCTGCTCACGCCTCCTTTTCCCTTGCAGACCAAGCTCCCCTTCACCCTGGCTGCTGCCTGGAAGCGCTGGGCATGATGACTCTGGCCCTAGAATATTTTGTGGATTTTTATGTATGTAGTTTCACAGTAGTTTTGATTGTTTTTGATATTTTTATATTGTTATTGATATTGTTGTTGTTACTGTTATTAATATTATTGTTGTTATTTTTATTCCTTTTTGTTCTTGTTTAAATATATATTCCTGTATCATTGTTCATGTGTTGCGTGTTTTTTCCAATGGAGTACACGTGCAAAAAGTATCCCCACTGCAGGTGTGTCTGTGCAGCCCCAGGATTTCAGGCACAAGGGGCAGGGGGCGACATTAAAAAGGTCCCTCTGGGACTTCCCTTCACAGGTGGCCGTGGGGATGTCCAAAGGGGAAGAAGCCCCAGCCCCACCATGGGGCAGCTCTCAACTCTCCAGGTGCCGCTCACAATGTGTCCCCACAGTGCCCAAGCCACAGCCAAAGGGAAGCTGTCGCGTCCCAGGGACACGGGGCCTGGAGATGCAGGGCCGAGCTCCACGAGCCCCTGGGGGACACAGGGCCCCGCAGGGCTGGGACACGCTCAGGGACTGTGTCATATCGGGCAGTGTCCCCGGAGGCAGCTGGTGCAGAAATGGGCTGCTGCCAGGAAGGGCCCCGTGCTGGGGACCAAGATGGAGGCTGCTCTGTCCCTTGCCAGCCCCAGGAACAGGGATCAGGTCATCAAGGAAGGTCCTCCAGCTCCACAGTGACTCTGGCATTTCCTGTGCAGGGCCCATTTGCTCTGCTCATACTGTGGGACACTCGTGTCCTTGCGCTGCCTACAGCCTTTCCCAGCCTTTCCGTGGCCTGAGCTGCCTGCCATTTCCAGCACAAAGAGCTCCAGGAAGGTCCATGCTGAGCACTGCATGTGAGCGCTGGGCCAGAGGAGCTGCCCTTGCCAAGGGGCCCTCCCTGTGCGCAGGGCTCAGAGCGCAGCAAAGCAAGCTGCAAGCTCCCTGCCACGCAGAGAAGGCAGGAGCTGCCAAGAGCAGGGCCCCGCGCTGCAGGGCCGCACGAGGGCAGAGCGTCTCCCACAGCTGCTCTCTGCCCTGCACCAGCTTCCAGAGGCACCTTTGTCCCCAGGGTGCAGCTGGGCCCTGCGTGCAGCAGCCGCCCAGGTGTCCACGTGCAGGGGGAAGGTGTCCTTCCCTCAGCACCACAGAGAACACGTTGGCCCTATTACTTTCTCCCCTCAGCTGGCTGTACATGTGGAGAAGATCCCCTCTCAATCTTCTCGGTTAGTCTTTGCTCATAAGAGAGAAGCTCGAAGCCCTTAATCAGACAGTCAGCTTCCAGATGGATCTGGTCGGCTCTGGGCTCCTGGCTCTGGAGAGCCCGGGAGAGGTGAAACGGCCTCCCAGGCCCTTGGGGCCCTTCCGATGTTGACCAGCTGAGTGGACACAAGAGTCTGGGTCACTGTGACCGTCTGCTGCTGTTCACTCCTCAGTCTGGATACTAGAAGGAAATTGATGCATGGCATCACACATGCACGGCATGACATATTCAGTCATAGATTATTATAAAAACCTTCATACTGAACTATGGTTGCTCATTCTTTTTCTCTATTCCTTTTCCTTTTTCTTTTCCTTTTCCTTTCTCTTTTACCTTTTCTTCTTTTCCTTTTCCTTTTCCTTGTCCTTTCTCTTTTCCTTTCTCTTTCTCTTTTTCCTATTCTTTTCTCTTTTTTTATTCGTATCCTTTTTTATTGTTTTTCTTTTTTTCTTCCCCTTTTTCCATTACTTTCATTACTCTTCCTTCCATTCCTTCCTTTCATTCGTTCCATCACTCTCTGGACACGAAGGGAACCTCTGAAGCCACACCCAGAAAGGAACAATGTTTCTTTTGTAGAAATGTGTATCCATTCCAGTGACAGGCAGTGGAGTTTCATGCTCCCTTCTGGAGTTGGGAATGAGAGTGTGGTATCTGGCAAAACCAGACATGTAAGGAGAAAGAGGATGTTGTTGGCAGATTGCAGCATATGATGCACACGGACTCCAGTGTAACGTACCAAGGACCTTCTCTCGAGCATCAAATACAATTTATATACCGTACTGCCCCTGATATAATTCCTTATTTGCACAAAGCATGTGAAGATGGTTGCTAAATAAGCCAACAGTCTAACTAATTACGCGCAAGGTTATCCCATCAGCTATGCATTTGTGGCCTTGCAGATGCCAGTAATCAACTGGCTCCGTGCCATCTCCAATTACTCCCTGTAGTAAGTTTTGCATGGGAACAGCGAAGGGAGGTCCAGTATTCACTGCTCCTTCAAGGTCATGGGAGAGCGCTGTTCCATCTCAAGCTGCACCGTCTGCCACGGCTCCCCCTGTTTTGTTTAGCCAGGCCGCTGACAAAAGGAGCTGCCCTGATTTGGGCTTCAGGCTTTTTCGCTCTTCTCATCTAGGCCTGCATATTTCATGTATATGAGTAATTATATTTCTTCATATATATTCATATATATATTCATATCTATTCATACATGAATAATTTTTTCATATATGAATAAATATATATATTTCATATACTTTCATATACATTTTCTCATATATATATTTTCATATATGAATTATATTTTTCATATATCCATATACATACCCAAATATATATATTATATGTATGCTTCTATGCTTGTATTTATTTATATATATTCATATTCATGAACTATATATGTTCATAGTATATATGTTTTACAGTAATTATTATATTTGTCAATATATATAAAACATATATATTCATAATATACATGCTTCATATTAATAATAATATTTATTATTTATTCATATATACATTCTTCCCCTTTTTTATGATTAGTGCTTGTTACACAAAACAAAGCATTACACTTTGTGATACTCAGATTAGATACTAATAAAAACACACATGGATGTGAAATGCATACCATAACCTTCTGACTGTGAAGAATGGTCTAATTAGCCTCAGAATGGTTGCTATTAGTCAATAATTGAGAAAGGTTTCTTTTTTTAAAAAAAAATCCATATGCCATTATTGTCAATTAGAGGGGATGGATCCCATTATGAATGCAGTAAATTTGTGTGAAGGTTATAGGTATTCACTATGTCATCTCATAGGATTCACTCATCACACATAAAAACATCCATAATATTCTATATTGGATATCCATATTAATCATATAGGTTAAAAGCATAAACTACTAATTATATAGGTTGAGATCAATGCACAGAAAAGCATAAACTATTAATTATATAGGTTAAGATCAATGTACATAGCAGAATAAAATTGCAAACATCACCACATTTGCATTTGCACATTTGGTGCACCACCCTACTGCACCAAATGTTGAAAAATGATTCACGATTCACTCCACTGGCTCATTGGTTTTCGACTCCTGTGCTTGGCTGCAATTCTCCTGTGGCTGTGACTCCTCTGTCGTCAAGTAAGGCTTTACAGTTTTTGCTGGTAACCAGCGAGGACCTGTGCTGTTGCCGTTCAGGCGGCGCGGCGACCTGGTTCAGGAACGGCACGGCGACCACCCCCAGGCCGCTTGGGCCATCAGCTCGCTGACACCAATGTGGTGGACGGCAAATGGCGTTTATTGATGGGTAAAAAGGTGTTACATAGCTAAGGTTTACAACGTCACATCCGTCTGCTTACATCATTAACTAACACTATTGGCTATTAGGGGCTCTACCTTTCCGTACAGCGCGATATCTTCCGGGCGCCGGACCCTAACTATCTGTAACAGTGTAGTAATCTGCAACATTTCCCCCCTCCCTATGCATAACAAAACTAGCTAAAATATGACTATCTTATTCTTACATATTCTTATCTTATTCTAATTACTTATTCTCATTATTATCTTATTCTTATTACTATCTTGTTATTATCTTATTGTGATCACTTATTATTATCTTACTTACTGTCATTATTACCTTATTACTTACTCTTATTATTATATTACTCTTACTTCTTCTTATTATTATATTATTCTATTCTTATAGTTTATAACAATCTTAAAATTATGTATGATAAACTTGACATAAAAACATAAGGCACAAAGTGTAGAAGGTAGGGGATGACAGGTAATACCGGGGTGTAGGAACAGGGTGTACCTTGGGATAACTTGGGGATAATACTGAGTGGATATATTCTTAAAGCAGTTGTCGGTGTTCTACTAACATGATGTTAACCTTCTCTAGCCGACTCTTGACAAACGGCATGAGCTTATTCAATATACAGGGTCCAAAGATCAGTGTCATCATGATCATTGTGATCGGCCCTATCAAGGTGGATATCAGGGTGGTTAACCACGGCGAACCGGTGAACAAATTTTCGTACCAGCTGCGTTTGGAACAGGGTTCAATGGGTGCTGGTTGGCAAGGCGTGGCACTGAAAACTGGTGACTCTGTAGTTACTTTTGTACTAATTACTTAAGATTGTTCCATCTGTTCAAGTACTCATTTAAAGGGCTGATGTGACTCTACCTGTCCTATAGTGACAAGCTCCAAAATTAAGATCACGCAAAGGCATCGCGGCCCCCTCTTGCGGAGGCTGTTTTGTTGTTTTCTGGATTCAGTCGGCGTGGAATTCACAGGCTCGGGCGGGACGCCTGTCACCGGGGCGTCCGATGATCCGGTCCTGTGAAGAGAAGCTCACAATTTTCATTAGTTTTATTTTGAAGGTCTGGTTTAATAGACTTAAGCGGGCACCACTTGACTCTGCCATCTTTCCTGACAGTGACCTTTGGGTCGATCTTGGCGTGGGGGGAGCGCTGCCAGCGAGTCCCCCAGCCAAGGGCAGTTTACTGCAACGTGGCCGGCCTGGCCACATTTAGAACCTGCCATTACGTTGGCTATTGCGGCGTGAACAGACACCTGAATTGGGGTCAGATGCTCTTCCTTTGCAACATGCTTAATCATGTCTGCGATACTTGCCCCCGCCGGCAATGATCGCAGGATTTCTTTGGTTGCCGAATTGCATTGTTGGCGTAAACATTCCGCTACGACCGGGCCTTTTGCCTCCGTGGGCAGGGACGAAGAGTCGACCGCTGCTTGGAGACGATCTACAAATTGTGTAAAACTCTCACTTTCACTTTGCTTTATTGAGGACCATTGCGATGGTCTGGCAACAACTCTACAGGCTGTGCGAATGGCTTCTCTGGCCGCACGAGTAGTTGTCATAACTTCATGGGCCCGCAGGCCATGGGCCTGCGCCTGGGGGGTGATCATTGTTGGGTCTGCACCCATTAACCGCTGCAGGCTGGAGCCGTGTAATGGATGATCTGCCCCAGTTACTTGGGCTAAACACTTTGTACAGTTGTCTTCCCATTCTTGTCTGAAAACGATCATCCCTGCTCCATCAAAGATCAGCCTACAAGTTTGTTTTATATTGAACGGGAGCAGATCGTCCCCCCTGAAGATACCATCTATGAGGGTCGAGACCATGGCAGAATTAGTCCCTTTATCTGCAATTGCTTTAACAATCGTTTGCACATCCTTAGATTTTATCAGCGAGTGGACCCTCTGTCCCCCCTCCGTCACCCGGATCGGGAACGCTAGCGCGGCCGATGGGGCCCAGTCGGCACATGCGATCTTTATTTCCTTCCAGTCCGTGAGAGGGGTTCCTCCCCTTCGCGGTTTTTCTTTAATTCGAATGGGAATATTTTGGCTCTTAGCTCTGTTTACCTTCATTTCCTCCTCCCTTAAGTTTGAATCAGTTGTGACCCACTCGTCCTCACTAGTGTCTGATCCGGAGTCGGAACTCGACTGACTGGTCACTTCCGGGCTCCGGTACTTTCTCGTTGCGCTCCGGCCCCGCCTACTTCCGTCCCGCCCACTTCCGTTGCGGGCGGGCTGTTCCCCCCTCCTTGGCTCGCCCCGCCTCCTACTCACAGAGGCGTTTTGTGAAATGGCCGCTCTGATCGGTTCTCAGCGCCTCACTCGGGCCTCCCTCACCTGGCCGGTCACCCCCACCACCTTTCTCCTCCTTGTTCTCCTCCCCCTCCTGTTTGTATGCGCTTGTTAGTTCTAGCGGTTCCTGCCCGTTCCTGCCGGGGGCATCCTCGCCCCGACCTTCCCCTTGTGGCTCAGCGCCATTTTGGGGGGCATAGGGTGGTGGCCTGACCCAGACGTCCCCAAGCTCTGACTTCTTTTCGATATTTCTGGCTTCTTCAGCTAGCTCGCCCCAAACAGATTTCGGCTGTTTTTGCTCCTCTGTAAGCAGGACGGGGTTCGGGGATTGAGGGGACGTATCGCCCTCTTGCAGATCTTTAGGCTCAGCAGAATCACCATCATCTGGGGGGTGCAAAGTCTGTGCGGTTGCCCCAACTCCCATTTTCGGGGTGGCCAACAAACAGTCCCTTACCGCCACCCAGGTCTCCTGCTCCTTTATAGCCTTCTGCAACACCTGTACAACTTTCCCCCAAGCCTTAAGGTTTTTCCCACAACCCGAAGACATCGTCTCCTCAGCTAACGCCTTAGTACATTTGTCCCACACTTTAGGGACACACTTCAGGGACTTCAGAATATCCACCGGCTGGTCTATAACCTTATTTTTTAAAAGCCTCACAACTGCGAGAGTAAAATCTTTTGGCTTACAATCAATCCCCCAATGCTTATGTAATTGTGATACGACCTTCATGAGGGCTTCCATCCTCCTTGTTGCTCTGGTAGCGTCCTCTCCGCCGGGCTGGTCCACTCGCTCCGGCCGCCGTTCACCCGTCCAGGCGATGATTCCCGGGTTTCGGCACCACTTGTTGCCGTTCAAACGGCGTGGTGACCTTGTTCAGGAACGGCACGGCGACCACCCCCAGGCCGCTCGGGCCATCAGCTCGCTAACACCAATGTGGTGGACAGCAAATGGTGTTTATTGATTGGTAACAAGGTGTTATATAGCTAAGGTTTACAACGTCACATCCGTCTGCTTACATCATAAACTAAACGCTATTGGCTATCTTTCCGTACAGCACGATATCTTCCGGCCGCCGGACCCTAACTATCTGCAACACCTCAGTGTCCGGTGGTGACAAGCCAGAAAAGGCCCATGGTTTGGATGTTGGTTGTGTTGGCCTTTCTGCTTCAGGACCTGATAGACCAGCAGCAGGTAAATGGCCTGGATGTTTGTTAGTGAGGTCACTGCTGTGCCTGTTCCTGTTAGGCCAGAAGCAGGGATATGGCCTGGATAGTGGTAGTGAGGTCACTGCTGGGCCAGTCCTTGATAGCCCAAAAGCAGGGATATGGCTCTGAGGGTGACTGTGAGGTCACATCCTTCTCTGTAGACTTGATGCCATCAGGAGGCTCTGGGTTGCTGAGGTTTCTTGTGACGTCACCTCTGTTCCTGCTGCTGATAGGTCAGAGCCAGTTGAAGGTTCCAGGGCACATTGTGAGGTCACTGCTGCCCCGTGAGGGATTGGCCAGCAGCAGAACCAGCCCCAGCCAAGGGCCTGTGAGGTCCCCTCAGTGTGAGCAGCTGATCAGAGGACAGGGCTGTGACATGGACTGTGAGGACGTGTCTGTCTGTGTAGAGGACAGGCTGGAAACGAGCTGGCCGTGCAGAGCTGTCCCCAGAGCGAGTCCTGGAGATGGAGAAGGAGCAGCAGGTGAACGGCTGTTCCTCATCCATGGACGGGATCCCTGGAGCGCACGAGCGCACAAGGGAGGTGAGCCGTGGGGCTGGAGGGAGAGGTGGGCGGCAGGGATGGGACCTGCCGGGAGGGCACAGGGATGGTGGGGAAGGAGACCTGGGCCAAGATAGCCAGGCTGGAGCTTCTCCAGCGAGGGGACATGTATTCCTGGCCATGGGCATTTCCTCTCACACAAAGCAGACCAACGGGCACTCTCTCCTGTGCCTGACGCTGATTCGGGAAGAACAAGGTGCCACTGAAGATGTCCATGGGCCTTGACAGCCTTTGATGCAGCCACCCAGAGGTCCTCATTAGCCCATTACCTGTTCATGTCATGTGGGGGGATGAAGAGGAGCTCAGGGGAGGAGAGCTAGAAGGGTTTGAGGGTGCAGGGCCTGGAGCAGAGACATGGCAGGGCCAGGGTGCCTCCCATTTATGCAGCACCCTGGATGTAGACGGGATGGGCTTTCCCTACAGCCAGTGCTGGAATGTCTTTGTTTGGGTACAGGATGGAAACGCAGGATGTCCTGGGGCACTTATCCAGCAATCACTCCAAGGGGACGTGGTTTTCCTGTAGGTCCCTGGCTTTATCTGCTAGACACATGCGGTTGTGCTGGACACCCCTGGCATCTGACAAGGCCCTGCCAGCACTTTTCTGTGACATCAAATCAAGGCTCTGCATTGAATTACAAGAGCTGCTGGTTAATCCTGGAACCTTCCCATGCCTCAACTTCATAGGGAGTGTGGCTGTTGTCGTAGTTGTCATCTGGGGTCATTTCAGATGAGCAAGGCAATTCCCCACCTGGACCCCCACTCATGCTCTAGGATGATGCAGGTCTCCCAGTAGCTACATTGGAGCAAGCACACACTGGCACATGCCTTGGACCTCCTCAGTCTCTTTCACTGTCACCAGATGTTTCTGTGGGAGCTACTGACTCTCACCCTGCATCTCCAGTGATTATAGCAGAGCTTTGACAAGGAGCTCGTGGGCAGATCGCTGTGCTCTGCTCACTTCAGTTTTGGCAAGGGGAATCCCACCACTTGTGTTTTTGTGGAGTTTACAGGAGGGATCTGAATACGACTTCAGACTCAGATCTAAGCAGGTACAGCCCAGAGTGATATTTCTGAATCAGCACCTGAACCCCGTGTCAATGAACTCCCCACTTGTTCACTCCTCGGTCTCCTGTCTAGTTAAGGGATGTGAAATGAGCCTTCCAAAGTGAGACGTTTCCAATTTTGATAGATCTTCACTCTCTGATGAAATAAATTGCAATATTAGAATCTCTCTCTCTCCACTTGTTAGCAAAGGACAACAGGTGATTATTTTAGTTTATTGAAGTGCACTTTTCCCTGGAGGAGGGGGCACGAGGGACAGAGAAATTGGTGAGTTCAGCTGTTCCTCTGCTCCTGAGCGGGGCCAGGCTCCTGGGACGGAGGCAGCTCGTGGCAGCCTGGCAGAACTGCCCAGAGACAGCCGAGTGCAGGAGCAGCTCCTGTGCCAAGAGCAGCAGGGCTGCGGGCACTGCCTGCTGCTGCGGACAGCAGAGGAGAGAAGGCAGCGAGAGGTGAACGGCAGAGTGGAGTGGGAACACAGAGGAGAACTGGTGGAGAAAGCGTCACATCCTTTGACACGGTGAGTCTCTGTCTGCAGGGCAATGCTGCTGAGGTTCCTGGAGGGGTGTTCTGACCCCAATCCATGCCATTACAGATCGGGGTTTTAACACTCATTCTCCTGCTCCCTCCTGTGCAGAGAACGGGGAGATGCTTTAGAGCAGCGTTCCGGCCACTCCAACATAGGGACAGGACATGCTGCTCTCTTCTCCCGGGGATGGCTGCAGGGTGTGAAGCTGGGGTGTGCACTGTGGTCTGCCCAGGGCTGTAATTCAGAGCAGCGTCCCTGTGCTCCATGGTGCTGTGAGCCCGGGGCAGTGACTCTGCCACCTGTGAGTGTCAGCACTCAGCCTGCCTGGGGAGCTCCCCATGGTGCTGTGGGGAGAAGCTCTGGGTTAGAAGAGAAACCCCCAGTAGGGTCGCTTGAGCCTCCCATCAAGAGGATGCTGTATTTTCTGCCTTGGGGACATACCAGAGGTGACTTTTCATCAAGAACACCAAGGCAGGGAACCCCTGATAGACAGGGAGTTGTCATGACTCTGTCCTCTCACTTTTATTCTCTTTGAGCGTGGTGAAATAAGCATGGATCTATCAGGTTTAGACAGGGGATGGAGGCTCAGGAACGGTGACACTGAGAGAAGCGCAGTAGTGGGAGGACCTTAGGAAATGCCTTCACCCACAGACAGAGCCAGCATCCCCTTTCCAGCCTCAGCAAGGTTTGTCTCACCCGCAAACACGGAGGTGCCCTGGGCAGGATCCTGCCCCCATGAGGTGTCTGCTGGACAAAGCCTAGGGCCCAATGGGTGGGATGGGGTCTGTGAGCACAGACAGGGCAGACACACAGGGATGGAGGAACAGCTCCGATGGCTCCTTGGGCAGCAGAGTCATGGCCAGAGGGTGAGAGGAAACTGACACCTTCAGCACCTCCTCCCCTCCCCCCACCAGCACAACCCTCTGCTCTGCAAGCTGCAGCATCCAGACCATATTTCCTTGGCAGATGGGCATGAAGGAGACTCCTGAGAGCCCCCCTTCCCCCAGGCCTGCCTGGCCCTGCCTCTCTTGGCACAAATCAGGGTGTTGCTCTGTGTTTGCCCTTGTCCATCCCTTGGACTCTCTGGGCAGGGGGTTTCTGCTGCAGTCCAGACACCGACGCTGTGGGTCCTGACATGCAGAGTGTCCTTGAGTGTGAGGTGCCCGAAGCCCCTCTGCCCTGTGCTGCTTGAAGCCAGGTACTGCGAGGGTCTGGGAATGAACCAACTCTCTCTTCAGGACACCCCATCCTTAAAACATTAGACCTTTTCTCTGTATTTTTGTTGGTTGGGCTGCACGCTGCCCTCCAGAGGGCACAGCTCCCCCACTACAGATGAGTCTTCTGGAGGGGCTCCATGGAGAAGCTCACTAGGTAGAGGCCACAGCACTGCTGCTGGGCAGGTGCATGGGAACAGCTGGAATAAGTCCAGTGTGCTTCTGGCTTGAAGAGGAGGGCTGAGATCTCCCTCAGGGACTCTCAGATAGGGCACCGGGTTGGGTGATCGGCACTTTGAACCTGGATTCCTCTGCACTCCATCAAGTGATTTCTTTCTGTGGTAAAATGAGTGAAATTGTCCTCTAAATCAGAGATGTGAACACAGGGCAGCTGGGAAGAGCTGCCAACTCTTCTCACGCTGCATTAATGCTATAGTGAGTCCTTTGCCCCTCTATAACCACAGCCATTTACTCAGAGTGCACTAGCAGTGCTGAGGATTTCTGTCTCCTTATGGCAAACTCACCCAGCACCAACCAGAGCTCAAGACACAGACCTCAAAGACCTGGGGCTTGACTGAAATGGAAATTCATAAAGTTTGTGGGGTAGAGGAGGGTTTATGAGAAAGATTTACACATGGAAATCTGTTCTAATTTCTCAACAACTCTTCTTCCTTAGACAGTCCTGCAGTGGCCTGAAGGAGCGAATGTCCAACAGCAGCTCTCCCAGTGACTTCCTGCTCCTGCCATTCACAGACATGTGGGAGCTGCAGCTCTTGCACTTCTCGCTCTTCCTGGCCATCTACCTGGCTGCCCTCCTGGCCAACGGCCTCATCATCACAGCCGTAGCCTGCGACCACCGCCTCCACACCCCCATGTACTTCTTCCTCCTCAACCTCCCCCTCCTCAACCTTGGATCCATTTCCACCACTCTCCCCAAATCAATGGCCAATTCCCTCTGGAACAGCAGGGGCATTTCCTACTTGGGATATGCTGCCCAGGTCTTTTTAATCTTTTTCTTACTTTCAGCAGAGTTTAATATCCTCACTGTGATGTCCTATGACCGCTACGTTGCCATCTGCAGACCCCTGCACTACGGGACCCTCCTGGACAGCAGAGCTTGTCTGGAAGTGGCAGCAGCTGCCTGGGCCAGTGTTTTACTCAATGCTCTCCTGCACACTGGGAACACATTTTCCCTACCCCTCTGCCAAGGCAATGAGGTGGAGCAGTTTTTCTGTGAGATCCCCCAGATCCTCAGGCTCTCCTGCTCAGACTCCTACCTCAGGGAAGTTGGGGTTAGTATGGTTAGTCTTTGTTTAGCCTTTGGGTGTTTCACTTTCATTGTGATGTCCTACGTGCAGACCTTTGCTGCCGTGCTGAGGCTCCCCTCTGAGCAGAGCCAGCACAAAGCCTTTTCCATGTGCCTCCCACACCTGGCCGTGGTCCTCCTGTTTGTCACTACTTCATTTTTGGCCTATCTGAAGCCCCATCCCTCTCCTCACCAGTTCTGAATCTGGTGCTGGCTATTCTGTACTCACTGGTGCCTCCAGCAGTGAACCCCCCCATCTACAGCATTAGGAACAAGGAGCTCAAGGCTGCAATGAGGAAATTGTTTCAGTGGGTTCAACGCTAGCACCAATAACCAACCATGAGCATCTACTCATCCCCAGAGTAACTGACATTAAGAATCTTTCTGTGCCCTCCCTTCCTTCCTTCCTTCCTTCCTTCCTTCCTTCCTTCCTTCCTTCCTTCCTTCCTTCCTTCCTTCCTTCCTTCCTTCCTTCCTTCCTTCCTTCCTTCCTTCCTTCCTTCCTTCCTTCCTTCCTTCCCTCCCTCCCTCCCTCCCTCCCTCCCTCCTTCCTTCCTTCCTTCCTTCCTTCCTTCCTTCCTTCCTTCCTTCCTTCCTTCCTTCCTTCCTTCCTTCCTTCCTTCCTTCCTTCCTTCCTTCCTTCCTTCCTTCCTTCCTTCCTTCCTTCCTTCCTTCCTTCCTCCCTCCCTCCCTCCCTCCTTCCTTCCTTCCTTCCTTCCTTCCTTCCTTCCTTCCTTCCTCCCTTCCTTCCTTCCTC